>NC_141057.1:48969066-49281566 GCF_041138505.1 Cibotium barometz | reverse complement strand
CAATTTTTCTTCAAAAAAAAGGCGCCTAAGAAATCGCGAAAATCTGCAGCTCCACAAGGCGGTTTGGCGATTCGTGTTGATGGGCTGGAGCATAGGGATTGTGGCTATGTGGGGCTGGAGTCTTGAAGCCTATTGTTAGGCCTGGAGGGAGATCAAGCCCCTCCACTAGCTGTGGGGCTGGAGTCTTGAAGCCTATTGTTAGGCCTGGAGGGAGATCAAGCCCCTCCACTAGCTGTGGGTACAAAAGGCTTGTTGAAAAATGACTAAAAAGTTGATTATCTACTAATCCTAATTAACTAGATGATTAGCAAGATAATGGGCTCATAAATTTGATGGATTCTAAGCTAGGCTCTAATACCATGTTAAATTTGCAGCAATGTGATGAGCTATGGTAGATCAAATGCTAGAATCAACATCATTAACAAAGAGATTAGATGATAATTAAGATGTGATTAGTGAGCAATTGATTGATAGCTTAATGTAGGCATGGATAATAAAAAACCAGCAAATTCTCATTAGGCCAATGCCTCAATTTATAGAGTTTACATCCAAGCATCTAATCCCACACTGATCTCTCCTTGATTCACTCCACCTCTTTTGCTTGATTCTCTCCACCTCTTCCCAGAATATCTCCACACCTCCTAAATCTTCTCATGCTGCCCTTTATTCTCTCCTAGTAGATACCTCTCACCTTTTCACAGCTTCTGGCTCATTTACAGATTCTCTTTTACAGCCTCTTGCTTGCTAAGGGCTTGTTCCAACACACACCCCATTCACTTGTATATTTCAACAAAGATGAGGTGAGAGAGAGAGAGAGAGAGAGAGAGAGAGAGAGAGAGAGAGAGAGAGAGAGAGAAGAGGTGAAAAAGAGACAGGGGGACGAAGGGAGGGAGAAGGGTTGAAGATGTCTGTGAGAGAGGGAAGAAGAGATTATGCATAGAGAGAGAGAGAGAGAGAGAGAGAGAGAGAGAGAGAGAGAGAGAGAGAGAGAGAGGGGAAAGAGGGTGGGAGAAGAAGAGAGAGGGAGGCCGAGAGAGTGAAAGAGAGGAAGGGAGAGGGAAATGAAGGAGAGAGAGAGAGAGAGGGGAAAGAGAGAGAGAGAGAGAGAGAGAGAGAGAGAGAGAGACGATGGGAGAGGGAAAGAGAAAGGGAAGAGGGTGGGAGAGGGTGGGAGAGAGAAGGAAGAGGGGGGAAGAGGGAGAGAGATAGAGAGGATCAAAGGGAGGGTGGAAAGTCATCATGAAGGTCTCTAATATGACTTTAAGTAAGAAAGGGTGAGAGAAAGGGAAGGAGAGATTATGCATAGGAAGAGTGGGAGAGGGAGATAGGGGATATATATATATATATATATGGGGAGAAAGGAAGAGAGAGAGAGAGAGAGAGAGAGAAGGGAGGAGCTAAGTTGGGCTAGAAGGGAGAAAATGGGTTGGGCTGAGAGGTGGTGGGGTGGAGGTAGTGGTGGAGGGGCTGGAGAGAGAATGTCCACATTTTTAAGAGAGGAGTTGCTAGAAAAAACTCCCTCCACCAAGCTCCCTCAAAAATCACACTCATGTAGATGAATGGTGAGGATTCTCATGTACAGCTTGTGGGAGCATAATTTAAACACACACATGATAATGATCTTTCCTTGCTTCCTTATAATGATGTTGATTATCTAGCATGAGGTAATTATCTATTAAGATATTGATTCTGATACCGTTGTTGATTATCATAATGATGAAATGGCCACAAGAGTGTGTGTGTGTGTGTGTGCATGTGTGTGCATGTGTGCGTGTAGGCAAATAAGGCTCAGAGTCAAGATATGAGCATAGGAGCAGTTCATGAGGTGGATAATACTCTGGGCCCTTAGGAGGCTTGCTTATTACAAGTTTTCCCTTTTATTGTTCAGCCAGCGATACCTTCGGGAGTTGATTCTGAGGATGAAAAAAAGTTTTACATGGATAGGGGAGAAGACATATTGCATCGAACCAAGATGTTTAGCTCTTTTCAATGTCCTCCCATCCTGTTGTGCAAGCTCATCCCATATGCTAAAGTTTGGGGATTGCGTGATGATGTCTCGAGATTGAAGACAGCTTGTGGAAAAGAGGGTTATGTTCAAGAGAAAGGAGCATTTATTGTTTCTGTGTGGACTTGCCATCCTGCCATAGAAAGGAGACTTTGGTCAGGGAAGAGGCATTGGCAGGATGGGACCCTATTTGGCAGGAGATAAACACAGAGTTTAAAGCAGAGATAGATGAAAGGCCAGAACTCCATGTGTTATCAAATAGGATGCTCTATGTGTGGGAGGGTAACCATAGAATAGTTGCATGGTAATCCACAATAAGCAAAAGGTTCTCTCAAACAAAAGATAAGTGTAAGATTCCTCCCTCTAGTTTTTGAGGTGTGCAAGTGTAAGAACCTCCCCTTTTGATCTTATAATTATTCCCCTCTCTGAAATAAAAGAAAGATTCTTTTTTACCTTGTTTTGGACTAGAGAGAGAAAATGTCTAAAGGGAGGTAATCCAAAATTGAGATATTTTTGGATATAAAAATCCTCCTAGTGTCTAAAATGGTTTCCCCTAAAACAAAAATTCAAAAAGAACTTTCCAATGTGCAATTGGAATTAATTAAAAATAGGTATAAAAATTAAAATTAATTAAAAATAGGTATAAAGGACCTTAGCCTAAGGGTCCCGATTTTCAGAAACTTTTGAATTATGCTCCAATTAAGGTTCCTATGGACCAATAAGATTAATCCAAATGTAGGGAGGAGATAAATTGAAGAATAAAAGAAAATCCCCCAAAAATGAGTAAATGCTCACATAAGATGAAGAGTTGACTAAGGACAACGTTTATTAGTTAAAAAAGAAAAGATATTTAGAAGAAATGATGCATTTTTGACACCTCAGTGTGGGGATCTCCCCTCATGAAGGAGGCGCCTATTTCACATATGTGGAGTAGTTTTAAATTCATAAATAATGAGATATTTTCATCTCTCCTCTCTCCTGTTTCAACTAGATCCAAAAAGTAAGCTAAACTGACCCAAAAATGGTCAAAAATCGACCAAACTAATCTGGAAAATTCTAGAATCAGTTTGCTTGGTTAGAGGCTCATTTTTTCCTTTAAATAGAAGCCTCCCCCTTTGTAAAAGGTTAATAGTGTTTATGCACTGTTACTCTACTCCTTCCTCCCCGAGACTTTGAATTCACTTGATAATTCAATTATTTTTGACTAAATCCTCTCCAAAAGAATTGGTGGCTACTCTTGATCCAAACAAGAGTAGAACCCTCAATCCCTCAAGCCAAAGGAAAGCTCACAAAACTCCATGTAAGCTAAAATTTCTACTTTTTAATTTCAAATCTATGGTTTTCTGATTTCCTTGTTTTTTTTAGTTGATTAAAGTGAATCTTGATGTTATGCCTTGTTGAAAAGGCTACCCCCTTCTCTTCCTTAAGAATTTAGCCCTTCTTTATCCTAAAATGAGTAACAAATAAATTGATTAAACATTTCTTATTGTTTCTAGAAAGTGAAAACTGAGTAGATTAGAGTACTTTACTTCAAAATGGGATTAATTTTAAATTGAAAATAGAATGTAAAAATTAAAAAATGGTCAGCCATACAAAGGAGGTTATGGCAAAATTTTCTTGAATTTTGTGAAAAATAAAGTTTATCTTTATGTTATTCTAAAAGAGTAATTCCCACCGTTATGCACTCTAAAAGAAATATTTTTTATTTACTCCATGTACATATTCACCTATGAATATGCATGAATATCAATGATATTAATTATTGAAATTAATTTCTATGCATAGAAAGATGTATATTGGAAATTATTTTAATATAAAAGTGTTGTTTTTATTGAATTTAAACTCTATGCATAGAAAGATGCATAATAGAAATTTTTTTAATTATAAAAGTGTTATTTTCATTAGATTTAATTTCTATGCATGGAAAGATGCATAATACAAATTTTTTTTATTATAAAAGTGTTATTTTCATTAAATTTAATTTCTATGCATAGAAAGATGCATAATGAAAATTTTTATTATAAAAGTGTTGTTTTCATTGAATTCAATTTCTATGCATATGGAAAGATGCATATTGAAAATCTTTTTATTATAAAAGTGTTATTTTCATTGAATTTAATTTCTATGCATAGAAAGATGCATACTAGAAATTTTTATTATAAAAGTATTATTTTCATTAAAATTGATTTTATGCATAGAAAGATGCATAAAAGATTTATTTTTATTTCAAAAGTGTTATTCTCATTAAAATTGATTTTATGCATAGAAAGATGCATATAGGATTTATTTTTCTTTCAAAAGTGTTATTCTCATTAAAATTGGTTTTATGCATAGAAAGATGCATAAAGGATTTATTTTCTTTGAAAAATGTTATTCTCATTAAAATTGGTTTTATGCATAGAAAGATGCATAAAGGATTTATTTTTCTTTCAAAAGTGTTATTCTCATTAAAATTGATTTTATGCATAGAAAGATGCAAAAGGATTTATTTTTCTTTCAAAAGTGTTATTCTCATTAAAATTATTTTTATGCATAGAAAGATACATTATTTTCTTTCAAAAGTGTTATTCTTATTAAAATTGATTTTATGCATAGAAAGATGCATAAAGGATTTATTTTTCTTTCAAAAGTGTTATTCTCATTAAAATTGATTTTATGCATAGAAAGATGCATAAAGGATTTAATTTTATTTCAAAAGTGTTATTTTCCTTAAAATTGAATTTATGCATACATAGATGCATAAAAGGATTTTTATAAAAGTGTTATTTCGAGTGAAGTTGATTTTTTATGCATAAATAGATGCGTAAAGAATCTTTATATCAAAAATTAGAATTCTCTTAAATTCTATGTTTAAATTCTGTGAATAGAGGTGATGAGATGTGAGGTGAATAGATATGATGAGATGTGATGTGAATCAGATAGATGTGAATGGATGGATGGATGGATGTGAATGGATGGATGTGATGTAAATAGAGGTGATGAGATGTGAGGTGAATAGATGTGATGAGATGTGATGTGAATCAGATAGATGTGAATGGATGGATGGATGTGATGTGGATGGATGGATGGATGTGATGTGGATAGAGGTGATGAGATGTGAGGTGAATATATGTGATGAGATGTGGTGTGAATCAGAAAGATGTGAATGGATGGATGGATGTGACGTGATGAGATGTGAGGTGAATAGATGTGGTAAGATGAGATGTGAATCAGGTAGATGTGAATGGATGGATGGATGTCAAGTGAATAAAGGTGATGAGATGTGAGGTGAATAGATGTGATGAGATGTGGTGTGAATCAGATAGATGTGAATAGATGGATGGATGTGACGTAAATAGAGGTGAATAGATGGATGGATGTAACGCAAATAGAGGTGATGAGATGTGAGGTGAATAGATGTGATGAGATGTGATGTGAATCAGATAGATGTGAATGGATGGACGGATATGACGTGAACAGAGGTGATGAGATGTGATGTGATTCTGATAGATGTGAATGGATGGATGGATGTGATGTGAATAGAGGTGATAAGATGTGAGGTGAATAGATGTGATGAGATGTGAGGTGAATAGATGTGATAAGATGTGATGTGAATAGAGGTGATAAGATGTGAGGTGAATAGATGTGAGGTGAATAGATGTGATGAGATGTGATGTGATTCTGATAGATGTGAATGGATGGATAGATGTGATGTGAATAATGGTGATAAGATGTGAGGTGAATAGATGTGATGAGATGTGATGTGAATAGAGGTGATAAGATGTGAGGTGAATAGATGTGATGAGATGTGATGAGATGTGATGTGAATCAGATAGATGTGAATGGATGGTGGATGTGATGTGAATCAGATAGATGTGAATGGATGGATGGATGTGATGTGAATCAGATAGATGTGAATGGATGGATGGATGTGAATAGAGGTGATAAGATGTGGATGGATGGATGGATAGAGGTGATGAGATGTGAGGCTAATAGATGTGATGAGATGTGATGTGATTCTGATAGATATGAATGGATGGATGGATGTGATATGAATAGAGGTGATAAGATGTGAGGTGAAGAGATGTGAGGTGAATAGATGTGATGAGATGTGATGTGAATAGAGGTGATAAGATGTGAGGTGAATAGATGTGATGAGATGTGATGTGATTCTGATAGATGTGAATGGATGGATAGATGTGATGTGAATAGAGGTGATAAGATGTGAGGTGAATAGATGTGATGTGAATCAGATAGATGTGAATGGATGGATGGATGTGATGTGAATAGAGGTGATGAGATGTGAGGTGAATAGATGTGATGAGATGTGATGTGAATCTGATAGATGTGAATGAATGGATGAGATGTGATGTCATGTGAATAAGGATGTAAATGAATGATATGGGATATGAGTTGATGATATGTGATGAAAATGGATGTAAATGTATAAGTGAAGAATGGATGTGAATGTATATGTGAAAGAAATTATGTGAATGAATATGTGAAAGAATGGATATAGATGTGTATGTGAAAGAATGTGATGTGATGGAAAGAGATATGATGTGTCATAAATATATGTGGATGTGAATGTGATGGATATGAATGAATGTGATGTGATGGGATGTGAATCGGGATAGATGTGAATGAATGAGATGTGAGGTAAAATGAATGAGATGTGATGTGAGTGAATGTGATGTGGTCTGAATGGATGAGATGTGAATGAATGTGATGTGATGAGATGTGGATATGGGTAGATGCGAGTGGATGAGATCTGATGAGGAAAAATTGTGAAAAGATGTGATGAGATGAAAATGATGTGATTGGATGAGATGAAAATGATGTGATTTGATGAGATGAAAATGATGTGTTTGGATGAGATGAAAATGATGTGATTGGATGAAAATGATGTAATTGGATGAGAATAGGAATACTTATGAAATGGTTGTGGAATTAAATAATGTGTGAATTGATGATAGAACAATGTGGAAAGACGAGAGTTCCTTCTAGAAACTGTATTTATGACATGTTTTTAAATGACTGTTTTATGTCAAGAATGCTGGGGAAGCATTTTAATTGTCTTGTGAATGAGGTCGTGGAGACCTAATCTGATATAGTTGCAACACAGCTAATGGAGAGTCAATGGAGGACGTCTCGCGTAGCAAGGTTGGCCGAGGTCTTGACTAGCCTCAATTCGATTAAAATGGTGAGCTTCCGGTACGGTGGATGAGGGACCAAGGAAGCGGCCTATGAGTGAAGCGCTAGGTCACCTTTGAAGGATCCTAGAGGGTGTTGACCATACGGTGCTCGGGCTCTGGGTTGCCGCCGACGATACCCACACATGCATCGAGAAAGATATTGGAACAAGGAGTAGGAGTTGTTTTCTGAATTTGGGCATGGATCTGGTTGATTGACCTTGTTGGTCCTCCATGGCTCTTTTATATGGATCCGTTGGTTGATCTTGCTGATCTTCAATGGAGATTCCATTTTGATATGTGAATATATTGCCGGTTACTATGAGCTAGGAGCTATCGAAAAGGCCCCTGAGTGGACATGTGGTGAGCGTTCTGGTTGATGATGCCATAGGTACACTGATGAAGAAAAAATTAGAAATTAGGATTCAATCAGATATTTTGGAGGATTATGATAAGTGACTATGATTTCATTGAATGATGGTTTTAAAGACAACTGATTTTGTGAAAAAGGCAATTTCATATTGGGTATGTAAGTGGTGTGACTAATTACCCGGCTAGGGGGCTTGGGAACTCTTTTCCCTGGAGACAAAACTTAACCAAATTCTTAATTGGATCCCATCACTATAGTGGTTGGGCGGTTGGCTAATCCACGAGACTGGATGGGTTTAGGCTCGACTGATGGATCCCTAAAGTAAAACTCAATTTCCATTGGTACGATAGATGAAGTAGATCCCGGATAAAAAATTGTTCTATGGAAAAGAATCAACCGCTGTGCCTCTCAATGAGGAAAAAAGCGTTGGTCTCTATGATCCAAGTGCAATCTTTTCCTTGATTTGACCTTGATACTTACGGGTTTGGTCAGATCAGTTCAGTACGTTAAGGCTTTTGACTACGTTAGAGTAGAAATTCATACAAATTGATATTCAGACTGAAATTCATAAATTAGTAATTGGGTCTTCAGATGGAGGTACCGCAATTGCATGGAATCCCTGACTTGCTTGAGGCCTAGACATGATGGTATTTACCTTATAATTCCAAGGACCGTGACTACTCGTATATACCGAGGGTATAACTACAGCTCTTTATTGGCAGTTATATACGAGTAAATCTAAGACTTGAAATTATAAGCAAAAATGCTATCCAGATTATGAATTTGAATGTGGTTGATATGATTTTTAAATTTTGGTTGAGAACTGATGAGTTGATTTGGATTCTGATTGAAAAATGATGATTCCTAAATTTTGGTTGAAAAGTGATAAGCTGAGTAAAACCACAATGAGGATGAATGGGACGAGTTCCTGTGATGATGTTCGTAACTGAAATGACGATAATGACTTCCGCAAATCACTATGAGATTAGTGGATTGTACTGACACATTGCTATTGTTAACACTTGACCTAGTGGATCAAGTTAAGGGATGTCAAATTAAAAATCTGTATAACCGAAAATTCCCATGGAGGACTATTCAGATGGAAATTTCGGTCTAATGGACCATTATTGTGATAAAGATTTGAATGAGATAATATGAGTGAATTGTTATCTGATGATGAGTTCTATATAAGGGATCTCTATCCCATGATTCTGTTGGGTTTACCAGACTATAAGGAACCCCATAATCAGTTAGATCTTAAGGGAAAGCGTTGTCCTCTAATTTTGCGAGATGAGGACATCTCGCGTTTTTTAAGTGGGGTAGGATGTAAGATTCGTCCCTCCAGTTTTTGAGGTGTGCAGGTGTAAGAACCTCCCCTTTTCATCTTATAATTATTCCCCTCTCTGAAATAAAAGAAAGATTCTCTTTTATCCTGTTTTGGCCTAGAGAGAGAAAATGTCTAGAGGGAGGTAATCTAAAATTGAGATATTTTTGGATATAAAAATCCTCCTAGTGTCTAAAATGGTTTCCCCTGAAACAGAAACTCAAAAAGAACTTTCCAATGTGCAATTGGAATTAATTAAAAATAGGTATAAAGGACCTTAGCCTAAAGAAGTAGGATCTTACATAGCACAAAATTTTAAAACTCAAATTACATAATAGCATTGATCAAGAAGAATATGGTATTACTGAAAGTGACATAATAGATGGTGAGGCTCCACACTTATCATGTGCTCCTATGTTAGGAGCTTCAATGACTAATCTAGAATTACTAAGACAAAGGTTATATGCTAGTAGAAGCTAAACTCATTGTGATGACTCATGAACTGTGTGGAAAAGGTGCTAGCCATGTATGTATATAGGCCTATATATGTAGGTGATTATAACATGATCATGTAGAGTCACCTATAAATATGTACTAATATCCATTACGTAGAAATCCCAACTCCCGTGGCCATTTGGGCTCATCTTGGGCTCCCCACAATGTCAACAAGGGGTGTCCAAGAGTAAAGCTACTCCATGTGTGGACCATTAATGGTCCACTACAGGATGTAGCCTATTTGGCAGTGTACAAACATGAGAGCTAGCCCCGATGCCTAGATAATATAATATGAGAGTGGAGCATCCAACACAACTTAGGAGTAGAAGTAACTAGTTTTGTGGTGTTTTCATCAACATTGGTTAATATGGATCTTCGCGGAATAGGCATTCCCAATAAATCATTATTGAGATATTTGATCTCAATAATGATTTATTGGGAATAGACATTCCCAATAAATCATTATTGAGATATTTGAGTTAACTAGAGCGGATTTGAATCATGGCAAGATAACACCTCCACACTTATTGTTGAGATATCAAGCTCAACTAGTGTGGATATGGATGACATGCAAGGATGATAGCTCCACACTTATACCACTTACATGGTTGGTGTGGTTATGGGTTATTTGCCACCAGTGGTTTACAGGTTATGTGACAGCTTGTAAACTAAAGTGGTTGTGTGACAGCCACTTTGGGTTACTAGATTTATGGCATAGTTATAACGCTAGCTCATGTAGTCGCATCCACACTATGGAGTGACCTTTGATTGCTTTAGTAGGAGAGTACTTTCCCATATAGTATGTACTCTTATCTTTATGGTATAAATGTAGAGAAGAGGAGAATAGAAGAAAATTCAGCCATCCCTCTCTCTTATGTGCTTGTCTACTATGTGTGTGTGTGTGTGATTACTTAGAAGGAGCTCAAGCTTACCCTCTCCTTTGCATTCTTCTCATGGTAATAGATCACTAGTTTACAGGAAGAGCTTAAGAGTCAAGCAAAGGAAGTGATATTACATGGATAAGGGCAACTCTATCCCTTTCCCTTTCATTTAGAAGTAAATCTATATATGTAGCTCTACTAGTCAAGAGAACAGTAAGTAGGCAACACAACAATAAGTTGCACTGTCACATCTTCAGCCGCTCTTCATGGTGAAGAAGAGAGGCATTATAGTATGTGGATGAGGTCCTAGGACACATTATTTCTAGAGTTTGGATTTGAGACCATTTCGGGCCCCGTTTTTGGCTCTGCAAGTTTTATACAAGCACTTTATGGAAGTGTCAATTTTGATTGTGTATGCCTGTGAGACCCTCGCCCCCTCCGCGATGCCCCCTCCAAGGGCACTGGCGGCGGAAGCAGCGTCAGTCTCTCGTGCAGTCCACACTCGGGGCCTCGCCCACGGATGTCCGAAATCGAACCCGAAAAAACTTCCCTCGCCCGGAAGGCACGGGCGATTCCACCAGGAAAATCATCTAATTGGAGAATTGATCTAACGAGTCAAAGTCTTAACTAACCAAACTGATCCGACCGAACCCGAAAGTCACATGGTCAGATCAAGGAAGAGACTTGCACTTGGTCCATAGAATCACCGCTTTTTCCCTCCTTTAGCGAGGCACAACCCGCTGATTCCCTCCCACAGAACAAGGGTCTTCCTAGGACTTATTCTAACTAACGTAACTTAATCGTAACTATTTGTATTGCAGAAATCCCTCGATCTAGCCGGCCCATGGGCCCATGGGTTAGCCAACCGCCCAACCACTATTGGTGGGATTCCTTTATAAAAATTTGGTTCTATTTTGCCCGAGTACTGAGGAAAAGAGTTCCCAGGCCCCCTAGCCGGTGTTTCAAGCAAAATTCAAGGTAGTCATACCACTTACACACCTAATATGAAATTGCCATTTTAACATATTCGGCTGTCTTTAAAACAATCTTTCAATGAAATCATAGTATTACTTATCATAATCCTCCAAAATATTGAGTCCATTGTTTTACAAAATATATCATCCAAACTCTCCGTTGAAGACCAGCTGGTCAACCAACGAGATCCAATATCAAAATTTAATTCACAAAAGTTATTCTTTTTGGTTCATCCGTATCTTCCTCGATGTACGCCTTTGCAACTGCGAGCCCATGCATCACCTGGTCAGAACCCTCTAGGATCCTACTTAGGTGTCCTAGCACTTCACTCAAGGACCGCTTCGTCGGTCCTCGCCCATCGTACCGGAAGCGCACCATTTTAACCATACCGAGATTGGTCTCAAGACCTCTGCAGGTTTTGCCGCGACGTCCCTCGATGACTCCCCAGCTATTGCCAAACGAGTCTCTCCTTAGTTAAACACATACCAAATGCTTCCTCCAACATTCTGGCGTAAAACAGTCCTTTAACAGAAAACAGAGGTTCTATGCAAGTAGAATTCTCGGTTCGAGATTGGTTCCACAAAACGCTTTTCCCTTAATCCAGATTTTCTTAATGAGAATGATTGATCTCTCATCAGGGTAATATACCCATCATTTGACTAAATTTCCAACTAGATTCTTGGTGATTTTGATTAAGGAAAAACTATGCTAATTCAACGGTAGTCTATTCTTTGTGTCAAGAATTGGAATTGGTCACGAGGTTTTTGCTTGATTCAGATTCGAGAGATGGGCAAGTAGTTTACTGGCCGCCCCTCTCGTAGTCATGGTCTAACCAAAATTATTCGGTTTACTTCTAACTTTGATTTCTAAGGATTTTTAGATAAAAATCTACTATACTTCTAACCGTAAGGAAAATTCTAACTTTATGAATTTCATTCCTTCCTACCCATAATAGATGAAGAAATGGTTCTATATGAGAATATTGGTTTTTTTATAAAAATACTCTTCTTCCATTAATATAATTTTGGGTAAATATCAATTTGGTGATTTAACCACCTAAATATCTAAGAATATTCTTTCTACCAATTTAATTATCAACCCTAAGTTTTTAGGTGGAATTATGGTGAAAATTCCTCTTTTGTCACCAAAATTTAATTTAAACCTTTCTCTACTTAAAATACCATAAAAATTCTTCTTTTAATTAAACACAAATATCCATTTTTAATATGCTTAAAATTCCTCTTTTTGCATTTAAATGATCGAATTCCAAATGTCATGGGAATTTCTCTTTTTTCATAAAATAAATTTATCTAAAAATCTTCTTTTTTAAATTAAATAAAAATATCCATTATTTTAAATATGCCAAAAATTCCTCTTTTTATATTTAAATGATTGAATCACAAATGTCATGGGAGTTTCTCTTTTATCATTTAAAAATTTCTTATGCATAAAATAAATTTATAAAAAATTCCTCTTTTCTTTTAATTAAATATTTATGCATAAATACTAAAAATTTATTTCCCATGAATATGATGAAAATCATTCTTTTTGCATAGGATGTGTAATCCTAGAATATGGTAGGAAGTCCTCTTTTAGCATTATTCATAAAAATAAGATATGTATTATTTTTTGAAAATTTTACCATAGCTTCGCCTATTACTGATAATTTTTAATTTTTCTTAATAGAATAAAACATTGTAATGCAAATATGATAGAAGAACTATTCTTAAGCTTAAATCTAAACTATGAATTTAAATCATAATTTTAACCATAATTATAAACTTAATTATGATTATTCCACTAGATTAAGCTATTTCCATTTTTCCTCTTTTCCCAAATTGATAGGATTATCTCTTTCTCATTTAGAATCAATTAAAGTAGTTTTTAACTACTTATAAATAATCTAAAAGAATTAACCATTATTTTGCTAAATAAAAGCATAAAAATACCATTTTCTTATTCTCTAGCTTAACAAGCTTAGAGTTTGGTTTTGAATTAAGAATTTATCAATGAGAAGCATTCTTTTGCTAAAGAATTAGCCATAGGAATGACTATTCTTTTTTAGAGAGAGATATACATAAGAAAGCATTCTAAATAAGCATAAAGATTAACTTTTTCTTGATTACACATTAAAATTCTTAGGGAAAGCTTGATTTGAATTTAAAACAATCAATTAGAAAACTTCTCAAGCTTGGGAGGGGTTGAGAAGAGAAGTCATTTGAGAAAATTTAACAAAAGACCATAAAATTCATTCTTACCTCAAGGATTAGCTTGCTTCTTTTTCTAGAACTGAAGCCCCCAACCAATCAATTGGTTAGCAAGTGGTGTGAAGAGAGCTCTAAGAGTTGTTGAAGAGAGAGAGAAGCTCCAAGCTCCCCAAAAGTAGAGAAAATTTAAGCGATAATAGAAAATATGATTATTTTAATGTAATACTGGCATGGTATAGCTCACAGATGAGAATACAAAAGAATGAGGGTCTATTTATAGGTGAGGGAGGCCACTAACTGAGTCCAACTAGGTTCTAGAATTTTCCAGCTTCAGTTTGACTTAATTTGGACAAGATTTGGACCAGTTGAGGTCCCCTTTTGATCCAGTTTGATCCAAGAGAGAGGAGAGATAAAAATATCACAATTTTTTTGAATTAAAAACCCTTCCACACATGTGAAGGAGGCACCTACCTCAAAGGTCCCCCTCTCCTTACCAAGGTGTCAAAAATTCATCATTTTTCAAAAATATCTCATTTTTTTAGTAATATCTCTTAATTTTTAACTAATAAACCTTGTACTCAGTCAACTCTTCATCTTATGTGAGCATTTACTCAATTTTGGATATTTTCTTTTATTCTTTCAATTTATCTCATCCCAACACTTGGATTAATCCTATTGGCCCATAGGAACCTTAATTGGACCATAATGCAGAATTTTTTGAAAATCTAGACCCTAGGGCTAAGGTCCCTTATATCATTTTTAATTGATTCCTAACGCACATTGGAGAATTTATTTTAAACTTTTGTTTCAGGGAAATATATTTTAGATACGAGGAGAATTTTTATATCTAAAAATATCACAATATTGAATTACCTCTCTCTAGAATTTTTCTTCTCTCTAGACAAAAACATGAAAAATAATATTTTCTTGCATTCTGAAATAGGGAATGATTATAGGGGATTGAGGTAAAAGCTTTTTCATTATTCAGGCTGAGGATGATAATGTGCAAAATAATAAACTATATATCAATGATTAATCATTGAAGATTAAAGGGCTTGTAAGCAGATGCCCTTGCCTCCATTTCAGCACAAGTTGATGATGACAACTTGTTGTTGGTGGTTACTTTGAATGGGCTTTGGAAAAACACTATGATAAATTTTAGACATCTATCAAAACTCGAGAAAATTTCATAAATTTTAGGACTTTATAACCCTTTTGATCAATGAGGAGATGAATGTTGGGAATAAATCATAATATATAGAAGCATGCCTTCTACATAGTCACAGGTAGCGGTAGTATAAGTGTCTTTATCTAGAGGCCGAGATGGAAATGGAAATTTTGGACGACAACAATAGGATTCCAATTCGCAAATAGGTGGAGAGGCCACTTTAGAGGCACTCTAGAGGCAATGGTGGAAGCCAGAGAGGCCGAGGGAGATGGCAAAGAAATCAGAGTGGAAATAACATAAAGTGCTATTATTGTGGAAAGCTAGACCATATAGCAAAGGACTACTATAAAAAGCAAATTGACATAAAAAGTGAGTTGTAGGCAAGGGAAAATATGCATCATTAAGGAAACAAGTTGAAGATAGAAGTAAATAACTTTTTGTGATGCAACATATGCTTAGTTACATAACTATAGATGTATTGAATTTAGGGGATGTATGGTATGTTCATTTGGGTGCCTCTAACCACATGACCATATATGGTTCAAAATATTAAGGGATTTTTGAAAAAATAGATTATATAGAAACTTGTGATGATACAATGCACCATATTGTGCATGTTGGGAAAGTCTCTTTGTCTATGTAGAATGGGATAATAAAGTATCTTGCTACTATGATTCATGTGTTGAACATAACCAATAACCTAGTTCCTATTAGGAAAATGATTGAGCAAGGTTTGCAAAGTGAGGTTTAAACCTCATGAATGTTATGTGGAAGATTCAATAACCACCAGTGCCGCTTGGTTGCAAAGTGAAACAAAGTTGGTAAAATGTTTGCATGGGATCTAAGCATGGATGTAAGCATGCTTGAAGCAAAGGTTGTACTTTTTACACATGGTATAGGTGTGAGACATTGATATTTGGCATAAATGCATTGGGCATGCCAATATTTAGTGCAATTGAAGAAATTCCAACCTCAAAGTATTATTGCAAGTTTTCCAAAGTTTAAAGTGGATGGAATGCATAAAGTATGTGAAGCATACTAATTGGGCAAGCATGCATTTCCACATGATAAGCATAAAATTCAAAGACCTTTGAATGTGATCATTCTGACATTTAGGGACCAACAAAGACAACACCAATCAGAGGATTCCATTATGATGTATCTTTCATTAAAGACCACACTAGGAATGTGTAATAAGTGTATTTATAGGTGTGTTTCATGAATGAGAAAAGTGGAGGTGTATTGCATGAATCAGAGTGGAGGTGTATTTCATGAATGAGAAAAGTGGACTATTTATTCACTTTTAGAGCTTCAATGCTATGGTAGAGAAAGACAAAGGCATGTGCATAAAATGCCTAAGGTCGGATGTGGTGGGGGATAACACTTCTCCAATGGTTTTCTATAACTATTTGAGAGGCATGGGAAAAAGTTGTTGTTGTGTTGCAAGTACACCCCACAACAAAATGGGGTTTTACATAAATGAAAAAAAAGCATATTACAGAAGTTGCTTATGCATTGATGGATGAGAAAGGAATGCGACATTTTTTTTGGGTTAAGCACTAGCAACTATAGTTTATATCATGAACAAGATGCCCACAATGCAACAACAATAGTCCATGGTATGGCACCTAAACAAAATTTTACTAATAAAAAACCAGATTTGGCACACTTGAAAGTGTTTGGTTGCATTTCTTATGTACATGGACCAAATGAGATGAGAAGTAAGTTGGATCCAAAGGTTAAAAAATGTATATTCATTAATTATTCCCTTGAGAAGAAAGCTTATAAATGCTATAAACTTGAGAAGAAATGTCATAAATGTTATAACCCCACTACGTGTGCGATGTGAGTGATTGTCAACAATTAATATATTCTCTAGTTGAAGAGCCAAATACATGGATTTGGACTCGACGAAGGGAGTCCTTTGACTTCTGTCTTTATGTGATAAGAGTTGGGACTATTGCTCGTGTTTTAGAAGTAAAGTTATCAACAAGCTTTAGAAAATCGTAGCCAAAAAGAAAGCATATTAGAAAATGGTTAAGGCAAAAGCGTTACCAAGCCAAATGAGAGAGCTTACATCACCCCCGTTGGATTGAAGAAACCGCCTCAGTGTGACAACAAGTGCGGGAGGACATTGGTGACGAGCAGCTCTACGGTGGAGCTCTTGCCATGCTCAAGCTCAGCGAATAGGCAACTTCCCACGACTCGGTTAGGGTAGGGATTCCTTAACATTTTTGGCAAACCCTCTTTAGGGGTGCTGACCAATAAACACATGAAAAAAAAAATTTCTAAGTGATTAGGAGCACGGGCACACCTTTTGCCCTCGCCCATGCACAACACATGCAAATCTCACTGGGCTCTGTCCTATGTGCACACACCGTATAAAGCTTCATCATCGAGACAGGCATCTAGGTACATCTTTGGGGGAACCATGGTGGGCGCAAAGCCTAGTCCATGGTACGACCCATAACCTGGATCTTCTTAATCACCCCTACTGCACCTGAATAACTGTGCTTCATGTCTAATCAATCCTACCCAAAACTTCTTCTTCGTCTCAACACCTGTGGATCCTCGCCACCATCAACTACCACTCTTATCAAAATAGGATCCTAGCTCCATGAGCTACCATGACATAAGGATACCGCAACTTGATGACTCAACATCCACGGGAGCTAAGATACCCATCACGGTGTCTTGACAAAGATGCTAGAGCTTCATGAACATTGCCATTGACATATAGCATCTCGAAGCGCAAGAAGTCTCCATGTGTGTTGCCTCCTTGTCCCTCCGAAATTCCCCCCTCGCCACTTGCTTACAAACCCTATTGTTTTACTAACTCCTCTTTAATCATACCACCTACCACTGGGATATTGGTCATTAAGTATTCCGTGCTAGTCTACTCATTCAAGTACTCTAACTCCTCTAATGAGGATGTCCCGCCACAAAGGCGATTTTTATATATATAAAAAACACCAAAAACAAAATTAAGAGTACTATTAGGCACATACAAAAAAGCAAACTCATAAAAGCCCATACGACTAGCTGGATAATCACCATTACTCCACTAACTTCTTTACATCTGACTAACTCCCCCACCCCCTCTCATTTCTTGAGAGATAGGAGAACCAACCAAGTGTGACCTTCCTCGTGTGCCTCACCAACCTCTCACCCCGATCATGAGGATGCAATCGACTTCAGAAAGGGGAGTATGTTAACCACATATTGGTTAACACATTCCTATGACAACTATGTATGCACACTTATGTAATGGGCGCTCATGCTATATTGTAAATCCTATCATTTGATGAGGGAAACACCCTAAAGATGCTTCCAAGTATTGAGCTTCAAAGGACAAACAAGAGGATCTTGGTCAGTTGGCCAAACCATAGAGAAAAGCCTTGTTGGATACCTCGGGTTGCTTACTCCCGGGCAGCCTAGTGGAAAAAGGCTTGGAACTATAAAAGCCAATTTCTCTTGTTTGTAACTCATTCTCCCATTTGTGCAATAGAAGTGGAGTGTTTTCTCTCTCCCTCTCTCTTGTAACTCTAATCCAACATGTGTGGTGTGTTTAGGGTTAGGATTTGGGAGTGATTAGTGCTAATCACTTGTTCCCTCTTACTCTCTCTCTCTCTCTCTCTCTCTCTCTCTCTCTCTCTCTCTCTTTCTCTCTGTGTGTGTGTGTGTGTGTGTGTGTGTGTGTGTGTCTTGAGTGATTGGCTAACCAACGTGATCCTCTTCCGCAGAGATCCCACACGATCTTTGCGAGAGAGCTTGCATCGCCCGTTGGATTAGAGAAACCGCCTCGGTGTGACAACGAGTGCAAGAGGACGGCGGTGATGAGCATCTAGGTGGAGCTCTTGAGCCATGCTCGAGATCAGTGGAACTTCCCACCCACGACATGGTTAGGGTAGGGTCTCCTTAACAGTTAGTTTATGCTAGACCCTTGGAAAAGACATTTGTGTGTCCATAAATACCAAGTTAACTTAAAGAGAGAGAGAGAGAGAGAGAGAGAGAGAGAGAGAGAGAGAGAAGGGTTTATTAATGTTTGGAAAAGACTAACAAGGCCTTTGAGACTAAACTTGAGTTCATAATGCAAGACACTCCATGTAAGGAAACTGGAGATGTCTAGTACACCATTTATATGTAGGGGAATCGGAGTTGTCTAGTACACAATATAGTATAAGAGAAACAAACGGAGATGTCTAGTACACCATTTACATGTAGGGGAATCAGAGTTGTCTAGTACACCATGACACAATATAGTATAAGAGAAACAAACGGAGAACAATGCATAGATTGATAACCCAAACATGTTTATCTATAGAAGCTTTATCTAGAAGCAATGCCTATCGTCTCTAGTATCTTTGAAACACGTCTTAAATGTGTAGTTGTCATCCACTAGTTTTCCTAATCTCACTTGTGGGCAATATGCCAAAGTATGTTGTGAAGTAGTCTGATAAAGGGAGGCTAGTGTTACCGATGCAAGATATAATGTGAGAGGTTGGAGTTGTGCGTGAGCTTGGTTAGGTCCCTAACTAGTGGTGTAATCAATAAGATTTACTCACGGCCTCAAGATACACCTTGTCATGGGTGGTGAGGTCGGAGGGGTAACCCAAATGGGACAATTTCTCACTAGCCCTTGTCTATTTTTGTATGTCTAATATGTATAAATGGTTGGCCCAAGTTTGTGTGCTCAACTAATCACAAAGTGTAGGCTCTTCTATGAAGAAAAAAGTTTTGATTTAATGTTGTGTGCTCTTGGCTAGGTGTTAATTACATGAGTGTGTGTTTTAAGTACATGACCTTGATACAAAAAGAGCAACACATTGCTAGTCTTTGTAGTCAATGGATAGATGTCCTTAGTGATACCATAATACCTTGGGCATCTCATGACTATGTGTATCTCTATATCTCAACCTCTTGTTGCATATGTTGCATCATAAGGTGCATAGGCTCACCTAGAAATGGTGTCATATGGCCTCCACTTCTTTTCCAATCTCATTGTGGAATCCATGAGACGAAGCTTACCCATGGCTTTTGGGGTTACATGTGAGAGATGGATATGTAAGTAAGATCTTCTTGGTAGGTAGCCTGGTGGCTATGTGAACCCATCTTCAATTAAATGGAGGAAATGCTCTTTATAGAGTAATGCCATCTTAGTGGAAAGGTGTTTTATTAAAGGGGAGGGGGGGGGGCACCAATGTCCACACTACTAGTATAAAGTTGTCCCTAATGGTCCAAGTGACCTACTGTTGGGCCAAGAATATGATGGTGGATGCATCCATAGAATAGGAAGATGATTAATTGACATACCTCGTGTGAAAACCGATTCGATGCACGTGATACTAATATCTCATATCCCCCCAGGCTACAAGTTGCATGAAGGATGATGGGGGTCTTTCATGGTGATCTATGTTTTCCTCTTTGAGTCATACTATACTTCTAAACTCTATGTTTTCCTCTTTGAGTCATACTATACTTCTAAACTCTATCTAAGTATGTGAGAATCTAACATAAGACACTTGTATACAAGGTACATGCTACAAACTCTACCAAATTAACACCATGTGAGTGCTCCTCTTTCCTTGGATCAGATCATGTGTGTGCTCCGATTTCCTTGAGATCACATCATGACCAGTCCATCCCAATTGGACCACGCTGTGTAATCTACCACTTAGAAGGCTCATGTATATAGAGGTATTGGTATGGCTTATGAGTTAGACTATAGAGATTTGGTGTGCACCAGATGAAACTCTTAATGAAAATGTGCTTGGAAACACTGTCTCTCCAATCTTGCAGATGGCACGAGCTATTGCTTTCATGCTTAGATGGGGTCCCACAAAGATGCACATAGGAGGTGATAATCTCAACCTATGCCAAAGGAGAGATGTGTGTGTGTGTGTGTGTGTGTGTGTGTGTGTGAGAGAGAGAGAGAGAGAGAGAGAGAGAGAGAGGTGCTAGTGTAAAAAACATAAATGGTTTTTTGACTACTAAGTCTTTTACTACAATTTCCTTACTGAGAAGTACATGTGTACCTTCAAGAGGATGAAATGTAAAGACAAGTACCAATGGTACTACCCATAAAGTTTTTTCTTTATAGATAATTTGATCACATAAAGTGGACCTTAACAAGGGCATTGACACAAGGATGGTAACAACACTTCGTCATAAAAAGTCACATATGTTAGTCTTATTTTTACTCCTCATACTATTTTGGTAGAGTTTACTTTGTATATTTTGTGCACATGTAAAACTATCAACTTTAAGGTGAAAGGGACATTTGGTTAAAATTATTGAAAAAGCAAATAAAGGACATTTCCTTTTATGGAAATTTTTTACCCTTTAGGGACTCTTTATTACCAACTTAAGATGATGTATAAAAGAGATAGAGGAATGTTGCCAATTTATTAGCTTACTAATTTTCATCAAATGCTTCAATACTTTACAATAATGGGGTGAAACACGGGTATAATACAGATACAAATGTAAAAGACTTAATTTTGTAGTAAGTATTTTTATTGATATTCAATACACATGTTCTTAATCCTTTAGGGACTCTTACTACCAACATAAATATGATGTATAAGACAGATGGAGACATGCTACACATGTTAATCCTTAGGGACTCTTACTACCAACGTAAAGATGATGTATAAGACAGATGGAGACATGCTATCAATTTTATTAGTTCATGAATGTGTAATGTGATAAAATGTAATCCTTGCTTGCTTGCTAGGGTTTAAATAAAAAAGATCGTGTACCTAGGACAACATGAATTTTCACTCAACCTATAATTGCATAAAAAATTAAAACCACATGGCATTTTCAACAATTATGGACCGTGGGCAACAAAACAAGGTGGAAAAGGTAGTTGAGTGTGAAAGCAACCCTCATTATAAGATGCACAACTCCTACATGTTAAATAATTGTGTGTTGATCGTAAAGTGAAGGTGTGCTACTCCTAGATGTTAAAAAGATTGTGTGTTGGCTTATGTCCCCTTTTACCTTTGCATATTATTTTAAGGGCTTGATACTTGAGCACAACCTGTGCATATTATTTTAAGGGATTGATACTTGAACACAACCTTTGCATGCAAGTTTCAACGTTAGGTTGTTGAGGTTGTGAGTTCGATTCTTGCATGGCCATGTCTACTTGCTATATGGGGTTTTCAAGCTTGCTAACTTTAAAATATTCGTGCCTTGTCCGTTTTTGGTGGGGCCATGTTGCTGATGTCAACCATGGACCCAACAAAGTAAAATGCTCATGCGCATTGCTTTTGGAAACGCCACAATTGTTGCGCATGGTGTTCACCACGCGAGTGTCAAGCAAGTAAGCAACCGTAATTAATTGGCTTACTTTTTGATGGGTAGCCCTAGTCATTAAAATTTATGGGACTCTTGAATATGACCCATTTTTGATCTATTTAATGGATTTTTTGATAGACGTTTCGAAATTTTACAACCAATTCATAAATAATGGGTAAAATGGGCGTCGAAAAGCAACCTCTAATGCAAGAAGGTGTGAGGCTCCTATTGTGTGTTCCTTTTAATGTAGTGACACTTAAAGGCATCCTTTGCATGCAAACTTGAACTTTAAGGTCAATATTTAATGAGTTTGAGTTGTTTATTTACAAGGATCTGTGACATCAGTGGTGGTGGCTCCCTGCACTCTACCACCAGATGGCTAAGACATCTCTTTGGCCACCCACCAAGCTCAAAAGCTGTGTGGGTTGTATGAATACCACATGGCAAAGTCGATACAACAAAACCAACAACTCAAAGCCAAGCGTCAGTGTTCACACGAAGAGGAAAATAGATTCATCCAATTACTACTATTTTTTGACAATTTCCTTCTCCTCAAGATGAGGTAGTTTTTTTAGAAGTCTGCTGGCGCGTGAACAGCTCCCAAGTGAGTGGGTGAAAAAGCGTGCACAAACGTGAAAGAAATTCTAAAATCAGGGCCATGTGGATCACCCGGACAGCAAATGGCGGCAGTACACGCGCGGCTGGACGGACCTGGGGAAAAGTGCGACCGTGCGACGTTCCCCGTTGTGACTCCTGTGAGGGCGGCGGGTGACTGCGGGTCACCGGCTGTGGTCGGTGACCAGGGGTAGATACTAGATAGACTAGAGAGAGCTTAACTGTCGGCGTCGGGACGGCACGACCTGGTACAGGCGGTGGCAGGCGGACTGAACTGCGGCAACGATAGCAGCAAATGGTAACGGGTGTCGGTTGACGTGGAGCGGAGGACCCCGAACTGCGAAAGAAGCAGAGGTGTTACCTTACGTGGCACAACAATTTGGCACGTGGCAAGAACTCCTGCGCTGGCTTGTGCCACGCCGGCAGACGCTTCTGTTGTCCTCCTCGGCCGCGACTTGCGGCTGTCTGCTCGACTCATCAGCTAAAGAAGGAAAGCTCACCAGCTTCCGTTTTAGGCGCAATCTAAAGATTACTGCAAACCTCCTCCAAATCCTGCTGCTCTCTCACCTCTCCCCGATCAACTCCTGTAACGAAGCCCTCCCGGCTACACCCCTCCATCTTCGCAGGTGAGCTCTCTGCAGGTCAAAGCCTCCTCAGTCAAGCCTTTTGCTTTCCATTATGCAGAGTTAGGTTTTCGTCTTCTCTTTGCGCCAGTCGAGGCAAGCGCAACAGTTGCAGTGTGCACTATTCTATTCACACAGCGATTCTCTCGCATGATTTTTGGCCTTGGTTTCTGCGGCAGGTAGCAGCAACAAGACTTGCGTGGTGCTTGTTGGTCTCTTTCTGTGTGCTGTAGACTATCGTCTTCATCTTTCCTCGCGCTTTCGACTTCGTCTGTGTCGTGGAGGATCTTTACTGTGGGCTCCTCCTTTAGAAAAGTAAAAAGATCTCTCTGCAGCAGAGAGAGAGAGAGAGAGAGAGAGAGAGAGAGAGAGAGAAGGCCGACGCCATAGCTTCACCTTACGGCACGCCATTCCTTCCCCCTTATTCCTTTCGTAACGCCTTTCCCTTGCTTTTCCCAACCACCACCGGCTCTCGCCATAGCTGCCCCCATCCTCGTGCGTTCGCCTGCCCACACTCTTTATTCTCTCTCTCTCTCTCTCTCTCTCTCTCTCTCTCTCTCGGCCCACCTCTCTAGGCCTCTCCATGTGCAGCATCACTGTAAACGTCCTCTCACCTTTCCTAACATCACACGCAGCAGGCTATCTTACGCTAGAGATCTGACTGCCGTTATCTCTCTCCCTCTTTCCCCTCCTTCATATCCATCTCCTTCTAATCTGAGCCAGCCACAGCGCCATGTTGTCAAAGCCGACGATTATCGCCATGGCCACTTCCGCTCTCGTCAATACAAAACTCTTCTAGGTATGCGTTTCTACGTTTTCTTTTTCTGTGACTTCGCCGTTGTATAATAAGTCTGTCTTCGTTTGTAGTTGTCAAAGCTTTGACAATGTAGTAGAAAGCAGGCAACCTGGCAATGCATTGATGATTGAATGCTCTTGCATGCGGCCAGCGCTGTTTTTTCCGTTTTTTCTTTCACCCGATCGACTTGTAGTACACGATCGTCAGGCTGTAACAGCAGTCGAAGCCTGTACATCGAGCTTGCTCACGTTGATTGCGCCGTTACAAGGTAGTCGTTTAGCGTTTTTTCACTTATGCGGCCATGTCTTCTGTAGTTACCCTTCCAGCCTCCAGGTATGCCGATGCCCACCCTACTGCAAGATAAATGCTGGTTGTCCACTCGGGAGTCGGGATCGTAGCATGGATTTCCGTTGTATGTTTGAGGCTGGAGTGCCAAGGACACGTATCTTGCTATTATTCGGCAGCTCACATAGCCGAACCCTTTAAGTATCCACTCGCTCTTTAAGTTCCTTCCTCCCTGCACAATTCCCTATCTTGCCCACGTATTATTGCTGCCCACGTGCTTTACCATTAGCATATCTCGGCTTATCACAGCGTGTACTGTTCTTTCCTTTGAAGTGTATCATTTCCGGTGATGGCCCATACCATTGCCTTGACTTCCAGGCTTACTTTGCAACTTTGCAGGAATGCTTGCGTGAGTGATTTCTCCTTCTCCAAGTGGGTCTATTTGTACAGCTCTTCCTGATAATGTAGTTTATTTTTCATGCATAGCTTGAAATATTGCATCTGTAGATTCTGAAATGAGAATTTCAGGTTATATGGAGGCAAATTGTAAGGGACTCAGTTAGACACACGACCTTGTTCACATCCTAGGGACAGTACTGCGATCCTGTGAAAAATCCAGTCATGGCTAGCAAGTTATCGCTTGCCCCCCCACGACCAAAGCTTCAGAGGGGATCTGGCCTGGAGACAGACAGAACCCCTCCAGCAACCAAGACGGGAGCCAGCATGTTTGGAGAGAACAGCCCCAAGGCAACACCTGATCGAAGATCTCTTCGCCCCTTCAGCACAGAGGTAACTTTACGAGATTCTCGAATGTTATTTATGCCTACTGGTGCAGATTTTGATTGATTTACCCTCTGATTCTATCTCACTGATTGATTGACGCAGAGAAAAATACCTGTTAGCAGAGGAGCTGAACTGCACCAGGTGCAAGAAGAGCTTGCCAAGACAAAGGAGCAGCTAGCTTTGATGGAGAAATCAAAGTCAAACCTGGTACAGGATTTAGCCCGTTCAAAAAGACAAGTGGAGGACTTAACAGCCAAACTCCAGGATGCTAACGAGGTCAATAAAAGGGATAGGCTACGTGCTGAAGAAATGGAGCATGCCAGCTTTACAGCAGCTGAAGACTGGCAAGCAGAGCTAGATTGTTTGAAACAGCAGTATGAGGCAGCTGTGATGGACTTGCAAACAAATAAGCAAGCGACGGAGAGTTTGAAACACGAGCTAATAGTTTGTGTTGAGGCCAAAGATGAGGCTGTGAGACTGGCTGGAGAGGCAATGAATGCAGCTGAATCCACAGCAAAGAGAGTTGAGGATCTGTCTGTTGAGCTGTTGGCAGCCAAGGGGTCACTTGTTGCTATGGACTCTGCATCAACCAGAGTGGATGAGCTCATGACTGAAATACCATATGCCCGTGAAGGTCTTGCAGAGGCTACTGCATCCTGTGACAAAAGTGCACAGGAAGGAGCAGCCATACTTGCTGCTAAGGAAGCTGAGCTGAAGAAGGCATTTCAAGAAGCTTACAATGCAAGATCTGAATTAGAGAGTTTGAAACAGGATCTTGCTCTAGCCCAGAAGTCTGAAATGCAGCTCACAGATGTAAACTCTGCATTAAAGCTTCTGTATATAGAGCTGGCAGCTGCCAAAGAAGCTGAAAGAAAGTCTGAATTGCAGCTCCTGGAAGTAACTTCTGTGTTAGGACACCTCAGAACTGAGCTTTCACATGCCAAAGAAGCTGAGAGAAAGTCAGAATCAGAGCTGACCGACGTGAGCTCTGCACTTGAACAACTTAGAACTGAGCTTGCAGCTGCCAAAGAAGCTGAGAAAAAGGCTTTTGTGGCACTGAGTACTGCCCATGAAAATTATGACAAGGTGAGTGCTGATATAGAGAAGGCCAAGGAAACTGAGTCTGCAGCCCTTGCTTCACTAGCAGAAGTGTCTGCAGAACTAGAGGAAGCACAGGAGAGCTCGGTCAAAGTAGCTCTAGAAGGGGCTATTCTTATGACCTTCCTTGAGTCAGTCAAAGCAGATCTAGAAAGAAGCCAAGCACAACTCACAACTATCGAGGAGAAAGAGGCTCGTTCAAATGTGGAAGCAGAAGTTTTAAATCTTGAGCTGATCAAGCTTACAGAAGCAAATCAGAAAGAATCGATGCTCCTGAATCAGAGAGTAGCAAGTGCTTGTGCAGCCATGGATTCTCTGAAAATAGAGTCAGAAAGACAAAGGTTGGAGCTGGCTTCTATCATTAAGAAAGAATCCATAGCAAGCACAAATGTCGATGCCCTTACTACAGAATTAGAGCACACTCAAAATGAGCTGGCAGAGCTGAAGAGGCAGGAGTTGAGGTCATCTGAAAAGGGCACTGCATTGGCCAGGGAATTAGACAGTAGCCAGAGAGAGCTCTCAGTGTTGAAAGAAAGAGAAGCAAGCACGACTTCCAAAGTTTCTGCTTTGTTGCAGGATCTTGGAGAAAAGCAGTTGGAGGTGTTGGAGCTGAGGAAGAGAGTAGGTCGTGCAGATAGCAAAGCTGCTGCCTTGATGTCAGAACTTGAAAGAACTCAGTCAGAGGTGGTGGAGCTTAAGGAAAGAGAATCCAGTATGGGAACCAAAGCTACTGCACTGAGTGTTGTGTTGGCATCTCTAACTAAAACCAATGAGAGTAAGCTGCTTGAGCTTACAGAAAAGGAAACAGTTGCTAATGCCAAAGCCGCTGTGCTGAATGCTGAGCTTATCAAAATGGAAGTGGATCTCAAAGAAGCCTTGATTGTTGCTAAAGTGGCAAGGGAAGATGCAGACAAGCTTCGCATATCCTTACAATTAGCCAGTTTAGAGAAAGATCATGCCAGACAGGAAGAACAAAAAGCAAGTGCTGAAGCTGCACGGAACAAGGAAGATGCAGTTGTGGCATTAGCCAAAGCACAATCAGCAAGGGATGAAGCCCAGAAAGCGTTAGCAGCAGTACATGTAGCAGAACTGGAGGCTCAAAAAGGAGTCCAGGAAGCAAGAACTTTGAAGAAAAATCTGCAAGCCGCACAGGAAGAAGTGCTTTTGGCAAAAGGAAAAACTGAGGCCATGAGAGAGGAACTGCAAGTTGCTGTAGTGAAGGTACAGATGGTGGGTAAAGAACTGGAGCAGGCAAGGCAGGAAGCTCAGACAGCAAGAGATGAGGTTGAATCACTGAAAACCGAAGTCCTGATGGAAAAAGAGCAAGCCAAGACTGCAGTAGAGGAAACTCAAGCAGCAATGCAGGAAGTGGAAAAGCTCAGAGTAGAAGTAAACAGGATCAAGTCAGATAAAGAGAAGGCTCAAGCTGCTTGTAAGACTGCAGAAGATAGGCTTCAGGATGCACTGATGGACCTGGAGGCACTAAAGCTGGATGCCTCTCTTGTGCAAGATGAAGATAAACAACAAGCAGAATTGCTGGAGATGGCAAATGCTGGTGTTACACTTTCACAGGAAGAGTTGAATTATTTGAGAATGAAACTACAAGACACAGAAGAGCGTTTGGCCATTGCTATGGCGGAGGTGGAAGCTTCAAAAGCCAGCACAGAAAAAATGTTGGAGGAGCTTGAGGCCACTAAACTGGAAAAAGAAGCCAATGAAAGGGCAGTCTTAGAGGTGCATCAGCATCTTGCAGACACCGAAAAGGCAAAATCGAACATGGAAGCAGAGATACAAAGACTTTTAGATGACAGCAAGCAGTGGCAGACAGCTAAGGATGCTATAGATATACCAATTCATTCTGAAGCAAATGGTCGAAGTTTTCCTTCAGAATGCAGAGAAGAAAAGCCCCAACCAGACTCTGTGGAAGAGGAATTGGATATATGTGCATCTTCTCTGTACAAAGATGCAACAGATCAGAAGGATGAACTGTTCGAGAGGGAAGAAAGTGAAGTAAAGGATGAATTGGCTCTCAGAGAAGAGCTGGCATGTATATCAACAAAAAAGGAAGAACTGCATGAGAGGGAAGAAGGCAATCTAAAGGAAGAGGTGCCTTTTCAAGAGGAACTGGCATCATTACCAACCAAAAAGAAAAAGAAAACCTTGCTTGTCAGGCTCGGTACTTTATTGGAAAAAAAGAAACATATGCAGCAACGGACTCCATAAAAGTCGGCAAAATAATTTTTGTTTTGAAATGGGAATAGATGGTGGTCCATGGAAATGGATGTATCCTTTTTTCCTTTTTGTCATGCAGCTGATGTAGGGCTATACCTCGAGTTTTACCTCCTGATATTATTCCATTTTCTGTGAGTCAAACATTATGGCATCTTCCTCCAATCATCAATGTACCATGTGGCTGTAATAATTTGTAAAAAGGCCAACAAAGTGCTCAGCTCACTCTAGTTGGAAGGATAAGAAGTGGCTATGCAAGAACATTTTCAAGCACGCTTTCACAAATTTACTGGAAACATTGATGTTTGTGTCCTTTCTTTTTGGATCTGAACTTTGGATTATCAGAATGTTATGCTCCTCAATCTCAGCGCTAACAATCAAAACTTTTATTGATAGCAAAGAAATCTTAAGAGATTAATTTTGTTTTTCTTGTGCCATACTGTTTCTTCTGTGCTTGCTTTGGATATGTGGGAGCATATGTTCTAACTTGGCCTATAACTTAGCAAATAACTTGGTTAACATTCAAGCACTCTGTTGATGAGAGCAGGATATGACTTCTGCTCTTACATTGCCATCTCATCCTTGGCACTAATGAGATGTCTGTGAATCCTTCTGCTCTTACATTGCCATCTCATCCTTGGCACTAATGAGATGTCTGTGAATTGAGAATTCCATAGCTAGGGTACTACATACATGTCTTGTAATACTGAACACACAGGGCAAGAAGATGGCTTTTAATTCGTGTTTGACTTGACCTAGTTTATACGTAAGGAATCTCCGTAAAGCACGGCATGGGTGCTGGTTGAACCTGAAGTCAAGACTGGCATTGATGTGTCAAGGAGATTGTTACTTTATGGGTATGAAAAGCTGAGACTTAGTAGCAAGATTTGGTGATGATGTTTGAGAATGAAAATAAATTGTACTAGTTGGGAAACCAGCTCAGACAACCCATCAATTTTATGTTTGTTGTATGATTTCTTTGAGCTTTTCTCACGTAGTGAGCTGCTGCCTCATGCCATTTTTTTCAACCTGTGTTGTGTTGCCCAACCAGCTACTATGAGATATCTATTGAGACCTTTTAGGTGAGCAAGCCAAAGTAACATTAGCTGATTTAGCTGGCTGGATCCATTTTGTGTGCGCCACCAAAGGCCATCTTTCATGAGAACAAACTTGAGTTTTACTTGCCATGTATGGATATCTTCACCATTAAATTTATCTACTATGACTGAATTTGACATGGTTTTCTTATGGGGATGGGAAGGTCTTTGTAATAGGTGTACTTCTTACATTTCACTCTCCCCCCAAATTGAGCTTGACAATGTACATATTAGGTCTGAAGACGTGACTGGGGAAGTGGGTAAGTTATCATACACGATGACTCAAGGAGGCACTAATCACATCTTTAGAGGGTCATAGAATTGGAAGTTTGGTAGTTGATTTTAGTGCAAGAAGACTTCTGTGCCCTTGATGATATGAGAAGGAAAGAGTTGATGGTCCAAAGCTTTGAGGTAATGTTTAAACTCGTAGTTCCCATCAATCAACCTCGATTTACATGGATACATATGATTATTTTTTAATGCATGTAAGCTGTGCCATGGATGAATTGAGAAAGAAAAGTTGATGAAGTGTGAGGTCAAGTTTGAACACTTAATACAAGATGGTTTTTAAACACATGTAAATAGCCAATGTCTTACTTGGGGTGCATAGATCCTTGCATAAGACCTGTAGAAAAAAACGTCTAACAGGCAGAGTCTTTTTATGATCTGTAACAGACTTTAACTGAGTAAAGCATGCATTTCACTCATGGATGTGCACCTGCATTGCTGGTTTCTGTGCTGTAATGCAGCTCCAACTTCTGCCAGAGATGAGCATTGTGCCAGCACTTCAGAACGGGGTGACAGTTGAAAATCTTGATGATTATGGTGATCAAAGCAGTATGCCCCAACCTACACCTTGTGCCAAGCTCATGCAGTTATCAAATTTGCTCTTGAATTTGTTTGTGAATTGCAAGTTAAGTAACACAATCAGGACACCTGAGTCAATTAGGTCATGTCCCAGATTATAACACCAATCCACAAGGGTGTAGTGGATAAATGGCCTTCTGGAGGTGCTGGTGGAATTATTAAGTTCTTCTATGGTAACCTACTGTGAGACCTTATTAAGGCATCCACAATCTTTAATCCGTTAGATGTGAATCATGCAAAGGTGAGAGACGAGTCATATCAAATGCCTACTCTTTGTTGTCTCCTTCCTCCTTGGGGATTAGAATGATTAAGCCCTTCGACATAGAGGAAGACATTGTGAGGGCCAAAAAGACCAAAGGACCGAATATACAAGAGATCAGAGCAAATCACACAGCATGCAATGGGTGTATATATATATATATATATGATAAAATCCAGTACAGGAGCTCTGTGTGAGACTCCAAAGGTAGGGCTGCTGTCCCGTGATAATGCAGAGGGTGGTGAAGGCCACGATCCGAGGCAGATGGTAGGCTGCCGTCTTGAAGAAGTGAGCAGAGAGGGCTGCTGTCCCGATGTCGAGGTCAAAGGAGCAGAGAGGGTTGCTGTCCCATAAAACGCAGATAACAGAGCTGAAGTGAGCCTGATGAAAGCGCTGATATAAGCCTGATGTAAGGCTGATGTGAGCCTGAAGTAAGGCTGCTGAAAAATGCTGATGTCAGCCTGAGGTAAACGCTGAAGACAGCCTAATGTAAACGATGAAGTCAGCCCTGATGTAGGCGATGTAAACGCTGATGTGAGCCTGATGTAGGCGGTCAATGTAGGCGGTCAGTCCAGCAGCAGTAGCCGCTGAAGATGAACCTGATGTAGGTGGTCTGCACAGCAGCAAAAAAACTGAAGAAAACGTTGGAATCCTTTTATATGAGTGAAGGGCTGCTCGTCGCGGCCAGCAGTACAAGACAAGAAAAAACCAAAAATTTCCAAAAAGTGCCCTTTTGGGCTGGATAAAATGGCATATTTCCACACACCCCCTCTCAGGCCAAAAAGGGGACCATGAGAGAAGATGAAAAAGGGGTTTGAAGAGGATCAGATGAGACGAGGAATGGGGCAAGGGTTTGTCGATGGTATAGAACCGGATGAGATTGGGTGGTACTGGATTCAATGCCCAGTCGGAGTCTGTGTAACCACGCAGGGTGATTCCACGACTATAGTGAAGTCCGTACATATAGGTACCTGCTAGATAGCAAACAACCCTCATTGCTAAACTCCAATGTGGCCCCTTAGGAGCATTGAAATACTAACTTATGTGCAAAAGGAGATATCAGGACGAGAATTTGTGAGCCAGATAAGCTTCCCAACCACTTGGCGGTAGGCTCGCTCTTCATGTGGAGGTGAGTCCGCTTCCTTGTATAGTTTGATGGTGGGATCCAATGGAGTAGCCACAGGGATAGCACCATCAGGAAAGTAGGAAGTAATGAGTTGAAGACAGTACTTCTGTTGGGACACAAAAATACCATCAGGATGTTGGACCACTTCCATGTCAAGGAAATATGAGAGAGGACCGAGATCAGTCATCTCAAAAGTCCGTCTCAATTGTGCCATGATGTCAGCCACTTTGGCTTGATGTGAACCAAAAATGATGAGGTCATCGAGATATAGAACTAATGTGAGGGAAAAAAAGACCAAAGGACTGAATATACAAGAGATCAGAGCAAATCACACAGCATGCAATGGGTGTATATATATATATGATAAAATCCAGTACAAGAGCTCTGTGTGAGACAGAGAGGGCTGTTGTCCCATGATAATGCAGAGGGTGGTGAAGGCCACGATCTAAGATAAATGGTAGGCTGCTATCCTAAAGAAGTGAGCAGAGAGGGCTGCCGTCCTGATGTCGAGATCAAAGGAGCAGAGAGGGCTTCTGTCTTATAAAGCCCAAATAACAGTGCTGAAGTGAGCTTGATGAAAGCGCTAATATAAGCCTGATGTGAGCCTGAAGTAAGGCTATTGAAAAAACGCTAATGTCAACCTAAGGTAAATGCTGATGTAAACGATGAAGTCAGCCTGATGTAAACGATGAAGTCATCCCTGTGTAGGCGATGAAGTCAACCTTGATGTAGGCGATGTAAACGCTGATGTGAGTCTGATGTAAGCAGCCAGTCTAGCAATAGTAAACGCTGAAGATGAACCTGATGTAGGCGGCCTGTACTAGCAGCAGCAAAACTCGAGATTATGGCATTATGCATTGAAGAAAACGTTGGAATCCTTTTATATTGGTGAAGGGCTGCTGGTTGGTCAGGATGAGGTGGCAGCGAGCAGCACAAGACAAGAAAAAACCAAAAATATCCAAAAATTGCAAGTGAAAAAACCCTTCGAGATAGAGAAAGGCTTGCCTTGGATGGCCATTGCATGCATGCTCCATCAACATTGTAGTGGCAAAAAAACCACAATGCCCTTCACCCCTGGAGAAGTGATAGAAACTCAATTTGATGGTTTATCCAGGAAGAAATACTTGTCTATTATTGTGGCATGTCTTTATGCATTAACTTTGGGCACAAATGATGTGAGTGGGGATGTCATAGCATGTAGTCAAGGTTGTACATGATGGAGATGGCTTGAAGATTTTTGAATAGACTCTCATGGAGTCAAGATCATACTTAGAGTTTTTGTGAAGTTTGGGAAACTTTGATTGATATGGGTCACTCATAATGTTCTTGTAAATGAAATGTGGGAATTGTTGGGCTAGCCCTAGTTGATTGATTCTAGTGCGACGCTCGATGCCCTTACGCTTCTCAGGTACATTTGTCTTCTGAGACCCCCACCCCTTACCAACACTCAAAATAGCTATAGCGGAAGACTAATGTAAGGGTAGAGCATCTCACTCGGGGCCTCACTCTATGACACTATCCTAATGTGAGCTATTTCAACAGCTTCTCTCATAATTGTTCTGGAATAGACTTCGCACTAAGAAATGTGTAAGATTCCTCCAAAGAAGTATAGAAGACTAATGTAAGGGTAGAGCATCTCACTCGAGGCCTCACTCTACGACACTATCCTAATGTGAGCTATTTCAATATCTTCTCTCATAACTGTTTTGGAATAGACTTCACACTAAGAAATGTGTAAGATTCCTCCAAAGAAGTATCCCTCCATAATTCTCACGGATAGAAGTCATATTGGTGACTCAGAGAGACTACCGACGTCTTATCCTTCAATCATGGAGTAGATGTTTCTACTCGAGTTTTCGCTTTGTTTGGAATAAAAATCTCGTTTTAATCAAGTTTAATAAAATTTTCAACTTTTTTTTGGGGTTTTGATTGGAAAGCACTTGTTTATTCGGCTCCGCCCTTCCTCCCACTTTCCAAGGGTGTATGCAATTTCTACTTTGACCAGATCATTGGGCACAACCTAGAGCCAACATGAACTCATACACCCATAGTTGAATCATTACTCACATACTCAACATAAAATAGTTCATGCACACATTCCACAACACCCAAATCTTTGAAATTTATAAGTATACATAAAACTTTAAGGATAAGAAAAACATACATACTGAGAATCATACTGGAAACATTGAAAAATCCTCCATCTCAACAAATAGTAATAATATCACATGTATCCAAAATATCTCCTCATGCCATACCTTTGCTCCTTAAACCAAGAAGATATGCACCTATCCAAGCCTGAACGCTCCAGCTTGTGCTATCGTCCGACGACGAGCCCACAAGTCTCGCATCCCTGATCGGCAAGAGCCGCTCTTGATGGCCATATCCTTCCCAAGGCATGAACACTCCAAGTTACGTTTGCACCAGAGTCTTATTGACTGGCGCGTAGGTCTGCCTGGGCGTAGTACACTCTGAAGCTACCTCTATCCTCACACCATTCATGTCATAAGCATAACCACATCCGTCCACCAAGATGGGTCAAGGTCTCGGACAAACGTCTTTGCAAACAGGACTCACCACTCGGATGATATCCGTCCACCATTATATGAACTTGTAGGGTACCTTCACAAGTTTCACTACGTATTTTAATAAATTTCACTAAGTATATTACAAACAATATTCAAATAAATATCAGACATGATCAAGTAACCATGCCACATGCATGCATCGTGAAACGGGGTAAACCATGCATTTCCACTAAGTATATTACAAACAATATCCAAAAAAATATCAGACATAATCAAGCAACTATGCATCACAAAATGAGGTAAACCAACATGTTCCGAGAGGAGATAGTCTCGGTCCTCCATTGAGCCTCCGAATGCGTTTCTCCAACCACTTTTCATCCAAGCCTTTAAATAGTAATTCTAGTCTTTTGAATTTCTAGGTTAAGTCCCAAGGTTACTTGTTTCTGATTTGATCCTTTGTTGTTAAGATAAAATTTAGACCAAGGCATAAGGTTTCTTGATTCTAATCTACACACATTTTTGTTGGAATTAGGGTTGCAGGAAAGCACACAAAGCTTGGAGAAGAAGAAGCAAGAATGCACACAACACACAATGTATTAGATTGTGTCAATGTACAAAAGATAAGTTAGCCCTAGAAGGATGGGCGTATATACAAGCCGGGGGAAAAAACCTCCTAAAGAGGGAAAAAGTGGCCCGGCGGTCCTAAGTGTGTTTACACACATCACTGCCTATATATATATATGGCAACAAATCCCCCCTGGGAGTGATGGTGTGAATGAGAGCTGGCACTCATGTATAGGGGAGTGCCATGTCCGAAGTAGATCAGTCCACAAAGGGGAGCAAGCCCAAAGCTTTGCGGAAAGCTTCGAACTTCTCACGAGGAAGCGCCTTTGTGAAAAGATCGGCGAGGTTGTCTTGTGTTGGCACATAGGCCAAGCTGATCTCTCCTGCTGAGAGTCTCTCCCTGACATAGTGATAATGCACCTCAATGTGCTTTGTGCGAGCATGAAAAACTGGGTTTCTCGCAACTACCAATGCACTCTGACTGTCAGTGAAGATAGAGGTGGCAGACTCCTGTCCAACACCCAAGTCAGCCATAAGCCGTCTGAGCCACACACACTCAACCGTAGCTATGAAAGCTGCCCTGTACTCAGCTTCACAACTAGAAGTGGCCACAGTAGGTTGCTTCTTGCTCAACCAAGATATGCATGAGCTACCGAGCATGAAACAAAAACCACTTGTGGACACTCTTGTGTCATAGCAACCACCCCAATCTGAGTCCGAAAAAGCATGTAAATCTGGCGGCAACGATCCCCCCTTGGGATAAAACAACCCAAGATATATGGTGCCACTCAAGTAGCGAAAGATGTGTTTAACTGCCTTCCAATGCTGAGAACCTGGGCTATGCATAAACCTGCTCACCTGTGAGACTGCAAACTGAACGTCCGGCCTCGTAATGCATACATAAATGAGGCAACCAACAGCTGTCTGATAAAGTGTGACATCAAAGTGATCTCCAGCATCATGAAGACTCAACTTCAAACCTGTCTCCATTGGAGTAGCAATAGGCTTGCAGTCTTCAAGGCCAAATCTCCGCAACAATGTCTCAATATACTTTGTCTGACACAAAGCAATACCTCCATCACACTGCTTAAATTGTATCCCCAAATAATGATGCAAATGCCCCAAATCTGACATCTCAAAAGAGGCATTCAAATCAGCCTTAAAATCAGCAATATGACTTTCATTTGGTCCTGTGAGCAGCATGTCATCGACATAGAGAGCAATGATTAGATGTACATCATCCACACATTTAACATACAAAGTGCTTTCTGTTGGACTATTCTGAAAACCATGTGAAGTCAAATATGCATGTATCTTTTCATACCAAGCTCGTGGAGCTTACTTTAAACCATATAAAGCCTTTTTCAACCTGCACACTTTGTTTTCCTGCCCTTTTTGAACAAAACCACGAGGCTGCGATATATACACCTCCTCATGAAAATCTCCATTCAAGAACGCAGTCTTTATGTCCAACTGATGTCATTCCAACCATTATGAGCTGCCAATGCACAAATGCTACGAATGGTAGTCATACGACAAGTGGGAGCAAAGGTCTCATCAAAATCAATGCCCTTTTCTTGAGCATAACCCTTTGCAACAAGTCTAGCCTTATAGCGATCAACACTGCCATCTAGCTTTCGTTTCAACTTAAAAACCCACTTACATCCAATGGCCTTTTTACCAATAGGCAAATCACATAAAGACCATGTACCATTCTTCATTATAGCATCACATTCACTTTGCATTGCAGCCAACCAATTTTCTGATTTTTGTGCCTCATCAAATGAAAGAGGTTCTTCCTCTTCACACATACTAGACACAGCCAAAGCATAACAATCTGATGCATAAGAGGCATGCTGAAAACCTGAACGAGTACGACTAGATATAGGTGCATCAATTTTACTATCACGCAAGGTTTGCACCAGCCATTTAGGCATACCTCTAGCTTGCTCATTTTCAGCCCTATCCTCAGAAATTACATCCTGTAAATCTGCATCAGAAATGGGCTGATCTATGATGTCGTTTGATATCTGCATAAGCTGAATATTTGCCTCATTAGGACTTACATTTGAATTCCCACCTGTAAACAGAGGCAACAATGTATCAAATACATCCCGTGAGCTCACACCTATCTCTTTGGTACATGATAACAAAGGCTGCATAGCATCTTCCACAAAAACAACATCTCGACTAATCAAGATACGCTTGACTGCGGATGATACAATCTGTAACCCTTGCTCTCAGCACTGTAACCAACAAAAATGCATTTGACAGCCTTATCATCCAATTTTTTGCGTTGTTGCACAGGCACTAAAGCATAGGCCAAGCAACCAAAGACACGCAAGTGACCAATAGAAGGCTTCCTGCCATGCCAAGCTTCGTATGGAGTAATAGACTGCAAGGCCTTAGTGGGACACCTATTGAGTACATATGCAGCACACATGACAGCCTTAAGCCAAAACGCATGTGGCAAAGCTTGGCTCTTGACCATACATCGTGCCATCTCCATAAGTGACCTGTTTTTCCTCTCAACAACACCATTTTGCTGAGGGGTATACGGCACTGTACATTGGTGTTTTATCCCACGACTAGCCAGAAATGCATCAAACTCTTTAGAGACAAGTACTCTCCCCCTCGATCAGAACGGAGGGTGCCCACAGTACAATTGGATACATTTTCAACCATAAGAAAAAACTGTTTGAAGCACAAAAACACTTCGGACTTTGCCTTCAGTGGATATACCCATGCATGCCTTGAGTAATCATCAATGAAAGTCACGAAGTACAAGTGTTTACCAAATGATGGAGTTTGCATAGGCCCACATACATCACTATGTACAAGTTGCAATTTGCGAGTGGCCCGCACAGAACCATCCTTTGGAAACGCAGAACGCTGCATTTTGCCCAAAATACAGCCTTCACAAACATGTTTCAATGGTGCCTCAAGAGGGGGCAATGAAGCAACCATATCAAATTTCTGCAAACGCAGCAAACTAGCAAAGTTCAGATGACCAAAACGAGCATGCCATAGTTTTGCATCTGAAACTACCTTTTCATCAGAAACTACATTTACTGAATCTTCCACACACTTGTCATAAGAATTGAGCCTATACAGCCCACGAAACAAGGTGCCAGATACAATAATCGTATCACCAGAAGTCAAATCATGAACAGTACATCTGTCATCCACAAATTTGACTACAAATCCAAGTCTAGCAAGCATAGAGACAGACAATAGATTCTTCTTTATCCCCGGCACATACAAAGCATCTGAAAGTGTGAAAGCGCTGCCATTTGTAGCAGTAAGCATAATTTTACCAACGCCCTTCACTGGGTAAGAAGCATTATTGGCACATGTGACAGTATTCCCATTAGAGACAGCCTCAAGACAAGTGAACATATCACGATGTGAGGTAATGTGCTTTGTAGCACCACTGTCAAAATACCATACATTAGAGTCATCAGAAACTGCCAAACATGCATCATGTACAGATGGGTCATACTGGCAATACACGCTAAACGCCCATTCTGTATCCTGCACAACATTTGCAGAATCTGCATTTGTAGAAGCATCCGCTATTGTGGCTGCATTTGACTCTTTCTTCTTTGCCTCTTTAGCCTTTAGCTTAGGGCAATTCTTAATGACATGATCATTTGCCTTACAATAGTTGCACCTGTTTTTTTTCTTGCCTTTATCAAGAGCCTTCTCAGACTTATTGTTGCTACCTGTGGAAGCAGAAGAAGTTGCAGACCTACTAATAGGAGAAGAAACAGTGGAAGGGACTACCTTATCACTTCTTCTCTGCTGCTGGGCAACAATAAATGCTTGATCAACTGCACGCTGCCTGGCCCTGTTTTGCCTGGACTGCGCTTCTTGCAAGAGCTTGTTGACTAAAGTATCATACTTGACAGCATCAGGTCTGTCCTTAGTAAGAAGTCTCCACGTGGAAGCAAAAGTCTGATATGTCTCAGGTAAAGCATCAAGAACAGTCTGCACAAGAGAATGATCAGGAATAATCTCACCTGCAGAAATCAACTGTTCTTTGAGATCTTTAATCTCAGCAAGAAAAACATTCATGTCATCATCTTCCTGTATAATCTTCAATTCTAGCTCTTTACGCAGGTAAGAGATTTTTGCCTCGTTACGACCTGCATACAAAGCAGCTAGAATATCCCAAGCCTGTTTTGCTGTTTTAGATGAACGAATATGTGGAGTGATGTTACGTTTTACAGAAAGTGCAATCAAGGCATGAGCCTGCGCATCTTTACCATCCCAATGAGCTTGTTCAGCAGTGGGTAAAACAGCAGCAACAGTAGAGCTGCTAGAACCTGCAACATCCTCAACAGATCCTACATCCACAGAACCTGGACGTACATCCATACCCTGCACAATGTTCCACACTTCTTTTGCAACCAAAACATGCTGCATCATGTATGCCCAAAGTGGGTAGTTGCCGTCTCCATCCAGTTTGTCTTTAGGAGACAACATGCAAAATACATCATTGTTGTTATCAGCCATGGCCACTGAGACTGAAATTGATACAAAAGCTGCCTGTAATGAAGCAAAGACTGAACAGAAAACAACTCGTGCTATGTAGCACGGTCCACAATAGAATACGTATGCCTGTTTTGCAGAAAACTGCACTGTCGAAATTTTTGCAGAAAATGACGAAAACACCTGTGTAGAACTTGCAATGCAAAAACGGAGCCCGAAACGACCTCAGATGTGATTTCTGAGAACGCAAAGTCCTACAGGTATATTTGCAGAGTATAGGGACCTGCAAGCGATCATGAAATCTCACCTCAATCGGAGAACGTGATTTGGAGGGTGCTGGCGGCGTAGCCCTGGGAGCCGATGCCTGCTCTGATACCAATTGTTGGAATTAGGGTTGCAGGAAATCACACAAAGCTTGGAGAAGAAGAAGCAAGAATGCACACAACACACAATGTATTAGATTGTGTCAATGTACAAAAGATAAGTTAGCCCTAGAAGGATGGGCGTATATACAAGCCGAGGGAAAAAACCTCCTAAAGAGGGAAAAAGTGCCCCGGCGGTCCTAAGTGTGTTCACACATATCACTGCCTATATATATATATGGCAACAATTTTCTTAAAGCCTCCAATCTTTTAACATTTTGGTTTCTTTTATTTCGCTAAGGTTTCAATTGAGCCTTAGTCATCTTCTAATATAAGCCAAGGTCTTAATTTCAATATCTTAAACCTTTAGCTTTTCAACCCATTGATGACTCCAAGGTAGATCTTGGGATTCTTATTCTTTCTTTAGGACCTTTCGAGCCTTAGTCATCTTCTAATATAAGCCAAGGTCTTAATTTCAATATCTTAAACCTTTAGCTTTTCAACCCATTGATGACTCCAAGGTAGATCTTGGGATTCTTATTCTTTCTTTAGGACCTTTCTCTTACATTATTTATTCCTCAAATCTGGAAGAGAATCCGCCTAGATAAGCTATCCTTAGTTATCAGATGACATCACTGGGTTAACTTGTAAATAGGCTTTGAAAAATCACTATATATTTCTCTCTAGGGCCTTAACAGACATTCGTATTAGTCTCTACTCTTCCCTCAAGGTCTTAAATCCTTTTTATTTCTTCTAGGTTTTAAACCTCTACTGACCTTATTTTTTAAATTCTTAATTTCTACATCCTCACTTTTCATTTCTAGAGTTTTTTACTACCTCTTCTAGTGTCTTGTAGAGTTTTACTACTTCTCTCTAGTATCTTGTAGAGTTTTACTATCTCTTCTAGTATCTTGTAGAGTTTTACTACCTCTCCCTAGCATCTTAATTTCTACATCTTAACTTTTTATTTTTAGAGTTTTATTTCTTTTAGGTTTTAAACCTCTACTGACCTTGATTTATCTAATTCTAAATTTCTACATCGTGACTTTTTATTTCTAGAGTTTTACTACCTCTCTTTAGAATCTTGTGGAATTTTGGATCTCTTCTTTACTCTAGAATTTTATAAATTTAAGCTCTTTCCCATATAATTCTACCTTTATCATAAAGCTCACCTATAATTTTGATTTCTATGGACATAATTTTCATTAGAGCAAGTATTCTATGACTAAAAGACCATATTAGGGAGTTTGGAAAAATCCCAATTTCCATTTTGCAAGATCCAAAAGGTAGGGGGCACAGTGAACCCTTTTAAGATTTTGTTAAAGCCCCCTCATGTGACATATCGTTGAAAAGCTCTTAAAGAGTAGGTTCTAAATCCACATTCTCCGATAACTTTGGAAATGGTATACTCAAGATACACCAAAAAGTAGATTTTTTTTTCAAAGTAATGGGATTTTCCCAAACTCTCTAATGTGGTCTTCTAAACCTTTATTAGGATTATGGTCATGTTCATAAGGTTTCTCTTTCTCTTATTTAAGTCATTTATGAAAACTATTCCTTATTATTTTTTCTATCTGCATGTAAATTGTCTCTGAATACCATTCTTCTATAAAAATTTAGAGAACTCATTAGAGAAGTACTCTCCCCCTCCACCTGACCTTAGGCACTTTATATGTTTCCCTGTTTGCTTTTCAACCATAACTCTGAAATTCTAAAAATGAGTGAACACCTCACTCTTCTCCTTCATGAAGTATACCCACACTTTCCTTGTGTGGTCATCAATAAATGTCACATAATACCTGCAGGCTCCCATAAACATGGTCTTCGTAGGACCCCATACATCTGAATGCACAACATCTAGTGCATTTCTGCTCACATTTCTGTCACATGGAAATACATGCTTTGTTTGCTTTCCAAATTGGCATGCTTCACATATTTTCTGCATACCTTCAACTTTAAACTTTGGCAGCCCTGTCACAATTCCTTTAGTCTGCATAGACTTCATTCTATGCACATTCACATGTCCAATTCTTTTATGCCAAATGTCTGTGTTTGCAACAATTCCTGAACCATTTGCAAACATCGCAACACTCACTTTAGGCATGTTTACATTCAATGTAAACATTCTGCCCACTCTGTTGCCTTTTGCAACCAACCTGCACTTGTCTTTAAAGTCTTCAACATAACAACCATCAGGGTTAAACCGAACTTGCAAACCCTGCTCAATCATCTAGCCAATTGAAACCAGATTCTTTGTTATGTTTGAAACATGAAGTACATCTGCAAGGTACTTCACTTTGCCATCCTACATAGACGATGGCACATCTCCAACATGGGCAATTGGATGAGCAGTGTCATCCCCTGCTTCCACAAAACGTGGTCTTTCAAGGTTTTTCATCTCCTTGAACCACTCCCCATGACTTGTTATGCGGTTCGAAGCACCTGAATCAACGTACCATACATCATCTTTATGTGCTGCTTCAACATTTTCAGACATGGCATTAACGACATGCTTTCATTATCCTCATTGTTTCTGCTCAAGGATGCATAGTTGTTTTGCTGCAATTTCCCATTTTGCATGTCAGCTAACAATCTGCCTGCACATGTCCGGGCTTACTGTGAGATCCCTGTCTCCACCGCGCAACAATTTCAGGGGTGCTAGTAGCGGAAGTAGCACTTCTTGCGAGGGGCAGGGTCCCACACTCGGGGCCTCACCCACGGATATCCAGACAAGAGACTAATCCATTTTGCATGTCAGCTAACAATCTGCCTACACATGTCAGCTAACAATCTGCCTACACATGTCCAGGCTTACTGTGAGATCCCTGTCCCGACCGCGCAACAATTTCAGGGGTGCTAGCAGCGGAAGTAGCACTTCTTGCGAGGGGCAGGGTCCCACACTCGGGACCTCACCCACGGATATCCAGACAAGAGACTAATCCATCGGTTTTTCCAAAACCGAACCCAGAAAAACTTCCTTTGCCCGAAAAGCAATTGTGATTCCACCAGGATAACTTTTCCCTAACGTAGACAAAAGCCTTAACTAACTGAGCTCATCTGATCGAACCCGTAAGTCCTATAGTCAGATCAGGGAAAAAGACTGTACTTGGATCATAGAGACCAATGCTTTTTTCCTCATTGAGAGAGGCACAGTCTTTGATTCTTTTCCATAAAATAATTTTTTTCCAGGATTTACTTCATCTATCGAACTAAACAGAATCCATCAGTCCAGCCTAACCCCATCCAGCAGTCCCATGGGTTAGCCAACCGCCCAACCACTGTAGTGATGGAATCCAATTAGGAATTTGGTTAGGTTTTGTCCCAGGTACCAGGGAAAAGAGTTCCCAGGCCCCCTAGCCGGATGTTCATGCAAACATAAAACTAGTCACACCACTTACACACCCAATATGAAATTGCCTTTATTCTCAGCACCAATTATCTTTAAAACAATCCTTTAATGAAACCATTGTGTCACTGATCACAATCCTCAAAATCTCTGGTTGAATCCTCATTTCCAATCATTCCTTCATCGGTGTACTTATGGCATCATTGGCACCCAGAACGCTCACCACTTGTTCACTCAGGGGTCTTTTTGATAGTTCCTAGCTCATAGTAACCGGCAATATAATCACTTATAAAAATCAAGATGGAATCTCCGTTGAAGATCAGCAAGATCAACCAACAGATCCATATAAAAGAGTCATGGACTCATCCGTTGAGGACCAGCAAGGTCAATCAACCAGATCCACACCCGAATTCAGAAAACAACTCTTACTCCTTGATCCAAATCTTCCACGACGCACGTGTGGGTATCTTCGGCGACCCAGAGCCCGAGCACCGTATGGTCAGCACCCTCTAGGATCCTTCACAGGTCACCTAGCGCTTCACTCATAGGCCGCTTCCTTGGTCTCTCATCCACCGTACCGGAAGCTCACCATTTAAATCGAACAGAGGCTGGTCAAGACCTCGGCTGACCTTGCTACGCGAGACGTCCTCCTTCCATTGACTCTCCGTCTCAGCAGTTGCAACTTTATCAATTAGGTCTCCACCACGACCTTAATCACAAGACAGTCAAAATGCTTCCCCAGCATTCTTGACATAAAACAGTCATTTACAAACAAGTCACAAATACAGTTTCTATATTGAACTCTCATCTTTCCACATTATCTCTCATCATCAGTCCACATTACTTATTCCACCTTTCCTTCATATATGTACTCATTCTCATCCAATCACATCATTTTCCATCTCATCACCTCAGATTTATTCACATCACATATCATATATTCACATCCCAATTCACATGTCATCACATCTCATCCATTCACTTATATCGACGACACATCATTTCACATACACATTCGCATTCAATATTCCACATACACATCCACATTCATACATCCACTTTCACATCCGCATTCATACATACACATCCATATCCACATCCATACATCCACATCCACATTCATACATCCACATCCACATCCACATCCATACATCCATTTCCACATCCACATCCACATCCACATCCATATCCATACATCCATTTCCACATCCACATCCACATCCATACATCCATTTTCACATCCACATTCATGCATCCATATCCACATTCATACATCCATATCCACATCATCCATTCATCCATCTACATCAACCCGCATCATTCACACATCAAACCACATCATCCATACATCAATCTATATTAATCTACATCATTCACACATCAAAACACATCATCCATTCATCCATTCATCCATCTACATCAATCCACATCATTAAACCACATCATCCATTCATCCATCTACATCAATCCACATCATTCACACATCAAACCACATCATCCATTCACATCTGATTCACATGCCGTCATTCATTCACATTCCTTATCATTCATTCATATCACGATTCACATGCCATCACATTCCTTCACATCCTATACCATTCATTCACATCCTAATTCACAGGCATCACATCCATTCATCCATTTTCTTTTATCTGATTCATATCACTTCCATCCATCCATTTACATCTATCTGATTCCTATCACATCTCATCACATCTATTTATAGGCATAAAGATAACTTTAGTAGGAATAACACTTTTATAAAAATCCTTTATACATCTATTTATGCATAAATTCAATTTTAAGGAAAACAACTCTTTCAAAATAAAAAAAATCTTTTATGCATTTTACTATGCATAATTACATTTTAACGAGAATAACACTTTCAAAATAAAAATAAATCTTTTATGCATCTAACTATGCATAAATTTAATTTCAATGAAAATAATACTTTTGAAATAAAAATAAATCTTTTATGCATCTTTCTAAGCATAAATTTAATATTGATAAAAATTGATAAGAATAACTCTTTTGGAATAAAAATAAAATTCTTTATGCATCTATTTATGCATAAAATCAAAATTGATGAAAATAACTCTTTTAAAAAAAATAAAATTCTTTATGCATCTATTTATGCATAAGAATCATCTTTTAATATAAAATAATTTCTTTTATGCATCTATTTATGCATAAAAATCATTTATGATGAAAATCACACTTTTAATATAAAAATATCTTTTATGCATACAAATCATTTATGATGAAAATCACTCTTTTAATATAAAAGAATTTCTTTTATGCATCTATTTATGCATAAAAATCATTTATGATGAAAATCACACTTTTATAATCAAAATAACAATTTCAATATACTTTCTTCTATGCATGGAATTTAATTCTAAAGAAAGTAACACTTTTTTAATAAAATATTTTTAGTATGCATTTCTTATACTTAGGATGAAAATTAACACTTTAAGAATACATATACGATGGGAACTACTCTTTTTGAATAAAAAAAATTAAAACTTATTTTTCACAATTTTAGAAAATTTCACCATAACCTCCTTTGTATGGCTGACCATTTTTCAATTTTTAATTCTCTAAAATTAATTGGAAGTTCACCAAGAGTATTTAAATCATTCTAATGTAAACATTTTCTATTTATCAAAGTGAAACATTATGAAAAACTTGATTTTATCCATTAATCATTCATCTAGGATAAATAATGGTTGGATTTACTAAAGAAGAGAGGGGACTGCCTTTTTTCAATGAGGCATAACATCATATTCAATTTAGAGAAGACAAAAATCATAAAAAAAACCATAAAAATTAAGCATACATGAAAATTTATGTAATTCCTTACTTCTATTCATCAATTAACTTCAATAGCATTAAAAAGCCATTCCAATTAAGCTTCTCAAGCTTGAGAGGGGTTGAGAAGAGAGAAACATTGAGAAATTATGGAAAAAGATCAAAATTCACACTTTACCTTACAAATAGCTTGATTCTTTGATCACGGTAGAGGCCCCCAACCAATCAATTGGTTTGTTGTGTTGATGGAGCCACCAATGGAGATTGAAGAAGGAGGGAAGCTCCAATTTCTTCAAAATGGAGAGAATTTTAGAGAATAGTAAAAATTATCATTATTTCAGCATAATTCTGGCATAATAAAATTCTCCTATTTTTTTACAAAGGGCTCAGGTTCTATTTATAGGAGAGGGAGGCTCTAACCAAGACCAACTGATTTCTAGGATTTTCTAGATTCAGTTTGGTTAAATTTGGACTAGATTTGGACCTAGTTTGGTTCCTTTTTTATTCGGTTTGATCCAAGAGAGAGGAGAGATAAAAATATCACATTATTTTTTATTTTAAAACTCATTCAAGCATGTGAAGTAGGGGCCTCCTTGAAGGGACTCCCCTTCCTTACACATGTGTCAAAATGGAATCATTATATCCAAAATATCTCATTTTTTTTAGTAATACTCATAGTTTTTTACATAGTCAACTCTTCATCTTATGTGAGCATTTACTCATTTTTGGGGGGATTTTCTTTATTTCTTCCATTTTTCTCCTCCACACATTTGGATGAATCTTATTGGCCCATAGGAACCTTGATTTAAAATTTCAAAAAAATCTTGAACCTCAAGATAAGGCCTCTTCTTGAACAGATTATACTTGATTTCTAATGCACCTTCTGAAAATCTTTTTGAACTTCTGTTTCGGGGGAACTTATTTTAATAAGAAGATATATTTTTTCCATCCAAAAATATTTAAAAATTAAATTACCACTCTCTAGAAGATTTTCTCTCTCTAGGCTAAAACTAGTAGAAACAAGATCCTTTATATTTCTGAAGAGGGATTTGACTACAGGGAAAGATACTAGACATCCTGAGAGGCTGGGGAGGAATCTTACATTCTACCCCACTTAAAAAACGCGAGATGTCCTCATCTCGCAGGTGGAATATGATCTCTTTCTTCTTCTTCTTCTTCTTCAATCACTTCCAGCGTTACTGCCTTGGAAGTGGACGGCCGATTTGGAAACAACTCTCTTTGACTTCCTCTATTCTGAGGTGGAGGTCTTGCATTACATTGGATTGAAACTGCAAGTTGGATAGAGGGTCTACCTCTGGGATTTCCCTGATTTTGGCGGATAGAACCCATTGTGAGTTATTAATTATCCTAAGGTTCCTAAATTAGAGCGTTTTATGCCTAAGGTTAAAAGGTCTTTCAAATATAAGACATAATTTCCTACCCATAGATGCCGCTACTACAAGGGTTTATCTAAATGAACATGCATTAATAATCTATCTTGACTTGATAGAAGTCTTTGGACTATGATAAAATATAAATTGGAAGAGAGACAAGATCAATAAAATACCATCTATATAAAAAACTTATAAAACATGTCCAAAAATTTTAAAAATCTTTAAACACACTTAAAAGTCTTCCCATACCTACTTTAGGATGAGCTATATCATGATTGATATAAAGAAAGAAAGGGGTCAAGAGGTCTCAAAGAAGCTAGGGAGAAGACTTTACCTAGCATGGACAAACCATTTGTAATAAATCACAATACCAAAAGCACCCAAAAGTAGATTCTTCATAATAAGAAGTGGAGAGTAATCAATAGTTGTCTTCCCATCCATGTGCTCTAGCTAAGGCGCTTTGATAGAAATCTAGACAAGACTTTAGATGGAGGATATCTTCCTTACAAGAGTGCTTGAACAGAATGAACATGATGATGAACAAAAATTGCCAAACTAGTCTATACACAATGCCCAAGGTTGGCATGGATATAGGTCGGCCATGTTGGCAAACTCTAGGGTTGTCATGGACATAGGTCGCCCATGTTAGCTAACCCAAGACTTGGTCTATGGTTGATTGGTCTAAAATGACCAATCAACCATATCATCTGATTGCGACCATATTAGACTACAACAAAGTCCCAATTTGGAACTTTACGTAGCTCCCATGGCATCTAAGACCCTCAAATAAGCCTCGTAACTTGAGAATAGTGGGTCCTTTGTTTATTATCTCTAGTGCTTAGAAATGCAGCCAAATAGTTCGCACAAGCATGCATCCTACTTGGCAAAGTTCTAGGTATATATAAGCTGTCAAATAGCTTGCACAAGCATACATAAAGTGCCAAGTATATGTAAGCCATCTACCATCTGGCCACGTCTAGCCACCATTTAATATGTCTAATCTGGGAACTTATGGGTGCCCTAGTGCTCACTACAATTGCTACTCCTCATCTAGGGGGCCTCACAAAATAGATCACATCCAGTACTCATATAGGTGACAATTGAGTATGGAGTATGCTTTTGTAACACTCCCCCTCAATGTAGGTAAACTACCTCTTTGGTCCAACGTTAAGTCGATGAAGATGGTGCTCCACCAAATCTCTCCCAAGAGCCTTTATGAAAATATATGCATAATTCTTTATCATCGCAAGCTCTACCTCTCTATCTATGATAATATCAAGCACGTAATGATATTGTATTCCAATGTGCTTTGTGCAAATTTTCAAAAAGCTTCAACCTTTTCCCAAAGAAAATATACCCACATCTTTCTACTACGTCATCAATCAGTAGTAGGCAAAAGTAGGAAGAACCACCCAATGCAATGGTTGGCATTTTACCACAAATATCTACATGAACAAAGCTCTAGAGGAGCCTTTGCACAACTCTTGATTTCTTGAAGAAATGCATGCCGATGTGTTGTTTGCCTAGCATAAGCCTTCTCCTAACCATCTAGCCACATTTGGACATCATTTGCCACCATCCAGTATCTAAACTGGGAACTATAGTATGACCATGCGCTCACCACAATGGCCACTTTATAGGGAGCCTTAAAAAATAGAGCACATATGTCACCCTAACATGAGAGTGAAGCATTGAAGAAAAAAATTTCCAACAACCTTTACATATCACTTGTCTTGAATCCACTATTTGAGTTAGCATTATAGCCCAAGGTTTCTTAGACTCCCACTATTTGAGTCAACTTTATAGCCCAAGGTTGCTTAGACTCCCACTATTTGAGTTAGCATTATAGCCCAAGGTTGCTTAGACTTCACCACCTTACTAAACATAGACGCCAATGTGGACTTAGCATGATTTTGCAAATCCAAAATACTTAAGGTTGGTACAATTTAGTCCAAGCAAGCTAGATAGGGTTATTTATGTTCATCATTTCTCCAAAGGAAATCCTTAATTAGGGCCAACAAAAATGCCTCTTCTTGAGATCTAGAATAAGGTTGTCAAAGTACATGTAGAACAAAAAAAATAGTCTATCACAATGATCCTTGGGCCTGAAATGAATGAAGGACAAATCTCCATTTTTTCAACTTCAAATGCACCCTATTCAACACCCAATTAATGAACTATTTGTTGGAGACTCTGTTAACGACTATGGTTAACATGACCTTTCGTGTGGCTACCACATTACTCTGTTAACCACTCTGGATAACATGACCTTTCGCGTGGCTACCACATTATTTTTGTAATCCATCTTTTTTGTCCGTGCTAAGCACCAATTGTAAATGAGACAAGGGATGACCAAGCTTACGACTTTGTAATGCCGGTCATAAAAAGTTGATGTACATAGAGCTAGTTAAACTAGGAAGACTAGTTTTGGGCCCCCATTTGTAATTGGGCAGCTGTCCATTGTAAAAAGTGAGCTCATGTATATAAGACATTTTATGGAATATGAAAAGGGAAAATCCCATTTGTCTCAATTGAGTTTTGATTTCTCTCTCTCACTCTCTCTTGAGCTTATCGTAGTTTGCTTGCTTGTGATGCCTTGTGTATGTGAATAGGAATGGTGTTGCTCTCCCTTCTCTCCTTCACTCCCTTCTCATTGTTTACCACCTTGTCTTGTAAGCATACGATTGGCAAGAGGTAGAGGTTTATCTCTCCATAGCTCCTTCCCTCTTGCTCCTACCTAGCTTGCTTGGATCTCTCTTTGGGTGACACAAAGAGAGTGTAGAGTGAGCCCCTTAGTAGCCTCACATCGGGGAGTTAACCCTAATAGGGTTGGCCAAGTGTAAATCACCAGATTCGTCCCTTGCATGCACTCTTCTTCTTCTTCTTCTTCTTCTTCTTCTTCTTCCTTGTGTGCTTGTGAGGTAGAATGTTAAACCATTAACATCTTTGGCACCGCTGTCGGGGATTGGCATTTGGCTTAGGGTACTATACTTGATTCATTAGCTAGAGATTGATTTTTCTCGGTTGGGATGCAAACCCACTAGTTGGTCGATTAATATTGTTTGTTTTGTGTTTTGTTGGAGATTACCTGGAGGTTCGATCATTGGTTGCTTCACCAAGAGCAGGGAAGAAGTAAGTAAGTGCCCCTATTTGCCCTCAACATTCAAGCAATTTTTAATTTTTACGTTTTTCATCATGTTTGCACTTTTGTTTAATCATTCAATTAATCTCAATCCATTAGCTTAAACCATGAATTATAGTTATCAAATAAGTAGCTAGAGACTAGCTCTAGCTCCTTGTCTCCAATGTGTGAATTCCTCACATGCAAGCTTAGGGGGGGACCAACTTAACAGTCCCATCCTTTATCTTTCTTCCCAAGACCGCCAACCTCAAACAATTAAATAGTTAAGTTAGGCACTAGGTCTAATACCCAATCTTTAATAAATCTCTTAATAGAAAAGTCCTATTCAACCCTAAATCTCTCAATAGAGGTCCTCTTCAACCCTAAATCTCTCAATCAAAGTGCCCTCTTTCATATTGATATCCCCTAAATAGCCAGTCGAGCAATAGAATTTTCCTCCTCAACCCTGAATCTCTAGTAGAAGTGTCCTCTTTCATACTGAGAAATAGCCAATCCACCAATCAAGGACATCATCTTAGTATAAAATATGAGTCCCTTACTCATTTCTCACAAGAAATGGTTTCTTGCATATCCTTTGTCTTAAGGAAGTGAAAGAAGGACTTTGAAGAGGCTTGGGAGGCTTTGAAAAAAGACCTTTTAGGAGAGGATGCTAGTTTTTAGACTGCTCTTTTTCTCTAACAAATTGAGATGATATTTACACCATTATATCTCTCAAGCTGCTCTTATTTTAAGGTACCTTTCCCTCTGATCTAACAAAGGTACCCATTCTTTTAGAATATATTTGCCTACCTTTTTATGACATTGTGCAGTATCCTAGTAAACCCCTCCCATGCCCTTATATGGTCTTCTCAATCTAGCAAAATGGTCCTCTCAACCTCCTACTACATAAACAAATTATCCTTAAGGAGATGTTGATGATAAGGTTCATTCTATAACATCCATGGAGAGAGCCTTGTTAAATTTTATAAAGTCATCCATAAACAATGTATCCTTAAGAATATGCTGTTATTGATAAAATTTATTCTATAAGATCCATGGAGACCCTTGTGTAATTTGGTAAAGTTCTATTAACTCCACCTAAGAAACACGTGATGATTAGAGAAAGTAAATGAGCAGTCCACCCACACTTTTAGAGTATGAGGGACCCAATTAGCATCATGCCCAAAGAAGACTATGTCCAACTGGACGAGCTATTTGGATGGTGGGGGCTGAAGTATTATGGAAATTAGAGAAGAGAATTAGAGAAGAGCTAATCCCTTAATTTCTAGACATCAACCATTCAAGAAAGTCCTATATATTATTCTCAGTACCCACAAGTATTGCATTAGCCCCCTTCTATTACTACGGTCATTCTCAGTATCCAAAAGTATTGTATTACCTCCCTTTCTATGCCTATGGTCACATCACACCCATGTTAAAGTCACCCCCATTAAAATCCATGGATGAGCACAATTAGCCATATCTAGCTAGGCCCCACAAGTCCATCCTTTTCTTGGAAGAGTGCCACCAAGTGCCACCCATACACATTAACCAACCAACAGACCTAATTCTCTCAATTGATTTTTACAATCAAAGCTCTCTTTCCAAGGTGGTAGCTATAATGTTAGGTTTTAAGAATATGTGTACAACAGTTAGGACATCACTATAGCTCTTACATAGACCCCCCCAAAAAAAAACAACCATTTCTCTTACATAGCCTTCCTTTTGCAAAGGTTTTAAATGAAAGCTTAATTTCCTTTATGACCCAAAGTTCCCAAATTTTTATGAGCATCATTTAGGGATTTCATTATTGAAGGTGTTCCACGATATTCGAGGCTCTTCCCAAGGACGAGTCAAATTGCACATATAGGGTATGGCTCATGATCCACCAAGGTAGGCCAAAGCTAAGGTGATAGGTCTACGAACTCCACCACACTAGATAGACCTCCATCAAGCTCATGATAATATCCAAACAATGGATCCCATGGTAAAACATGCATAAAGTTTTTAAAGAAGAAAATGGGGCTTCAATCATCAACTTAGGGAATCAAAGAGGGGTCACTTAAAGAACATTGAAGAAGCCCTTGCTGATGTAAAAGATATGTGATGTGACATATTTTTCCAACTAATTTACTAGGTCAATCTTGACGGTAATCTTGCCCGTACAAAAAAGAATGAGACTACATGATGTAAATAGTCCAATTGGTCTTTCTATAAAATCCTTAGGTAAGGTTTCACAAACCTGATTAGCTCTTACCTCAAAGCCTTATCGAATCATGATTGAAGATGATACTTCAATGACTCGTGTTTTGACCCCCATTGCACTTGCTTCTTTGTAGCCAAGTCTTTGTTCTAACACTTCAAAAAAGGACATGAGATTGTTTGGCGACCCCTTCTTGCTTAGCTATGGCTTCCACCTCCTCGGATTTTTACTTCAAATCAGCACAGTCATATCATCACACTAAGGGCAAATTAAATTTCTAGTCATGGCACATAAAAAAAGAGAAAATTTCTAAAGTATTAATAGTTTACAAGCTTATAAAGGTCCCCAATATAGCAAGATGTCATTTGTAACTACTAGTTACATGCTTTATAGAAATAATGTAGTAGGAGAGGAGTGGTTATAGAAGATTTGTATTATGTATCATGCCCACATTCTTTGAGCAAAAAATAAGGATCAACTATTTTGAGTGCTTTTGATATTTTTTCATCTTTTAGTAAGCAAACAACTAAGAGGAAGAAGCTTGATCTTAGACTTCAAAAAGTTACAACTACACATAGGTGTATGTGGGTATAATCTTGAAAATGCATGTCATGGTCTTGTTCTCTGAGCAAAAAAGAAGGACCCATAGTACAAGTATAAAGAAGGACCCATAGTGCAAGTACAAAGATAAACCAATTTTTTATCTTATTTGGCTTTTTAAATAGAATAACCCCACACCTAGAGGAGGATGTAAGACACCTCAAGTTATGGACTGCATTTTCATTTCTAGTGGTGGACTTAGCTTATGTCAAAATAAAGTTTGGAAGATTTGGGATTTACCCAAAGTCTATGAAGAATCCATGACTTGCATCCTTTCCTTTTATGTGTGTATGCACATGTACACTAACCATGGTGAAACATAAATATGAGCAACCAATCACAGCATATCCATGACATCCAAGATGGAGTCCTCTACCACACACATGATAATTCTTTATTCCCCACACAACCAAAACTAAAGGCCCACCACACACAACACATGGTAGCCAACTAACTAATGGTGGTGAAACAAAAATATGAGCAACCAATCAAATCATATCCATGAGATCCAAGATCGCGTCTCTTCTAGCATAAATCGTGTGTCCCCATGAGATCCAAGATGGAGTCCTTTAGCACATAATCAATCAATATATATCCGTGATGAGATCCAAATTGGCTCACACATGATAATTCTTTACTCCCACACTACCAAAATTAAAAGCCCACCATATAATACACATGTGGTGGCCAACAACTTTCATTAGATATTTGACTTTTCAATGCTCCTCTTTGAAGAATTTTTTGCATACACTATCACCACTCACCTGCCACCACCATCCAAAAAAAGAATAAGTTAGCAAGAACAAACTTAGTCCACATGGGAGGATAGGCTTCAACATGGTTGTGTACTTGTCATCGTTGTCCAAAGTACAAGAAAAAATATTAAAAAAGAAAATCTAACATACAATAAAAATAAAACATGGCTAACATTACTCCTTGCATGACAACTTCTTCAAGCCATATTTTGTAGTGATGAGCTTCATGTAAAACAAGTATGGGAAATCTTTGAGCTCACAAATTGTGTAATTTTGGAATATAGTCGAACAACACCGAGCTTACAACTTATGTAATGTCGGTGATGTATATTTAGGCTAGGAAATTAGCCTAGACTATGTTATTGGGCCCCCCATATATATTAGTTAGGAAACTGAGCATTGTACAAATGAGTATTGTATATAAAATATTTTGACTACTGTGAAAAGACATAATCTCATTCTCACAATTGAGCTTGAGTTTTCTTGCTCTTGTGATTGAGCTGCTTGTATACTTAGGGATTATGTGGTTGAGTGATGGTGTTGATGCTCTATTCTCCCTTTCTCCTTATCTTATCTTCTCTCACATGCTTTCACTCACCATGGCACAGAAGTAGAGGTTGAGCTTTCCATAGCTCTCTCTCTCTCTCTCTCTCTCTCTCTCTCTCTCTCTCTCTCTCTCTCTCTCTCTCTCTCTCTCTCTTTTTCAAGTCCCACCATTGGTCGTATATGACCTCGTGTTGCATTTTATCGACGTTAATATCTCTCTCTCCCAGTGTGTGTGTGTGTAATAAAAGAGGACCCTCATACTACCTTTCTGCCACCCACAAGTGGGGCAGATTGGCTAGTGCGAGGGCCCTTATAAAGGCCATGATCCACCCGAGTTCAAGTTCCACCGTTGGTCGTATATGCCCTCGTGTTGCATTCTACCGACGTTAATATGTCTCTCTCTCCCAGTGTGTGTGTGTGTAATAAAAGAGGACCCTTGCACTACCTTTCTCTGCCACCTACAAGTGGGGCAGATTGGCTAGTGTGTGTGTGTGTAATAAAAGAGGATCCTTGCACTACCTTTCTGCCACCTACAAGTGGGGCAGATTGGCTAGTGTGAGGGCCCTTATAAAGGCCATGATCCACCCGAGTTCAAGTCCCACCGTTGGTCATATATGCCCTCATGTTGCATTCTACCGATGTTAATACCTCTCTCTCTCTCTCTCTCTCTCTCTCTCTCTCTCTCTCTCTCTCTCTCTCTCTCTCTCTCTCTCTCTCTCTCTCTCCCCTTCCCACCCATTCGCAAATGTCCTTTTTATGGTGATAACAAAGGAGACAAGGTTGAGGACCCTAGCTCTCCATAAGAGAGAGTTACTCTACTGAAAGTGGCTAGAGGTGTAAATCAATATGACTCTTGAATTCTCCACTCCTTCTCACTATCTTGCAATGCTTTAGTTTTCTCTCCTGTGAACATCTTTGGCACTGCCAGGGAAGTGTCTTTGCTTAGGACTCCCCTTGCTATACTTTACATTTGGAATATTGGCATAACCCAGTTGGAGTGCGAATCCATCGGTTTTCATCTTTGTTTGTTGATGTTTCATGGCTTATTTTGCTTAACTTAATACAATAGAGCATGGAGCAACTCTTCAGTCTCAAGTTACATGGATACAAGTAAGTTTCTAATTCAATTTCCTTTAATTTTGGTTACTTCCTTCTTGCATTACAATTTTCTAAGTTTTTTGTTCATCCCCATAGGACTTAATCTCACCATTAATCCTTGTATAAATAGCACTAGGATTTGGATTTATTGTACACATCATTAGATAGGTTAGGAAAAGCTAAAGCATGCTATCATATCAAAAATCTAACAAATATATACCATCGAGAGGAAAATTTGGATTTTTAGGCCAAAACTCAAAAAATCACTCTCTGGTCTAGTTTGCCTACATACAACAGTTGGACCTAGGTATGCACATTTGCAAGTCGAAAAACATGTTCATAAGTCTAGGAACATCTGCACAATATTATCATTATTAAGGAAGATTCAAAAAATATTCTTCACATAAATGCTCATAATGATAAAAATGATTGAAAACTAATGTGGCCTTGATTTCCCCCACATTGCAAGTGGTAGACCTGTCAGAATTCCGTACGTACATGCCAAAGTAGGAACACATGTTCTCACATACTAACACACACTTACAAGTCCTTGGACATGCATGTTCCTAACGTTCTTGGCCATGCATGTTCCAAACTTTCTTGGTCACGCACATTCCTAACTCGGAACGCACAATCATAGCTCCAAAATTTTCACCTAGCCCCGTACATTCTTAGTTCCCCATCTACATTTCAAACATTTTGAATGTATGTTCGCAACTCTAATTGGGACCTGGCCATGCACGTTCCCAACTCACTTAGCCACGTACGTACACCTACTCAGAATGCACATAGTAGTCAATGCACATTCACAAGTCCAACAAAGTTAAAAACTTAAAAAAATTAGTTGAATCCAGAATATCCAGGCCCACTGTTGGACTTGTGTGTCAGTAGGAGGGGTGCTCTTAACCGATTACCCTTACATGAACATGAGGTTAGGTAGGATTTTTGGACTCAATCCCATGCTAAAGGAGAGTGCCTCTCGAACAATGTTGGATCAAGAGCACCTTCTCAAGAGGAATCTCTGCATGCTACATAATCTCTGGAACCCCATAGGAGCCAAGCAACCCTAGAAACCGAGCATTCGAGCGATAGTGAAGACGCTAGCATAAGTTAGGCCTATTCCTATTCCTATTCCTATTCCTATTCCTATTCCTATGAACCTAATTCTTCAGAGATGTTTATGGACCAAGAATTTGGACTGCTTGACTCCCCCCCTGTAGCTACTCACAAAGGAGCTTTTATAGATGTCATCAGAGATATCATCACAAGTAGTCTAACCAAGGAGTGGGAGTTAAAAACTTATCAATTGCCCAACCCGGGAGAGACCATCTGCTAGGAAGACCAAGCATGGAGGCATCCACACCTGATATAGACCTTAACCAGTCTAGCTCAGGAATGAGAAGAACCAACCCTATAAAAGGAGTAATCCTTCCTAGAACCACAATGGGAATGGTGCTAAGACGGCAACGATTCCTGTTGTGGACCCTAACTAGTCTAGCTCAGGAGGAGCGAGAAGCATCAACCTTACAAAATAAGGGTTAATCCTTCCTAAAACCACAACGGGAATGGTTTTTGTTGAGACAAAAACTACTTCAGTAGCTTTTAGCTCGATGAGCTCATAAAACACGAACCTTGGTGTGTCTGAAATAGCTTAGACACCCACTGTCCCCTCTGACTTCACTATATTTGACCTCATGCAAGCAATGCAAGGGGATTTAGGCTCAACAACACCTGGCGTTGCTAGCTCTATCGGTAAGACCCATGCTTGCCAACGCACCTCACTTGGGGAAATATGTGTCCCAAAGAAGAGAGGAGTCTTAAGAGTCCGAGAACTACCCCTACCACCTTCGATATTACCACAACAACCACCCATTAGTGACCCCTCCATAAACCAATTAGTGACCCTAATAGAAATCCTTGAGGGAATAGCAGGAGGAGACACTAACCCACTAGAGGCTCATCGTCCCTCAAGTTAGATCCTAAGACACTATGTTCAAGATGGCGATAGTGTCTACCTTGCATATATTGCTCCAATACAATGAAATAGGGGAAGGGATATCAATTCCCTAAGATCCTGTATGCCAATATAGTGCTATCATTGCAAGGGACCCCACACCGGATGGTGGATTGTCCCATCAAGAAGGCTATGGCTGCACCAACCAACCCACAGCATTTAGTACCACTCTACACAAGATGTGGCATTGACCACATATACAAGGATTTCCCATTAAGAGTATCCAATCCAAGTTTAGCCCATGAGCACAAACTAAGTACGAGCCTTAATTTGCTAAAGCATCAGGGATAAGTTGTTATTACAAATAGTTTCCCTTAATGTTGTGACTAGGATTAAAGTTCAAGAGAGATCAGGATTAAAGTTCAAGAGGAATCAGGTAAGAACACAATTTCCTGTTAATCCAATTCTAGGATTAACAAGAGCTACCGCCATTATCTTACATCAACGAGTCACGATAGATAGACCAAAGGGTCATACATTCAAGATATCAAGCAATAGTATCCAAAGCTACAACTTGGATGGGCGCCCGTAATAGTGTGATGGAGTATTTATGGCAATTCCTACTTCAAGAGCATGTGGTAGCAAGATAGGATGAAGTCCTAAGTGATGTACTTCATGGATATATTATGAGAGTAGTCATTGTAATAGCATTAGGCCTCTTATGAGCCTAAAGTGCTCGGGTGGCCATAGTTTAAGTGAGTGTGAATAGTTATGGCCATGTATATAAGTGAATTTCTCTCATAATACAAGACACTCTCCCATTGTGTAATTGAGTCTTGCTCTTGCTAATCTCTCTCCCTAATGCATGCTAGTGAGTGTGTGTGAGTGAAGTGAGGTGAGAGGAGGGACGAGGACACGTAGTGCAACGCAGCGGTGTGACAACGCTCGCGGGAGATGCGGTGGAATTGTTTCTCAAGGAGTTGTAGAGCTTGCAGACCTCGAGGGTTACGAGCTCGGCCATTGGAAAGATCCTCACGACAGTTGCGGTTCACCAGGTAATCTCTTTTTGGATGTGTTTCAAGGAGGGTTAGGGTGAGCCTTAACATTTTTGGCGCCATTGTGCCGGGGAGCCATCCCTTGGCTTTTTCCATCATTTTGTCTCTAATCTACGCATAACCCATTGCCCATTACCTTGATTAATGGTTTTCCATAAAAAAGATGTGGATTTGATGGTGATTTGTGTGAGATTTAGTGTAGAATAGCTCTCTTTTTTGTTTTTGAAAAGAATGTTTTTTACTTAATTTTTAGATTAATTTGTTGTTTTTGTTGTTATTTTTATGGTTTTTCATGTTCTTAAGGCTTGCAAATAGTTTGTACTAGGCTCAGTTTACATCCACCATTGCATCAAACAATGCAAGAGAATGCATTTCTTAGTAGTGAATGTTAGCTTTCTTTAGTTTAAACATAGATCTAAGATCATTAATTCTAGTTTAAGTTTTTTGTTGAAATTGTTTGGATTAGTGTGTTAGCAAGCATTAGGAGTAGCTTAATCTCTCAAAAAATTCTTAAAACCATAAAAAAACTCTTGAATTTTACTAATTTCTCTTAATGGATTGGTTTTTATCATTAAGGGTGATTAATCCTGTTCAAGGCTAAAAATTTAGAAAATGTGTTAATTGGGGTCTACATTAATCTTATGAGAGTAGTCGAAATTGGGATTTTTGAGTGTTTTGAGAGCATCTAGATGCATCAAAACACATAATCACATCAATTGTTTGATCAGTTGGAGAAATTTGACTCTCTTTGCTTAATTTTACCTTAAAAAGAAGACTATAATTAAGAGTCTAATTAATCTCCTAATTTAGATTAATTTATACAATTGTTGATACACATAGATTAGTTTTTCCTTGCTCTATCCAATGATGTGCTCAATTGTGTGAATTAATTAGGGATTAGTGGTTAATTAGAGTCCTTGATTAGTATAAAAGAGGAAAAGATTAGTGAAAGGATTAATCTTGGATTAATTCTTAATCACCTTTTTACATAACTCATTAAGGCTAATGAGTATTCAATGAGAAGATGCTCATGAGTTGTCAATTTGTCCATTTTGGGGGTCATTTATGAAGGGTGTAAGGTGTGTCATTAAAGAGTTAACTTTTTTTATTCCATTTACCTTTTTTGGAAAAATGCCCATATCCCTTTCATTCTAAATTCAAAAAATATTCCCTCCACAAAAGGAAATTCGTATTTCCCATTAGACTCAAAAAGGAAAAAAAATCAAAATTTAATTCCACGTGAAGTCTAGTTCACGCGTGAAGAGTGTTTCACGGCGTGAAAAACCAATTCACGTGAAAAAAAAATCTCACCTGAACGAAAATCTCACGTGAACGAAAAACTCACGTGAACGAAAAAATCACGTGAACAAAAATCTTACGTGAACGGAATTCTTACATGAACAAAATTCTCACGTGAACGGAAATATGACGTGAACGGAAATCTCACGTGAACGGAAAAATGACATGAATGGAAAAATCACGTGAACGAAAATCTGACGCAAAAAAAATAAAAAATAATAAAATTTAATTCCCACGTGAAGTCTGGTTCACGCGTGGAGTTTCACGACGTGAAATAGTTCACGAGGTAAAATAAATAAATTTAAAAAAATAAAATTTAATCCCACGTGAAGTCTGGTTTCACGCGTGGAGTCACGGTGTGAAACAGCAGTTTATGCAACCTTTAAAAAAAACTGAAAACCATCCCTGTTTGGAGGCCTGTATCTCCTAAACCGTATATCCGATGAAGACGCTCTAAGGCTCATCGAAAAGCTAACATCGAGCTCTTCGACTTTGAACGAGGTCGTCCGAAGTCAAAATCGATCATTTTGGCCTCCAACCAGCAGCCTCAAAATTTGACCCAAAAATCGACGTAAAAAATAGCCCAAAAACCACAAAAAATCGTAAAAAAACAGCGCGAAAACGACGACGACGAGCCATATCCAGGCTATTTTTTGAGTCTAAACGATAAAATCACGGATGGCTTAGGGAAACAAAGTTGTAGTACTCCAAAAATACTACGACTCCCTCATATAGAGTTTTGCAAAATTCCTTTTAGATCACCCTCAAAAACGTGTTGCAAAACAAGGAAAAAATTCTCAAAAAAAAATTCACCTTGAGACTGTGATGGAAAATAGGCCTCCTCTTCCATCAAGGAAGTTCCTAGCATTCGCTTTTTTCGAAAAAATATCTCAGGTCGTTTACGTTACGTATAGCGCCCAAGCTAATTAGAGCAAACGGACACCCGTTTGATCCAACCAAGAGTACACCAAGCTTCTTGAGACTGTAATAACGGGCTGTGGGAAAGTATAAAAAGCAACAAAAAAAAACTGTGATTGCTCATTAAGAAGCATTTAGGCACTCTAACATGGCCACAATAGCTGGATTGCCTACAATTACACAAGGACTAAACCCAATGGCTGACATCTTCGAGCCATTAAGATCCATGCCACCAATTCACCTCCCATGCCATTGACCATGCCTATAACAAGCGTGTCATCGGGTTTTACACCCCCTGTCACTTCGATTCCACTAGGCTTTGGCCCCTTGCCTAACATTCATGCAAATTCTATAAGTACCAACCCTTTCCTGGATGCCCACACCTTGGACATACTGACTAGTCTAGGAAGGGGGGTGGCCCAAGGACTCAGGAGTCTCTTCCAACAAGAGCACCTACATACGGTCTCAATGACTCATACAGAAATACGGCCATACAAATTTCCAAAATAATGGGCAAATATGATGGAACAACAGACCCTGTTCAATTCATTCAAAAGTTTGAACAGAGATGTGAAGCCTTTGGAAATCCCAATTGCCCCACTAAGATACATGCGTTGAACTTATGCTTAGAGAGAAAAGCTAGTCAATGGTTCATTGCATTGATACCAGCGATCAAGACCAACTTCAAAACTTTGAAATCAGCCTTTATACATGGCTTTTCCAGACAAGGTGATCGGTGGAGTGCAACAACAAACTCTATTCAATTGAACGTTAACCAAATGAATCCATTAGAGATTTTATCCTTCGGATAAAACTCTTGGACTCACGTTGTGAGTCATGGGAAAAATTAAACGATGTTCAATTGAGGAGATGTTTCATGATGGGTTTAAAGAATAACAGCTTACATAACTTGATCATTGTATCCAATCCGGAAACATTCAATCAATGTTGCAAAGAAGCATTACGTTTAGATGACAACATGCTAGAAGATGATCATGCTACCAGATGTTACTTATCTAAACCAAATGAAGCAATGGCAAAAGAAAGATCGATCTCAGAATTGACATTTCCAAAATTTTATGCAGCCTTGTTTGTTGCATTGAAGTAATTCATCTTGGAAAATCTTGGAACATGTGATCAATGCCACATCGTTCACACATTGGTCGTAAGGTGTCAGTGATGACTATGGGCATGGAAGTACTCAAAACTATGATGACTATGGGCATGGAAGTACTCAAAACTGTGCAGTCTCTCACCTTGTGAGGTCCACGACAATAGAAACACTGAAGTGTCCGATTAACTGCTTCCTGAGCAATTTCTACCCTTTGGACTGTTTCTGTTTGGTGCACGGGAGATGGAGGTTTTGAGTCCATTGTGGATGAAGCAGGACACTTTTTACTATCATGGTCAAAGGTTTTACAATATGTGCAGTATAGAAGAACAGGTGCCTTGTATGCACAATGAGGATTGGGATGGTCGTATTGATTGCATTCAACACAAAGCATCTCGCTCCTCACTTTTAGAGGCATTAAGGATGTTTGGTTTTGAAGGTTTTCATCCTCTCTTCAAGATGTTGGCTGTAAGGTCAAAATACAACTCTTAACATCTTAAGTGTACAAAATGGGCAACTGTCCACAGTGCCCTTGAATGTGCTTACAAGCCAAGGCACGACAAAATACAACTCTTAACATCTTAAGCGTACAAAATGGGCAACTGTCCACAGTGCCTTTGAATGTGCTTACACACTTACAACAAGAAGCCAAGGCACGACAAAAACAGTCAAGAAAAATACAAAAGACAATACCTCAACATGGGTAGAAGAACATGCTTCAAAACAAAACCTAAAAGAGAAAACAAAACCTTCTAAACCCAAGAAAAATAAATAACAAAAAAGGTCAAAGTAAAAGACAGGGAAAAGGAGTCTGTAGAGGACATAAACCCAAAACCCAAAAGGGGACATAAACACAAAAGAGCCAAAAACTATCAAAACCAAGGTCAAAGTAAAAGACAGGGAAAAGGAGTTTGTAGAGGACATAAACTCAAAACCCAAAAGAGGACATAAACCCAAAAGGGGACATACACCCAAAAGGGGACATAAACACAAAAGAGCCAAAAGCTATACATGATGCAGATGCATCCACCTCAAAGACCACCACACAAACCTCAACACCCATATGTGCGACACAGGATACAAAAACCCAAAAGAAAATTCGATCTCGTCGCATGGGTAAACATAGTGAAAAACTGCCAAACCAAAGAAAGTCAGAGAACGAAACAAGTTCTAGTACATCACTAAGTGAGGATGAGACAAGTTATTACTCTTCGCTCAATGCACCACATAGACCAATCAAGAAACTAGAATCCACCCAACCAGCCCAAATGGATAATAATGATCACATGATATATGCAGAACGTAAAAAAACGAGCTTAGGAGTGCATGCTTAGATGGTTGAATGTCTTATAGGGTCACTGGTTATGATTGAGCCTCATAATGCCAAGAGTAAAATAGTAACCAAGATACAAAACCTAGAGGAGTATCGCTTTCTCTTTCAAGAGGAAGACATACTCTCTACAGAAGAGTCATTTGAGATAGATTGTACGAACTATAGGCTTGAGAAAGCACGTAAGGAATTCGATAATTTCCTTACAAGATTAAAATAGTCTTTCAAAACCTCATTCGGAGGAATGCTCTTCTCTCATTGTAAAGCCAAAATCATATCAACACTCGCACCTTTAATGGCTCAACCTGAGTTATACAAGGACATAACAAACTACATAAAACATGACTGTCGGGATTCGCAAGTTTCCAAACAGCCCTCGTGAAGAATTGTCAGAGGGCCAAGTGTGCCATTGTACGCATTGGGTACTTTTGAAAAAGCTGAGACCCAAACAGAGGATGAAAGTGAATGGGAATATGAAACAGACACAGGATCTGAAGCTGAAACAATAATCGAAACAACCATGGTTCCTTTGGAAGACTCTATCATGGTATGGTTGGATTTCCCTACAAGTAATGATGTTCAATACAAGCGCGCATTAATTAGCCCTCAAGCAAGTCATAATATCATGACAATAGACACTTGGGTGTTATTGGGACAACCTAAACTCACCCCGACAAGCAATAGTCTTGCAAAAGGAACCAATGAACAAAACAATGAAGTTTCAAGCTACTTTAGATACACTACTCAAAAAATCGATGGCGATATAGAATTTACATTTCATGTCACCCTAGATTCCCTTGAGTATGATGTTATCCTTGGCGGACCTAGGATAAGTGAATCATTGTACTCACTAGATGAATCCATGCAAACAATCACCTTGAGCACTCCTGCATGCAATGTACAAATGCTATTATTTACGGGAGGAAGAAGCCTTGCAAGAGCTAGAACTTCCAGCATATCTTACTAAAAAGATCCCTAGGATTCTGGTTGGATTGGAAATTTATGGTTGCCAAAATCAAACAATGTGAAGAAAACCTCACCACTGACTTCAACCCCAACAACTTCACCTATAGTTCGACAAGAATGGAGTCCCAAGAAACAGCAAGCAAATCACTCTCGTGCATCCAGGACCAACATAAGAGCTTGTCTGTTCAAGCAAACAATAAAGAAAAACCCCCCAAAAATGAGTAAATGCTCACATAAGATGAAGAGTGGACTAAGGACCAAAGGAAACATTAAAAAACTGAATTTTTGAAACCTCAGAGTGGGGATTCCCTCTCATGAAGGAGGTGCCTTTTTTCTCATCATTACTCCCCAATTTTAAATCAATTAAATGAGATATTTCATCTCTCCTCTCTCCTATTTCAAGTCTAGTTCCAAAAAGTAAGCTAAACTGACCCAAAAATGGTCAAAAATTGACCAAATTGATTTGGAAATTTTTAGAATTAGTTTGCTTGGTTTGAGGCTCACTTTTTCCTATAAATAGAAGCCTCCCCCTTTGTAAAAGCTTAAAAGTGTTTATGCACTGTTACTCTACTCATACCAGCCAATTACATTGAATTTTCTTGATAATTCAATTTTTTTTTACTTAATCCTCTCCAAAGTAATTGGTGGCCTTTCTTGATCCAAACAAGAGTAGAACCCTCAATCCCTCATGCCAAAGAAAAGCTTACAAACTCCATGTAAGCTAAATTCTTCTTACTTTTAAATTTTAAATCTATGGTTTTCTTGATTTTCTTGTTTGTTTTAGTTGATTAAAGTAAATTCTGATGCTATGCCTTGATGAAAAGGCCATCCCCTTCTCTTCTTTACAATTCAGCCTTTCTTTATCCTAGAATGATTAACAAATAGACTGATTAAACTTTTCTTATTGTTTACTCTCTTGGAAATTAAAAATTATGTAGATTAGAGTCCTTTATATCTAATTGTGGTTCCAAAAAAATTAAAAATAAAATGTTAAAAATTGAGAAATGGTCATCCATACAAAGGAGGTTATGGTAAAATTTTCTTGAATTTTGTGGAAAAGAAAGTTTATTTTTATGTTATTCTAAAAGAGTAATTCCCACCGTTTGTGCATTCTAAAAGAAATATTCTAATTTACTCCATGTACATATTCACCTATGAATATGCATGGATATCACTGATATTAATTATTAAAATTAATTTCTATGCATAGAAAGATACATAATGAAAATTTTTATTATAAAAGTGTTGTTTTCATTGAATTTAATTTCTATGCATAGAAAGATGCATAATGAAAATTTTTTTATTATAAAAGTATTATTTTCATTAAATTTAATTTCTATGCATGAAAAGATGCATAATGAAAATTTTTTTATTATAAAAGTGTTATTTTCATTGAATTTAATTTCTATGCATAGAAAGATGCATAATGAAATTTTTTTTATTATACAAGTGTTATTTTCATTGAATTTAATTTCTATGCATAGAAAGATGCACAGTTATTTTCATTGAATTTAATTTCTATGCATAGAAAGATGCATAATGGAAATTTTTGTATTATGAAAGTGTTATTTTCATTGAATTTAATTTCTATGCATAGAAAGATGCATCATGGAAATTTTTTTATTATAAAAGTGTTATTTTCATTGAATTTAAATTTTATGCATAGAAGATGCATAAAGGCAATTTTATTATAAAAGCGTTATTCTTGTAAAATTTGATTTTTATGCATAAATAGATGCATAAAGAAATTCTTTTTATTTTAAAAGTGTTATTCCTATTAAAATTGATTTAATGTATAAATAGATGCATAAAAGGATTTTCTTTTATATAAAAGTGTTATTCCCATTGACATTGATTTTTATGCATAAATAGATGCATAAAGAATTTTTATATCAAAATTAGAATTCTCTTTAATTCTATGTTTAATTTCTATGAGTATTTGATAAATGAATAAGTAAATACTCTTAGAGAGAAATTTCTATTGTTTTATATTCACTCGGATTGTAAAGAGAAAATTTAAAAAATCTATCGAAGTCAAAATATTCAGATAAATGATTAATTTATTCCTCAATCAGAATTCGTGATTAATTTATAAATCAGTTAAATGAATATTCAATGAATGAAATTCAGTAAAATAGTAACTGAAATATCACCCATTTTCGAGAAAGATAGTTCAGGAAAAATCTTATTAGACTCGAACCTTGAAATAGACTATGACCAAGACCAAACTATTTCGTCAGTTTCAAGGAAAGAAGATGTGACCAGTTCAGAAAAATACTCTCAAATCTCCCGCCAAATAATCTGAAACTAAGTTTGAGACCCTTCGAACTCATTTGTGGATCAAGGTTACAGAATCCGAAGAATTTTGTTATTGAAATTCAAAAATTCGATCAAGAAGTTTTGGGATACTGATTTAAGATATACTCATTGCATTCAAAAGAAAATCAAACTGAAAACTTGCATAGAAACCCTGTTTTCTTAAAGGACTGTCTTTTGCCAGAATGCTGGAGGGAGCATTTGGTATGTGTTTTTCTAAGGGAAGTTCGGTTGCAACACCTGACAGCGGGGAGTGTTCAAAGGACAGCTCACATGGCAAAGCCTACCCAGGTCTTGAGCAGCCTCGGTACGGTTAAAATGGTACGCTTCCGGTTATGATGGACGAGGGTTGACGAAGCGGTCCCTGAGTGGAGTGCCAGGACACCTAAGGAGGATCCTAGAGGGTTCTGACCAGGCGATGCACGGGCTCGCGGTGCCTAGGACACCCATGCGTATGTCGTGGAAGATATGTATGATGGACAAACGATTATTGTATTCTATTACTGGATCTCGTGTTGCTGACCAGCTGGTTTCAACAACGGAGAGTCCAGAGTGATTCTGTTTTTTGAGAAACAAGGGACTAGATGGAAATTTTAAGTTATGACATCTGTAACCAATTGTTTGTCAATGGATTGTTTTATAAGTTAAAGTTTTAAAGAGGAGTGAGGAGTAAAATGCTGAGTACTGAGAGGGAAAATGGGACAACAACATGATGGCCATATCCTCTGAAGATATCTCTTTCCCTGCCTAAAGAACCTTTTGCTGAAGAGCCTGCAAGTTGTTGATGTGCTCCCACATCGTCGACAACTTTGTAGGATTCATCACCTACATCTGAACTTCCAAGGAGATCCGTTTCATGGGTGATACCCTATTATACAGAGAAGCCAAATGCTGCCAAATTCCTCTGGCCAGTGTCATATGCTTTATATGATTGATCACCTGTGGTGTGCAATTTAGGAAGATGAAAGAACAGACGCGGGCATTGACACGATCCCATAACTATGACTGAGCCTCCCATTCCTTCTGTATAGAGGGTAACTCCCCATCTTCCAACTCCGGTCTTAGAACACCAACTACAATGAAATCAGCTAAGTCATAAGACTCCAAAGCGGACTCCATCATTACCTTCCATATGCCGTAGTTTTTCCCATCCAACTGTCGGGCCACCGGAACGTGGGGAGTGTAGGGATCTTCACATGCTTCTCAGCCACCTCAAGAAAGTCTGCCATCTCAAGAAAGTCTGCCATCTCAAGGGTTCACAAGGTCTTGTGAAGGGAGGGTGGGTGGAAAAAAAGAAGAAGAGGCTACAAATAATATGTAAGGTGGTTGTCCAACGATGATGGCTACCTTCTACCCGATCTCCAAGTCCCAAATAGCCCAAGCAATCTCCAATTCAGCACCTCAAATAAACAAACCCTCGAGGTCCCACTGTCTCTAGGCTTCAAGCCATCTGGGGCTCTGATACCATGTCAGAATAATGCACAATGAAAATGAAGACAACTGTTGTAGAGAGAAAACCATAGATGAGAGAAGGAGAGAGAAGTTGTATAACTCTGCTATATACACACGAGAAAAATCCCGCAATGTACAATGGAAAGTGTGGGGGGCAAGGGGCCATTTTATATGGCCCAGGCTGCTATAGTCGAGCAATAGCAGAAGCCCGCGACCAGCACAAAATAGGTCGATCAGATATACATCAGTCAGCCAGTGCTGCATAGCACGTCATGGAGCAACAAACCAGTCGGCCAGCATTTGAAACAGCCGACAACCCTCCCACACCCAAAAAATTGGAAAAAATACATGGAGAGTGAGAAAAAATGGGGAAACACCAAAACAAGGCAAGCACACCCACAACAAAGGCCTTGGTGTAATGTACACACACGAGATGACTGCTAACAAAGATATAGCTGGACTCTCCGCCTTCCTTTTCTCCCAAGTGCAAATTTATGTTCTCCTTACTCTAAGGAATTCCAACCCTATAAAAAGAACTTAAAGGATTGGATGGATGGAAATTTAAAAGTGGGAATGGAAGAACAACCAATTCAAGACCCCTCGGATGAGTTAGAAAATGATGAACCCACTAAGGTAGAGGCCATTCACCAAGCCATTCCAAAGGTAGTGGTGGTAAATAAGCTAGGCCACTAATTTGAAAGCAATGACATGAATGCTATCCTTCTTATGAAATACAAGGACAGCCAAGTCACCGCCATCCTAGATGGAGGGGTTGGGGTCAACATCATCATCAAGTTATACTATGAGAAGGGGGCGAAACCACCACTTGACACTACCAGCTTGATAGTCAAACTAGCTGAGAAGAAGTCATCACAAAACCCGGGTTATTGCAAAACCTAAGAATCAAAACTTTTGGCCTAAGTTTCAACCACCCTTTCATGGTGATGAGCTTTTCTCAGCAGCTTAATTCCTATGACTACATCCTAGGCTAACCCTTCATGAGAGACTTGAATGGTCCATGATTGGGACACAGACCACATCTATGTTTGGAAAAGAAATGAAACCCTCAGAGTTAACATGCAAACATGGAAAACTCATCCAATGAGTGGTGGACTCCATAACCACCAATAACACCACTAAGCTAAACATCGAACCTATCACAAAACGTTGAAAGAGGAATGAGAAAGTTTGGAGTTTGCCTCACTTCCAAATCCGAAAGACTTAGGAAATTGGATGCACATTCTTGCAACTATAGGCACCCTCCCAACAAGAACAGGCACAAGATATGCTACGACAGATGGTAAAGTAATCACTTCCATATATAAGTTGAGCGTTGCAGGCAATGCAACATGTACTAGAATTTAAAGGCAAAGGGGCCTAAAAAGATAAAAAATTGGATTACCTATATCCATCCAGGGAGGGAAAGAAGACCATTGGCTTGGATACGTTGAAGTTATCAACTCTCATGTAGACTTCCACCCATCAGTGGTGGTGGGCAGCAGAAAGAGCTCAATATTTCTCAAAGTTTGGTCACGTTAATGGCCATAGAGAGAGATGACCCCACATGAGTAAGTACTTAAAACTCTCTCGCTCCATAAGAAGAACAAATACTAAAGCCTTAGAAGAAAATGAAAAAGAAGCTAAGCACACCGTATATAAGAGAGCGCCTATGCGGAAGAACTTAGATAGGTGCCTAAGCATTTCAAAACAGGCCACTTCGTACACTTTGAGAAGGCAAACAGAACCCCATACAAGAAGCTTGTGATATCTTACGATGGACTGCCGGCGGGGCTAAGGTTAAAGAGGTCAACCTAGTAGGACTTGATGAGCATCCCAAACCTATATACATTGGGAAGGACCTTTTCTTCTGAAGAAGAAAAATGCCTCATTGACCTACTCATAGAATTCCAAGATTGCTTTTCTAAAAATATATGAAGGGCGTACTCTCAGAGGTTATCACAAGCACACAATTCCCATTATGGAAGGAGCATAGCCATCAACTCATAGAGCCTACCAAATGAATCCCAAGTATTCCAAAATGGTCAAGGATGAGATTGACAAACTCATCAAATCTGGATTCATTTATGGAATAAAGCACATGGAATGACTACCCCTAATAGTCATAGTGCCTAAGAAAAACGAAAAGATTTGAGTTTACATTAACCTCAAAAAGGAAATGCAAGTGGGGTGAAGGACCATTACTAGTTCTACCATTCATCAAACATGTGTTGGAACGCCGACGAGCATGTGCTGGAACAAGTAGCAGGTAAGGAGGCCTACATCTTCCTTGATGGGTTCTCGGCCTATTACCAAGTGAAAATAGACCTAAATGATCAACATAAGACTATATTTGTCATAGAATGGGACACTTACACCACATACAGAGTCATGCCATTTGGCCTATCCAAATGTCCCCTAGGCACCTTCCAAAGACTTATGTGCACAGCATACAAGGAATACCTTAGGGAGTTCCTTGAGGTTTTCATGGATGACCTTTGTGTCAATTCCAAATGGAAAGCACATCTTTGATGTCGTAAAATGATATTAGAAAAATGTAGATTATATCGCAAATCCCTCAACCAACTCAAATGCCAATTTTCAGTGAGGCACGAAGTAATACTAGGCCACATTGTTTTTGAGCATGGCATCTCCACTAATGACAACAAGGTGAAGCTAATTCTTGAGCTTCCACCACCACCCACCACAGACTGTCCAACATTTTAGGGAACATGTCACATACTATAGACAATTTATAATCATATACGTCGATAAAGCGAGACCATTGTATAAGCTTCTTATCATCTTTGAGTGGATGGATGAGTGTCAAAAAAAGACCTATGACACTCTCAAGAAAGTCCTAGCACCAATTCTACGATCTCCCAACTCTGATATCATTTTTCATATGCACATAGGTGTCTCACCAGAATAGTGAGACCCTTGTATAGGCTCCTTGTCATCTTTGAGTGGATGGATGAGTGTCAAAAGGCCTATGAGACTCTCAAGAAAGTCCTAGTAAGTGCATCAATTCAATGATCTCCCAACTCGGATATCTTTTTCCATAACACGCAGATGCCTCGACTTTAGCAATTGGTTGCATTTTGGCACAACCAGGAGAGCATAACATGGATTTCCTTGTTAGCTTTACAATTGTGCTGCCAGTTAAATGGTGTTGATGAACAAAACTACAATACCAACATGGAAAGAGAAGGACTCTGAATGGTCTATGCTATGAATAAGTACCACCATTATATATTGGCGAACAAATTTGTATTCTTCGTAGACCACATCAGGAACTTCTCTACTTGGCCAATAAGCCTTATGCTATGAATAAGTACCACCATTATCTATTGGCGAACAAATTCGCATTCTTCATAGACCACATCAAGCACTTCTCTACTTGTCCAATTAGCCTTGTGCCATGGAGAGGATAATCTAATGGCTCTTAATCCTTCTAAAGTGTGATTTCACAATGTGAAAAACCAGGCAAAAAAGCTCAAAACATGTTCATGTAGTGATCACTTATCATGCTTCCCCAATGGAGAACCAATGGTCCAAGTAGAGGATGAACTTCTTGATGCCCTTCTCGTAAGACTCTACGTTGTTATAGAATGGGCCAAACAGATAGCCCATTATTAGGCTAATGGCTTTCCCCAAGAGAGATCCCTCAACGCGATAGAGTATGCGACGGCTTATTAAAAACGTAGCCCCTTACCAACTGATTGTGGGGTAACTATACAAGTTGATCCAAGACGAGATCATGAGACACTATCCTCAAGAATTTGAATATGTAAATGTCATTGAGCAAGCCTACTCTTAGGTAGCTAGCAAACATTTCTCAACAGACACTACCTCGAAAAAAGTTCTAATGGTAGGATTCTAGTGGTCCACTTTGTTTGGAGATGTGACCGAATTCGTAAAGGGTTGTGAGTGACGAATGTCAATGATTCACTAGTGTTCACAACTGTGATAGAATGTCCCTATACCTTGTAATGCCTCTCTTCAACCATTTGAGAAGTGGCATGCAACCCAAAATGCTAATGTAAGGACAACATAAAAATTCCTTTACAAGAATAGAATTACTAGATTTGGGTGTCTGCTCCAACTAGTAAGTGATAGGGGAGCCCACTTCTGCTCATACACATCGTAAATCACCACCCTGATACCCCCAAGACAATGGCCAAGAAGAAAGCACCAATAAGATTATCTATGCTATATCCTGACCAAGACAGTAGAAGCATCACACTATGACTAGAAACAAAAGTTACCAGCTGCCATTTGGGCTTATAGGGCAACCTACAAAGTCACCATCCACACAACACCTTTTCACTTAACATAAAAAATGCATGTTGTCATGCCTATGGAATCCTTAATACCAAGTTCAAGAATTACCTTCGTCTAGGAGAGGTTCACATGATGTATTGACCAACAAATTATTTGAATTTGGACACTTGGATGAAGCCCGACTATGTGCATCGTCTATAGACTGCTAGTCAAAAAACTAAGGTGCAAGGAATGGTTCGATGAAAATATCAAGGACAAAGATATTAGAATTGGGGACATGATTCTCCTATAATACATCACAAAAAATACAAAGCACAAGCCCAAGTATAAGGGGATCAAACCATTCCTTGTCTACAAACTCACCCCGCAAGTGCTATATCGAAATGCAAGGATTCCTCAATGGTAGCAAACTTAGACGTGCTACTATGGCCCGCCTTGGAGACCATTCACATCAGAAAAAATTGAAGAGCTACAATAAAAGAAGAGGCTCAACAAACTAAGGCTTGCCAAGAAAAGTTGCACAACTGCCACATTTCAATAAACATGGCCAAAGTTGAACTAGAAGTGGAGGACTGGGAGGTGAAGCCTGCCAAACTCTGGCTAGGCATGACCACAAAGCCTGGCCTAGAACATAAGCTTGCCCTCGTGTCACCCGGGTGCGATCTATAACCTAATGTCCCATACAACTTGGTGTGCACTGCAAACAACCGTTGTTGACACCCACAAATGCGTGAGTTGAAGTAGACAGTCAAAATCCCATGCATAGGATCATTTACTACTATGTTTTACATTGGGAATAACCCCTTGGAAGGGAATTTCTATGTCATGCTTGCAAGTACCATGCATAAAGAAGTGCTCCTTAGACAAAGATGGATGGGACACAATCGATGCAAATAGATTTGGACTCTCAAACAGCTACCTTCTTGTAACTAACCACATGATATGTAACTATGCTTATGATGGATGAGAAGCCTAGCTCTTGTCAAAATTCAACATGACAAAACCATTCTCCCATCAAATAAGTTCTCCCATCCATTGCACATCCAAACGTACCCCATGCCCCAGTCAGGCTGCTTAAAAAGAGGCCTCTCCTATCTTTGATCGCATGGGTGAGTAACCAAGCTCCAATAAAAGCCTCACCTACACAAGATCAACCTTAGCATTTAAGTACCCACACGACGCAAGTGGCCTCTCCAAAAACTAACCCAACTAACATCACTACCACTAACACATCTAACCTTGCACTAATGTTTCCATGAGAAGGGTGACAAGTGGTGGGTACAAAAATTATTGCTCCAAGCACACGGTCACTACAAACCATGCCACCGATTGAACTAGGTACCCAGACACCAAACCTCAACCCCAAACCAAAAACATGGTTTTTCGAAAGAGAGTTGGAGGCCCAGGGAAAATATGCCAAGTAGAGACAACTCTAGCTACCCAAAGAAACACAGTTCATGATGCCCCATCGAGCAAGCTGATCTCCACAAAAATGTGTGCCATAAAGATGCTAGGTGCCTGACACTCTTCTAGTGGCCCAAAGGGTATTACGCAAGTAACACAAGATTTGGGTCCCTAAGTCACACCATCAGCTACCCCAACCTCTTGAAGCACAATAGGAAGTAAGGAGCAATGGCAATGGCAACCCAAGGTTCCCACCAGTAGCACGAAACCCTCCGAGGAGGAGACGTAGACCTCGCAAAAAGAAAGGAAAAATTTCCCCAATTCATGGAGCCCAAGGACCATCTCCAAACATACATGGGACATGATACTTCCACCTCGCACTCAACCACCTCTCATGCAGTAGAGAGCCCTGCACCACAAATTCCCCTACTGCCACTGGCCTCTCTCAATCCTTGCCAAAAGACAGGCACCTCACCCTTGCCAAATAAAGAAGGGCACTCATTAGAAAATCTCATTGAAAAATGTCGAGGAAAGCAGAAAAAGAGTGGAAGAAAGCAGTGTGAAGAAGTAAAGAAGGAAAGAAAATAGACAATTATAGTGGGATGGAGAGATAGCTTGGATGTCCACATTTGGTTCTCTAATCACAAGCCTTCTTAGTACATATCCAAATGGGAGAGCCATGGTGCGTGAAAACTTGTCCCATGATATGGCCCATCGCTAATATTAGTAATGATTAGAATACCACCACCTCAGGCATTCCATTAAAAAAAACCATATTCCATCTGTTTACGCATGTTTCCATCTGTGCACGCACGCTCAATAATCAGCATGCACATTCCATCTACACATGCACGTTCACTTCTACACATACACAGTCGCTCCTTAGCATGCACGTTCACTTCTACACATACATGGTCACTCCTTAGCATGCACGTTTCCATATGTGCATGCGCGTTCACTTTTGTGCATGCACGTTTACTCAACACACTCATTTGAAGTCATGAACACACGTACATCGATTTGCATATGCACATTCCCAAGAATGGCCTACAAACACTGACCTTCCCAACCTTGCCATCCCTTCACCACCCTTTGGCCTCCTCAACCTACCACACTGCACCTTCCAATTAAACCTTCTCCATCATAACATTTTCCTCGACGAGGAGTTCCCCACCACCACTTTCTCCACCATCATCTGCGAGGTTCCTTACACCTCTCCCACACCACCCTCGTCATGCTCTTCTGAGCCCTCCACCATCTTCTGTTTCCCTCACCATGTCCTTTGCCTTAACCTCCAATCCTGGTGTTGCTTTCTCAACTTCTCCGACTCGCCTGGACGAGGGGGATTTCATAAAGCTCTTTGTCCCACAAGAGTTATGTCCATACCCCTACTCCACCAACATCATCAGAGCGGGAAATCCAATGGATGCACACACACTGCTAGCATGACGTTGATGATGCCTATCGCACTGAGACAAAAGCACTACTTATACCCCCATTGGAATCCTTGTACTCTACCATTGCATCTGGAAACAACATAGTCCATATGGTTACCTACCTCATCTCCCAAGCTGGCCCCACCAACCAACCTCTCTCGATGATGTCATCAATGGACCCCCCAAGGCCTAAACCTTGCAAGCCCACCACCTCTTTCTCCCCCACCACAGGTCTTGGAAGAAGGTAAAGTCTCCATAGCACCCATTGAAGAGAACAACGAATGCACCCCCCTGACAGCCCATTCCACAGGTGTGATTCTCTCAATGGGATAGACATTGACCGTACCCTCAAAATATTGGACCAAAGGTAATGTCCATATCCCACCCCCAACACTAACAGGATCATTGATCACCTTGACATTAGCCTCATCAAGTTTTATCTGGAGGCGAAGTTCCAACAATAGTACCAATCTCATCGCAAGCAAGATAGCAGAGGAAATAAGCAACCACCACAGGCCAGCACACACCTAACCACGCATGACCTTATGGGCAAACAACATATGTGAACGTCCATATCTTCTGAAGGATAGATATTGTAAGGTGTATTGTTATGTCCCATGGTATCTTGCGATCAACCCACTTTACTTTCCAATCAATGCAAATGGACCTAGGACCTTTTTGAGCAGGAGTTGAAGAAGAATCACAAGCTGCAGTTTAACTTTCTGTGGATCCCTCTGCCTCAACCACCCCCTGTTCTGAATGCTTCGCACTGTGCATAAGTTCTTCCAGGATTAGATGTTGTGCCAAACCCAAATCTCATGGCCACCATCTGCTTTCTCAGGCTCGTGCTTGCTGGTGGAATTCCCATAATGTTACGCATTGGATCTAGGTCAACAGGACATGGCTTTCAACATCAACAAGGGTCCCACACTTTGCCAAATACTACGGCTACAAGCGAGTACACTGGATGCAAGGTTAATGCGTGCTCACTTTCGAGGATACTCGAGACCGCCTTCTAGACCTACAAAGCCTTCCATTGAACCACCTAGTACACAAAGTCCTCCTTTGAGGAACTTCAGTGGCTTCTACCACTAGTCTCCCATGGAGCTTCACTATCGAATCTAAGGATGGAAATGTAATTAGGGAGAGTATGCTGACCAATTAAGCTAACATTACTACATTCGCGGCAACTTCTTTAAGTCATATTTTTGTACCGTACAATGCGCTTCATGTAAAATTCTTATGAAAAATCTCTGAACTTGTATAGCATCGTAAGATATTCAAACATGAGCTTATGACCTGTGTAATGCCAACGATGTACATTTAGGCTAGGAAATTGGCTAGACTAGCATATTGGAGCCCCGAACATTAATTAGGTGACTGAGCATTGTACAAATGAGAATTGTATATAAGACATTTTAACTAATGAAGACATAATCCCATTCTCAAAATTGAGTTTGAGTCTTCTTGCTCTTGTGATTAAGTTGCTTATATGCTTTTCTCTTCTTCTTTATTGCATGCATGCTTAGGGATTGTGTGGATAAGTGATGCTATTGATGTATGCTCTCTCCTCCTCTTATCTTCTTTCACTCACCATGGCATACAAGTAGAGGTTGAGCTTTCTATAGCTCTCTCTTTGTTTCCCAACCATTTGCAAAGCTCCTTTGTGGTGACAAGGCAAGGTTGAGAACCTTAGCTCTCCACAAGAGAGATTTACTCTACCAAGTAGTTTGAGGTGTAAACCAATATGACCCTTGCATTCTCCCCTCCTCCTCTCTATCTTGCAAGACTTGAGTGCTCTCACATGAACAAAGACCGATGATGAGACCACATGTTATGTAGTAAGTTCTATAACTCATCATACAACAAAGCTAGGACTAAAAAACTTTAAACCACCTCCATAATTCCAAAGGATAGGAACAATACTTGAGTGGTTTTTAAAGGTTATAATTTATTTGCAAACAACCCTCTTTGACCATCATAAACATGCGATATGTTTCTTTTCTAATATAAATAAGAATAAAAACATTTCTTTTTATATAAAATAGTATATCTAGGGTATATATTTAAGGCCCTACATCGTTGGGTTATAGCACCAAAATGATGGTGGCCATATTTGGGATGATTTCCGTAAGTTTTATAGATAAATGTGTTGATAGTATGTTAGCTCTATCAACCATCACCTACCGTACAATCCAAAAAGCCAAGAAGGTAGGACTCTTTGTGTCACCATCTTTTAAAAAATATAGATTGGACTTTTAAAGTTGTTTAACGGGAAGGCAAGTGTCAACACTCTACCCCCCTTGTCATCGACGTCACGCCTTTACAGATTAATGACAATGATAGATAATATAACCAAATACTAGGACAAAAAGAAAAATACCAACAAACCTTTATCCTTTGTAAATATGTGATTAAGAAAAACCAAAAATTAATAAGATCACCCATAGGTAAATCATGTTTGTTCCAACTATACTATGTACATTACTACCATGGGAAATAATAAAGTAATGAAACCATGAAACCATGAAACTATGAGAATATAACATGAAACTCAAATCATTTAAAGCAACCTCATGGCATCAAGGGGGATAAAAAAAACTTGGGGTTAAGCTTCATTAGTAAATACTAACCCATACCATACATATCTGAATAGATATAAACCTTTAGGGAGGGGATAATTAAGGCAACAAAACATCTAATGAAACGAACGGTTCCAAATTAGCATGGAGATGTACTAACCCACATGGTTAGTGTCAAAGCATGGCAAAGTCATGAGGCAGAAAAAAAGATAAGAAAAAAGATTTTTCCATCAATGAACACGATTACGGGAAGATAACAAGCTCACCACTACCACCATAGTAGGTAAAGTAGTGAAAGTCAATATCGGTAGTAAATAAGATTGTATAAACAACATGAATGGCATTGTATAACTCATGAAAACAACATCAATAATATTGTCTAAAGTAAGGACATGCATGCAAGTAGTGTTGTAACCCGTAGTAAATGCCAAATAATATGTAAGGACAAGCCACTGACAAAGTGTTTAACGGACATTCTGTAAAATATCTTTTCTAGTTAACCCCATAGCTATTAGTAAGATCAGAATGGATACCAATGATTAGCCCCACAATTCACACCCAGTTTAGCATCATGGAGGATGGAGCATGCTTCTCTGTAAGCAGCCATGGAGCAGCACAAGAGCAACACGTCATGAGAGTCAAGAGCTAGGACATAGTTAAGTGTGGCCTAGTCATTGGGCACCTACACCCAAAAAACGGCTATATCTTGTGGTAAAGGGATAATCAAGAGCCAGAGGGGCACAAAGTCCTCAAGGTGGGTCCTTCACGTGCAAGGTGGTCCATCAACATAAGAAAAAAACAAACAAAAATAATAATAATCCAAACTCATGCATATGTGGTTTATCCAGTTTCTCTTCAATGGACATGTGAAGTCAATTTCAAATCTCCTTACACTTTCCTTTAGGGTGTATGTGAGTTGAGGATGCCTAACCATTGTTTCACATGCACACAAGATGTTCTTCCTTAAGCACAAAAGAATAATCTTATTAGAGATCAATTGTGATTAACAAAAAGTGAGGATTATACAATTATAACAATCACCATTGCAAAATCATCATTATTTTCCTTGGAACAAAACAACCATTGCAAAAGCATCACAAAGTATAGAGCTAACTATCACTGTTTCCTCACACGGCACTTTTTCTAAACCATCATAACTATCAAAAATCATTGCGAATTTTGATCATATATTTCTATTGAAAAGACCAGCAATATCTAGAGCATTGAGTCATGCTTGGTCACAAGACTAGCATGGTCCTAAACGTGGAGACTTCTCTTGGGGTAAAGTGGAGATGTGAAGTACTGCTAAGTTTTACTTTGTTCTACACTAGAAATGTCCACCATCAGATGCTCCTCTTTTCACTGTACGAGAGTTGTGAGCATGTCTAATGGGTTGCTTGTTAATAACTTGTTTAGGGAGGATCTTTATCCTTTACAAAGAGCACACTCCTGCTCAATATTATCTCCGTTGTTTTTTGTTTCTAGGCCCCACCTGTCTTCCTCCTTTGTTCTCTACAAAAATTGCAACGGACCCATAATCTTATTTTCTGCCAATTAAAAGAAAGAGAGCTTCACCTGAAGTAAACACCAAACATTGACACAATATGTGGAAATCAAAATGCCAGCTCAATCAACGCAGCCGCTTCCCACCACCCAAGCTTGAGTAAAGGTGCTCTGGCTGTGTCAAGAACAGAGCCATTACTAATGTGCCCACTTGATCCCTCCAAAGATACGACTTATTAATCTGAATGCAATGCTTCACCTCCAGCTACTTCATATGCAAGAAGTATAATAATCGATTAATATCCAAATGAAAAAGCGCAGCCATCATATTACACCTTTTACGGGTTCTTGCCTTGAGACAGTCTCACTTTCAATGGGAAGCTCAAGAGGAAAGTCATGAAGGTGGTGTTTCCCTGTGTAAATATCCTATCGCTAAACACGTTCCTTCTCCCTGGGGTAGAAGTGATCCATGCACGGTATCTTATAAGAATCCCTTAAATAAACATAGGACTGATACACTCTTGGTTTCAACAGATACAATTCGAATATTGGCTAGCTAGCAAAGCCAGGGAAACACGTTTGGTGAAGTTGGCAAGCGCCCTGTAAGCACATCCACCCCGGTTTCTGTCACCTGCGAAGTTCAAAGACCAAATCAGTGTTACCAAAGTTCGCTACATGGCTCTTTGAGCTGCAAATGCACATGCACATCAGCAGGCCTAAGCCAAAACCACTCGGTTTAGAACCACCCACTTACTCAAAACTATCTCCCTTGTTCAGCATTCACAACCTTCACACACTGTCATTACCATGTTCTGATACCCAAAAAGACATTAAGCCTAAATTTAGCCTTACATCCGAGCTTATCTATCCCAACTTCCAAGGCGCTCTTGACGTATTGCGCATGGTGGGCCCCCACTGATGCCATCAAAAGAAAATTGAGCATCTAGTATTTCTTGCGATTGATTTTGCAGAATCACATGGGCAAGTTTGTGATTCTAGCCATTAAGGCACTCTTCAGGTATTGAGTACAGTGCCCCCCACCCCCACCCCCACCCCCCTGCCATGCCATGCCATCAAAAGAAACATTGAGCATCTAGTGTTTCATGCGATTGATCTTCCAGACTCACATGGGCAAGTTGGTGACTCTAGTCATTACGCTGATGGGTCCCAAGCAGGTGACTTTGTATTCAATACAAACAGGTGGCTTGCGGAGTGAGTTGTAGTATATACATGAACAGATAGCGCTGGTTGTAAGCTTTGCCGGTATTGTTTGCCTCTTATCACGAAGCTATGCTGCTAAGGACAGCTTCATCAAGATACTCCAACCTGATAGCGAAGGATTCTTGTTCTATCCGAGCAGACAAGACTAAAGACAATCATGTGTGATGGGGATAGTGTATGGGCTAAAAATTAATCATAACGCATAAGCACGCAACAGCTTTTCATGGGCACATACAGGGAAGACAAGTCAGCAATTGGTGGGCAAGCCAAGCATACATACAAGCAAGGTGTGCTCGAATTGGGCACTGCGTTTCCCATCTGTTGTAACGGCAGTCCAACCATCCGGCCACATTCTGTCTCGCCAATTTCCTACACGTGAAATGCCTTTATCAAAACCACCTTCACAGTGATCCCCAAAAGAAAACACTTTGTAATCTGGGGGAGATTACTCCACAAGACCAAAATAAAAATGCAAACTGTAACAGCTGTCATGATCAAACCTGCATTTATCATGGGTTCAATCGTGAATATTTGTCCAGCCTTCATCACTCCAACAGCTTTGTTTCCTGCTTCAAGTCAAGGACACGGCAGCTAGACTTCTTGCTCTGTTTTAAAAAAAATACCTACATTGATCTGGTTTATCAATTTCCATGCTGATGGGGATACTGGAATAATGCGGTATATTTGGAGCACAATGGAAAAGCTCTCCGATGCCATGCCCACAATATGATTTGACCTGGCAAAGAAAAGTGGAAAATTTGCCACATTCAGCTCATGTATAAGAAACAAAGTAGCCATGGTAATGAATATTTCAGCGTGCTTGGGTGAGAGCAGAGTTTGAGGCCTTACCACAGAAAACCCAGATAAGCAAGCATGTCTGTTGATTACTTCACCAATCTCACGGTACCTTACCCCAGGCTTCACTGAAATCATAACAAAATGTAAAAATTTGCACAAAACAGCAGCACAGCACTTCCAAGCACTCAATAGCTGCCTACAATTATCTCACTTTGTTGCTACATATGAAAAAGTTCTGACTTTTTGGTAGATGACATGGGATAATTTTCTTTCATCGTCACATAAAAAAGAAAATAGAATGGGGAGGCTGTCAATGTGGGTAAGGAGGGCAGACAGGTTTTGGCTGTATTTGGGATCTAAACTTCTTTAAAAGTGGTACTTTTGCGAGTGCTAACCAGGGAAGGCTGATTGATTAGGCCATGGAGAAGAACGAGAACTCCTAGAATGGGTGGCAAAATGCAGGAGTCTTTGATTTGTGAAATTTTAAGGCACGGGACCCCATGAGATAGTCAACCATGCTCCTAACACCTCCATGTGGATGGCATGAGGGGCTTGATGATGAAGGCCATCTGGACATTCGTGAAGGAAGCAGCTATGAGCTGTACTGTGTAATGGTGGCATTATCTGAGCTACGACCGATATCAAAAAACTTAAGTCACAAGAAAATTTCGAGGTTTCTTTAATTTCGTCTAGAAACATTCAAGGTGTGTATAGGAAGACTGACCCTTGAAGATGTGTCCTGCAAGCGCAGAAAATTGCTCATGGCCTTTGCAACGAAGTGGATGAGGAAGGAGGCCAGTGACCAGCCATGGCGCACCAAGGGGGAGATAGGGAAGCACTCTGCTCTCGCCCCTTGATGAGGACTTGGCTGGGACCTACGAGTAGAGGGCTGAGACACACCAAGAAACCCATCCGTAGCATGGTGCCATCCAAGAAGGCCCGATAAACTCTATTGTAGGCCTTCTCAAAGTCAAGGAGAACAACCACAAGATCCTCCTGCAAATCTGCCTCAAGGCTGTTGCCTCCCAAAGGTGAAGAAGATATTTTCTAGGATACTCCAATCCTGGACAAAACCTGTTTGTGTGCCATGAATGAGGTCACACAGCTGAGACTGTAGTCCATGACTTATCGCCTTGGTGAGGATTTTGTAAGTGGTGCCAGGGCAGTGTTAGGCACCACTATAATACCTCAAGTAGATCAGCCCCTCCTTTGAAATTCAAATGGATGAGGCCCTCAGCAAGCCTCTCGAAGGAACACCTGTCTGCATGACCTCACAAAAGGCTGCCTCATGAGATCCCAATTTTGTTGGAAGAGCACCCACCCTTGCCCAAGCACTTCGGCGAGGGAGAGACTTAAGAGCCCGCACAATCTCATCTTCAAAGAACGGCAAGTGCAAGGATCTCTGCCTGTTGGGCAACATGACGGCCCTCGTGTGCTGCCAAATTCTCTGGCAGTCTTGTCCTGAAGCAGTGTGGGTGGGTTTGCCAAAAGGCGTTGGCAGTAGAAGTCAGTGGTGGGGGGGGGGGGGGGGGGGGGGGGATCTGATGCCACCACCTCATCTCCAGGTCCCTGATCAAGGAGTCTAGGATCCTGGCCATCTGTTAGCAAGCCTGCCACCATGGATCACAAAGATGGAGCAAAACTGGAGCATGATCCAAGAAGGTAATGCTGGCAAGGATGCCCATTGTGCCACCCCTCTCACACGCCCACTCCATCCAAATCGAAGCAACCAAGGTGGACCAGATTCAAATCCTGAACATGGGGATCCAACCCAAATAATTGTGAGTCGTCGTGTGAGAGACCAAACTCCGGCAAGTGCTAGGGAACCTGGCCCAAACAGAAAAAAGAAGTTCCTGCCACACTACACACAACCCTGCCACTGTGCGGTCTTTGCTGCCACCTATACGGTCCTCCAGAGACTCTATCTATCATGTTAAAGTCATCCCCATGCACCATAATCCACGTGGCGTAGACCCTAGCACACCTAAATCCAAAAATGTGCTCGGTCTCTTGTACCATTGGGAGCATAGATATTGAGGAGACCAACGCCGTCCTCCCAAATAGAAAGCATCACCCACTGGGTGCTACTCGAGCTGATGGTGCCTAAGTTCACCACCGGGGGAAGAAGCTGGCTGTTTATGGAAATACGCACCCCGCCCTTGGTACCCAGGGAGACAAAAAGTATGGCTGCGCCTGGGAGAAGCTTCTCACAGCGCCTCGTCCTCCATCTGGTAAAATGGCGCTCTTGTACCATGATCACATCAAGGTCCCAGACTTGAGACCCCTCTTTGGATGACCGCAATAGAATATGGCTAGCGACTCGCCTCCCAGCTATATGCTCCCATCTGGAACCACTGCCAAGCCTGAGGTCCGGGTTGCTGTGAGTCAGCTCCACCTAGAGAGCATGCCTTGGCATCCCACGAGCTCCTACATGCCTGGCAGACATCTCTTCCACAAGATTTCTTCACAGTAATCACAAGAGAGCCTAAGATACTCTTTTATAGTCTAGTCCCGCCTATCATTATCCCCAGTCCTATTATTAGGCTTTTTGATGTTTTCTGTCACTAGTATGCTTTCAATGGACCCAAGGTCAATCCAGACCTCATCCTTGCTAGCATTAGCCCCCAAGCTCTGCTAAGTGGTTAGCTTCTGATCCTCCCAACCCTCAAGCCTTAAGACTGGGTTAGTCCATCCCCCTTAACCCTAGGTCCTCAACCCATTGTTAATACGGGCTTAGCCCAATTTGGGATGAAATGGAGATCTCAAACCTGGGGGAAGTCCTGCTTGGCTTCAACACCAGGACGGGGAGTCAGCAAGTCCCACTACTTGATCTGGACAACCCTCTATGAAGCTGGACATCACTGACATGGAGTTACAAAGACCATCACAGGACCGTGAGGTGGCCACGGTGTATGGGAGATATTTCTTAGAGCTGGGAGCTGCACATGGTCTTGTTATCTATAACGGGATATCCCAATGGCCCTCCTCCTATGCCCTCACCTCCTTCCCTTACTCGAAGGTACCAGCACCATGGACTACTTGATGGGATCTCCCGCGTTGGCACACCTTCTCCCCAACTTCTCCATCCCGCCAACCCCTTTGAAGCTGACCATGCCTACCTCACTCTTACTTGCACACCACCCGTCCCCCCGCCACCACCCCCCATCTCACATTCACACCTAGGTCGATTTTGATCACGAGTTTGACCCCGTTTACTCCAACCACATCTACTGCCAACTCCAAGATGTGGATCCCACTGTCCCCCTACCTACCCTCACATCACAGCTCACCACCATACTCCACAAATCTGCCACCACTTCTTTCTTCTGCACGTGACGGTCTACCTCCAAAGCGACCTTGCTGATATGATGACAATTGCCAAGCCACACTCCCATCTTAAGCATGAGGTACGAATTGGGCAAATCATGAAGCACCAAGCGCAACGGATTTCTCAATGCCTCACCCAACACAAGAAATGGGAGTTCTACGCTCGGAAAGAGAAAACTCAGAGTTATACCGACTCTTCTTAGGGCCGAACTACACAGAAGCCTGGAGGAAACTCAGAGAACATCGCCCCCCCACACCTATCACTTGCCGGGACACATGGCACTCCTATGCACGATCCCCTCATCAGCCACCTCTACCCCCACCAGCACCACCTTCTTCACAAAGGGCATGGTCCTCAAGGCCATCCGTAGACTACATAATGGGCAGGCCCATGATCACAAGGGACTCACTCCCGAGTACATCTCACATGCCAATGATACCCTGCCGCCCCTACTAGCCTACATGTTCAATAGAGCCCTTTGTGAAGGATTTCCACCCTCTTGGTCCGCTAACACCATCACCCCCATCCTCAGAGCCAGAGATCCACTTGATCCTAATAATTACAAGACAATTATGACCAGCACACATTGGCCAAACTCTATGGAGTAGTGCTAGAGAGGGTGCTCAGTTCATTTGCGGAGAGATAGGGATGCAAAGCCTCAGGGCAAGCAGGCTTTTGGAGGAGCTACTCTACCCTCGACAACATCTTCACCCTCTGTGCCATCATCGAGGAGGGTAGAGCAAGACATCAAAGGATTTACTGTTGCTTTGTGGATTTCCGCAAAGCTTTTGATACGGTCCTCCTACAAGGTCTACAGGAGATAGGAGTCCCATCTGACATGGTTTGGAGCATCATCGCCCTCTATGAGTCCGTCACCAGACGAGTGAGAGCCCCAGAAGGTACATCACATGTCACCAATTGGCCGACCATTTGGTCCATCTCCAGTTTTTGTGTCTCGTTCACTTGAGGCCAGGCCGGTGTCTCATGTGAAGAGGCCAGTATTTTGCTGGCATGGACGGGAGCCAGACTGGTGCCACCTGTGTGTTAGCAAGATGGTGTCGTATGGACGGGAGCCAGACTGGTGCCACCCGTGTATGACCTGGACTATGTTCGACCCATGGGATTGTCACACCATGGAAGAGCCAGTATTCGTGCCGTGTCTTGCCTATGGGACTGTCACTCCATAGGGAGGCTCGTGCCTGTAACTGTGTCTTACCTATGGGACTGTCACTCCATAGGAAGACCAAGATTTATGTTTTACGTCGTGCCATTTTTGTGCCGACAAATATTTTGTACTTGTTCCATGAACGGAAGATATGTCCATGATACTATTTGCACATGCACTCATGTTTTGCATGTTTGAAACTGTTTTCGCATGACTTGTATTTTTGTGTTTGCCGGCTTGACGTGTTACTTACTGAGCGGGGACGCCTGCCAGTGAGTCGTGAAGTTTGCTCTCTCTTCTGATGAGTTTTGGTGCATGTGAACAGGTGGTAAGTATATTGCACATGTTAGTTTAATACTTTAATCTCTAACCTTTTGATTTATAAGGTTGTATGTTCACATACACTTAAAAGTGGGCACCCACTTAGGGGCCAAGGTGGGGAGCCACACTTAAGTTGTGTGTGTGTGGGGGTGGGTGCATGGTCACCTACCCACACCCCCATAGAATTGGCCGCCCACATGCATACGTGGGGAGCCAGCCAAATCAATTTGTTATCTCCACTCCAACCTTAATAAAAGAAAGCCACCACCTCCATCGTAAACACGCTGGCGTTCATCTCTTCGCTCCTTACAGGTTGCGCCAACTTTTTTCCCTCAAGCTGACGGCGGCGCCCACTGTTATACAGGCTGCGCATGCTCCTCCTCCTTGAGACGACTCCTTTTGTTTCTCTACAGGTTGCGCCTGCCATAACCAGCAAGCTGTTCTTTCTGCACTTCAGACGGCGAAGGCAGCAGCCAGGCGCCTCCCCATCCTCACAGGCGGCTACATTCATTTTAGGCTGCGCTGCCTTTTTCTCTTGCAGGCAGTCATGGGCCACCTCTAGCATGCGCTGCGCCTGTCCTCCAGCAGGCTGCCCACTACACACTAGGCAGCTGCGCAGGCTGCAGCCAGGTATCTGTGCACAGCAGCCAGGCGCTTCCTAGGCGGCTGTACCCTCATCAGGTGGTTGCGCTTGTCCACAGCTGGTGACTGCGCGTGCCGCTCCTCCCGTACAGGCTGTTGTATCCTTCACTAGGCGGCTGCAACACTAGGTGGTTGTAGCAATACAAGCTACGCCTCCTTCTCCACAAGAAGGCAGGCTGTGTCCTGCACAACAGGTGGTTATACCTCTTTTCCAAAGGCGGCGTCTTCCGTCTTCAAGTGGCTACATCTCGTGTCCCACTCAAGTAACTACACACAAATACCTCGGGTATTGGTCTTCCATCTGCAAAGCTACAAGTAAGTGAATTTCAGATTTTAGTAAAGCACTTTGTGATAAATCTGATAAGGGACTCTCTCCACGGCAACACCCGTTCGGTGCCGGGTAGTCCAAGCTATTGGAGAACCTCGGTCCAAAGGTGCTGAGATTGGGAGAGCCAGGCGTTAGTACGAGAGCACCTGTTTGTGCGTGGTCTTGGAACACCAATGGGGCGCTCTCCGCACAGTCCAGTGAATGTTGGAATTAGGGTTGCAGGAATGCACACACAACTTCAAGAAGATGAGGAAGCTTGAGCACAACACAGTAGTGTATTATGAGTGCCAAAAATAAAAGATTACAAGCCCTAGAAGATAATGGGCGTATATACAATGCACGGGGGAAAAAACCTCCTAGTGAGGAAAAAAGTGCCCCGGCGGTCCTAAGTGTGTTCACACACATCACTACTATAATATGGTAACAAATCCCCCCTGGAGTGATGCGGTGAACAAGAGCTAGCACTCATGTATAGGGAAGTGTCTAGCTATGTGGACGAATCCACAAAAGGGAGTAAGCCCAAAGCTTTGCGAAAAGCTTCGAACTTCTCACGAGGCAGAGCCTTTGTGAAAAGGTCTGCAAGGTTATCCTGTGTTGGCACATAAGCCAAACTGATCTCTCCTGCAGAGAGTCTCTCCCTGACATAATGGTAGTGCACCTCAATGTGCTTCGTACGAGCATGGAACACTGGGTTCCGCGCAACTGCCAATGCGCTCTGACTGTCAGTGAAGATGGTGGTGGCAGATGGCTGCCCAACACCCAAATCAGCCATAAGGCGTCTGAGCCACACACACTCAACCGTAGCTGTGAAAGCTGCCCTGTACTCAGCTTCACAACTAGAAGTGGCCACAGTAGGCTGCTTCTTGCTCAACCATGATATGCATGAGCTTCCAAGCATGAAGCAAAAACCACTCGTGGACACGCGTGTGTCATAACAACCAGCCCAGTCAGAATCTGAAAAAACATGTAAATCTGGCGGCAATGATCCCCCCTTGGGATAAAACAACCCAAGATGCCGAGTACCACTCAAATAGCGAAAGATACGCTTCACTGCCTGCCAATGCTTAATGCCTGGGCTATGCATAAATCTGCTCACCTGTGAGACTGCAAACTGAATGTCTGGCCTCGTAATGCATACATAAATGAGGCAACCAACAGCTGTCTGATAGAGTGTGACATCAAAGTGATCTCCAGCATCATGAAGACTCAACTTCAAACCTGTCTCCATTGGAGTAGCAATAGGCTTGCAGTCTTCAAGGCCAAATCTCCGCAACAATGTTTCAATATACTTTGTCTGACACAAAGCAATACCTCCATCACACTGCTTAAATTGTATCCCCAAATAATGATGCAAATGCCCCAAATCTGACATCTCAAAAGAGGCATTCAAATCAGCCTTAAAATCAGCAATATGACTCTCATTTGGTCCTGTGAGCAGCATGTCATCGACATAGAGAGCAATGATTAGATGTACACCATCCACACGTTTAACATACAAAGTGCTTTCTGTTGGACTATTCTGAAACCCATGTGCAGTCAAATATGCATGTATTTTTTCATACCAAGCTCGTGGAGCTTGCTTTAAACCATATAAAGCCTTTTTTAATCTGCACACTTTGTTTTCCTGCCCTCTTTGAACAAAACCACGAGGCTGCGATACATACACCTCCTCATGCAAATCTCCATTTAAGAACGCAGTCTTTATGTCCAGCTGATGTACATTCCAACCATTATGAGCTGCTAATGCACAGATGCTACGAACAGTGGTCATACGACATGTGGGAGCAAAAGTCTCATCAAAATCAATGCCCTTCTCTTGAGCATAACCTTTTGCAACAAGCCTAGCCTTATGGCGATCCACTGTGCCATCAGGCTTACGCTTCAATTTGTAAACCCACTTAGTGCCAATGGCCTTCTTGCCAGGGGGCAAGTCACATAAAGACCATGTACCATTCTTCATAATAGCATCGTATTCTGCTTGCATAGCAGCCATCCAATTTTCTGAACTTTGTGCCTCATCAAATGAAACAGGCTCACTTTCATCGCACATACTAGAAACAGCCAATGCATAACAATCTGACGCATAAGAGGCACTATGAGAGCCAGAACGAGTGCGACTAGACAAAGGGGCATCCAACTTGCTGTCACGCAAAGTCTGCACCAGCCATCTAGGCATGTTCCTAGAGCCCTCAATCTCTTGTCTCTCATCCTCAAGTGCATCATGCACATCTGCATCAGATATAGGCTGATCTGTGCCATCATTTAAAACCTGCATAGGCTGAAAAACTGCCTCATGAGGTATTGCACTTGACTGTGCACCACTGAAAAGAGGCAACAATGTATCATAGACATCACGTGAGCTGATATCTGTCTCCTTAGTACATGAAACCAAGGGCTGAACTGCATCTTCCACAAATACAACATCACGGCTAACCAAAATGCGCTTTGTCTGTGGATGATACAAACGATAGCCTTTGCTCTCAGCACTATATCCAACAAAAATACATTTGACAGCTTTGTCATCCAATTTTCTGCGATGTTGCACAGGCACTAATGCATATGCCAGGCAACCAAAAACACGTAAATGGCCAACAGATGGCTTGCGGCTATGCCAAGCCTCATATGGAGTGACAACCTGTAATGCTTTGGTGGGACACCTGTTTAGTACATAAGTGGCACACATGACAGCCTCAAGCCAAAAACCATGTGGTAGACTTTGACTCTTAACCATACATCTTGCCATTTCCATGAGAGACCTGTTTTTTCTCTCAGCCACACCATTTTGCTGTGGTGTATACGGCACTGTACATTGGTGTTTTATCCCACGCTCAGCCAGAAATGCATTAAATTCTGAAGACATATACTCCCCCCCTCGATCTGAACGGAGGGTGCCCATCTTACTTTCTGACACATTTTCAGCCATAACCAAAAACTGTTTGAAGCACAAAAACACTTCGGACTTTGCCTTCAAAGGATATACCCATGCATGCCTGGTAAAATCATCAATGAAAGTCACGAAGTAAAGGTAGTTTCCAAATGATGGAGTTTGCATGGGACCACAAACATCACTGTGAACAAGCTGCAATCTGCGTTCAGCTCTCACTGATCCATCTTTGGGAAAGGAAGCACGTTGCATTTTACCCAATATGCAGCCCTCACAAACATGCTTGACAGGTGCCTCAAGCTTAGGCAAAGAAGACACCATTTCAGATTTCTGCAGGCGCAGCAAACTTGCAAAATTCAGATGACCAAAACGTGCATGCCACAGTTTTGCATTTGAAATAGCCTGCGTATCCATAATAGCACATGCTGAATCCTCTACACATTTGCCATCCATGTTGAGCTTATACAGCCCTCGACATAGTGAACCAGATGCTACAATGATGTCACCACAAGAGAGATCATGAACAGTACATCTGTCATCCACAAATTTTACAACCAAACCTGTTTTGGCAAATGCGGAGACTGACAGCAGATTCTTTTTGATCCCTGGCACATACAATGCATCAAAAAGTGTAAAGGTGTTGCCATTTGCAACATTCAGCACAATCTGTCCAACTCCTTCAACAGGATAAGAGGAGTTATTGGCACAAGTGACAGTATTCCCTGTGGGAGCAGACTCAAGGAAAGTGAATAAACTGCGCTGCGAGGTGATATGCTTAGTGGCACCACTGTCAAAGTACCATACATCTGAATCTACTGCAGACATACATGTGTCATGCAAAGATGGGTCATAACTGCACTGCGCATTGAATGCCCATTCTGTATCTAGCACAACATTAGCAGATTCATTGTTAGAAGGAGAGGCATCTGCAACAGCCATACCAGCCTCTTTCTTCTTAGCCTCTTTCGCAGCCAGCTTAGGACAAGCTTTGATGACATGATCATTTCCCTTACAGTACTTGCAAAATGTCTTCTGTTTGTCACCCTTCTTCTCATCTTTGTCTTCCTTCTTTGGTTGCGCAGCATTTGCAGATTTCTGCTTACTAGAAGAAAAGCCAGCTTTACCTTTCCCGCTTCTCTGACTAGCAACGAAAGCTTGATCTGCGACACGCATAATATTCCTGTTTTGCCTTGACTGGTCTTCTTGCAGCAAAACAGAAACTAACTCCTCAAATGATAAGGCATTGGGATTGCCTTTCATCATCAAGCGAAGAGTGGAAGCAAAACCCTGATAAGAATCTGGTAGACCATTCAAAACAGTCTGCACAAGTGAACTGTCTGACAGGATTTCATCTGCAGAAATGAGCTGCTCTTTGAAATCCTTGATCTTTGTCAAAAAGCTATCCATAGAATCACCTTCGTTCATATGCTCACTCTCCAACTGTTTTCGGAGGTAAGCAACACGAGCCTCATTTCTTGCCTGATACAATGTGGCAAGTACATCCCAAGCATCCTTAGAAGTCCTGCAGGAGCGAATATGTGGGATAATGGTACGTTTGACAGACAGCGCAATCAAGGCATGAGCCTGCGCATCTCTACCATCCCAACGAATCTGCTCTGCTGAAAGTGGTGGTTCTCGAACAGCTGCTACAGCACTTGTGCCTGCACCATCATCAACAGTACCTGTTTCTGATGTGTTTGCAGCATTCCCAGCCACAATAGGACGTGCATCAATACCCTGCACAATGTTCCATAACCCCTTTGCTACCAATACATGTCGCATCATATATGCCCACAATGGATAGTTGGTGCCATCCAACTTATCCTCAGCAGCCAACATGCGGAATACATCATTGTTGTCAGCCATGGCCAATGACTGTACTACTAGATGTAAATGCTGTCTGTAAGAGGTAAACCTGTATAAAATCGACCTGTGCTATGTAGCACAGACCAAAACAGACGCATGGACACCTGTCCTGCAGATTTTAATCTTGACAGAAAATCTGCACAGTAGGACGATTTTGCCTGCGCAGTACTTGGAATGCAAAAACGGAGGGCGAAATGACTTCAGATCAAAATTCTGAAATGACTGAGCCCTTCGGGCTCACCCACGGCATATACTAACCTGCAGACGCTCGTGAAACCTCGTCGCAATCGGAGGAGATGAAGCGGCAGGTGCCGGTGATGCTGCCCGGGAGGAGGAAGCCTGCTCTGATACCAATTGTTGGAATTAGGGTTGCAGGAATGCACACACAACTTCAAGAAGATGAGGAAGCTTGAGCACAACACAGTAGTGTATTATGAGTGCCAAAAATAAAAGATTACAAGCCCTAGAAGATAATGGGCGTATATACAATGCACGGGGGAAAAAACCTCCTAGTGAGGAAAAAAGTGCCCCGGCGGTCCTAAGTGTGTTCACACACATCACTACTATAATATGGTAACAGTGAAAGCACAGGACCGTAGAGATTGGACCACGCTAGTGGTCGTTCTGCTTCGAATATCTACTTCGAGCCAATTTGTTTGGTACTGTATTCATCTTGTTCATGGACATCATCTGGTTCTTGGAACCCATGGAGCATTGTATTTGTTAAATACTCCCAATAAATATATCATATATTTGGGGGGGGGGGGGGGGGGTCGGCCCGTTCCGATCCCAGTGCTGGTATCCATTTATCTCATTTCATTTCATTTCAATTCAATTTCAAGTTGTTATCAAGTTGTCCATTTTAAATTGTGGTATTAAGTTGTGCTATTATGCGTGTGGGTGTCCAACGGACTCTTTCCCACTTGACGGGATCGGTTTCATTGGTATCAGAGCACGGTTGTTTCCCTCTTTCTAGTAGGGAAACGAACCTGTGTACTGGACACCCCGCTTTTAGCACACTTAACACAATGGACAGCCAAGGCAACCCTTTGGAAGTGCCTAATTCGAGGGGTCCATCTAGTGCCTCTCGTGGTTCTGATGCTCTGCGAGGAAGGCACAAGCCCCTTGAAAGGGTTAATGATAGTGAATCAAAGGGTCAACTGTCTCGAGGAAAGACAGTCATGCTTTAACAAGAGCCTGATGCAATGAGGGCTGAAATGGAACATATGAGAAAACTTTTGCAGGCACAAGAGCAAGAGTTAAAATTTTTGCATGAAGATCCCCATGTGCAAAGTGCCATTGAAGCTAGGAAAGCTGATGCAATGGTAGATGTAGCTCTTGAGTCTATGGCACGGGAAGTGGGCAAGAAACCAAGGGAGTTGGCACTTGCCTACCTCCTCCACAAAGGTGATATCAAAGAGGGGGATGACGGAGAGCTGAAATTCAGAAATCCACCTCGCTTGAAGCATGGAGATCCCGCATCTCAGAGGCTGAAGTCTTTTATGCAAAAGGAAGAGGTGACAGTCACCTCTCGTCATGCATCTTCTCCACAAGGCACAAAGCTTGACAGATATATATATGCTAGTGCTCATGGAGAGCATAAAAGTCACATGCATGCAAGACATGTATCCCATGGTAAGAATGACAAGTCTGCTTCTAGAAGAATTTTGCCTTCTGAGTTGTCTCATGGAGAGACATTGCCATATGCAAAAAAGTCACATGCATCCGAGTTTCAAGTTCGTGGAGCACATGCCACCGTGCCTCATGAAACTTCTATGACGGCCCATGGAGCCCATGCAGATAGGGCTGCCCCATTGGATAAGGGGAAAAGAAAAAGAGAAGACCATGAGCCTCATGCCAGAAAGCTCAAGGAATTTAAAGCAGGTGACAAATCTGTTAAGTTTGATGTCTTTCATGGAGAACATGATGCTTCTAAAGTGTTAGCATTTGTGGCACAGTTCGACATTGCTTTTAGCGATGAGGACTTTACTGAAAAGTCTAAAGTACGCCATGCTAGCATGTTTTTGAAAGGGACCGCTGCTCATTGGTGGATCACTGAAAAGATCACCAAGGATCCCATTTGCACCTGGAAGGAATTTAAGGATAGATTCTATGCTCAGTTTTTACCACCAAATGCGGAGCAAACTCTCACCCAAAAGTGGGACAGGCTTGAGCAAAGAGATAATGAAAGCGTGTAACAGTATGTTAACAAATTCTGGAAAGTGTTGCTGGAAGTAACTCCCTTTATGCAAATCACTAAGGATGAAAGAAAGAGGAAGTTTCGCTCTGGACTGCAACCAGCATATCGTTCGGGCATTGAATTGCACCCGAAACATACTTTGCAACAGCTCACAGCTTCTGCTCTTGCTACGGAGCAATTGGTGCTCAAGATTAAACAGAATCAAGGAGGTTCAAAGGGGAAAGACAAGGCTGTCCCAAATCTGCAAAAGGGTGGACAGCCACTTAAAAAGAACTTCCGAGAGACCCACAAGGGTGGTAAAGCTGAAAATACCACATCTAAAGATCAAGGCCCAAGGAAGAACAAATTCGGCTTAACCCCGGAGCAAAGAGAGTAATATGCCAAGGAGGGAAAATGTTTTTCTTGTGGTAGCAAAGAGCACATGTTTAGACAGTGCCCTGACCGCAAACCAAAGCACGAGGACAAGCAGACCAAGGCTAATGTACATGCCGTTCCTGATGTGCAAGGAAAAACAAGTCATGATGCAAAAGAGCGAATGGTATGCAAAGCTTGGGGGCAAATCAAGGATCAGCCCGCCTTATTCATGTTTGATGACTGTGCAACCAATAACTTCATCTCTATGCAAACGGCAGCTGCATTGGGTATTGAGGTTGAGAACATGGGACCTCAGATTGAAGCCGAAGCTGCATTTATTGGTAAAGAGGTGCAGGTTACCCCATTGATAGGGAAGTTGCGCATCCATATCCAGAGCTACTTTGATAATGAACATTTCCTAGTTGCTCCACTAAATGGATGTGATGTATTGTTGGGCAAGCCATGGCATCATAGGCTTGAGCCCTGCAAATAATACAACATGTGCGTGGACTATAGAGCTTTAAACAAGCTTACCATCAAGAACAGATTCCCGATTCCGCGTATTGATGATATTTTGGATAAGCTTGATGGCTCGGCTTGTTTCAGCCGACTTGACCTGAAGAGTGGTTATCACCAGATACGAGTGGTGCCACAAGATGTCCATAAAACTGCATTCAGGACAGCCTTCGGATTATATAAATTTTTGGTAATGCCTTTTGGTCTCACCAATGCTCCTGCTAACTTTTAATCGTATGATGGATAGGATATTCCGACCCCATCGCAAATTCACAGGAGTATTCTTTGATGATATCTTGGTTTTCTCCAAGAATGATCAGGAACACAGAACTCATTTGATCACAGTCTTCGAAGAGTTGCGGAAGCATAAACTTTTCATTAATGCCAAGAAAAGTGGACACATTGTATCCAAGGATGGAGTTACAATGGATCCTGCAAAGATAGAGACCATTTGGAATTGGCCCGAATTGCAAAACGTACATCAAGTACGTAGTTTTCTGGGATTACGTTCGTATTACAGGCGTTTCATAAGGCATTTCGCCATGATAGCCACTCCTCTACATGATCTCACAAAGAAGAAAACCACTTTCAAATGGACTTCAAAAGAACAAGATGCTTTCTTACAGCTGAAGCATGCTATTATATGTGGTCCAGTATTGATTGTTCCTGACTTGCACAAGTCATTCGTAGTTGAATGTGATGCTTGTGGTGATTGTATAGGAGCTGTCCTAAATCAAGAAGGACATGCAGTTGCATACGAAAGCCGTCGTTTGCATGATGCTGAGCTTCATATGGATATCTATGAGAAAGAGCTCTTGGCTGTAATTCATGCCTTAAAGATATGGAAACATTATCTTCTTGGGGCTGAATTTGTAGTCAAGACAGATCATCAAAGCTTGAGATATTTTCTATCTCAAACAAAGCTTTCAAAGAAGCAGATGAGAATGGCAAACTTTCTTTCCATGTTTCATTTTCAGATTGTGCATACTCCAGGAAAGAAAAATGTGGTGGCCGATGCATTATCCAAGAGGCCTTATGTAGCTGCAGTCTCAGTGGCCTCTCATGGGGACTTATCTGCTATGCGAGATTTGTATCATTTGGATGCTGATTTTTGCCATATATGGACTGATTTGATGGCTGGTCATTCACATGCCTCTTATGTTATCAATGAGGGTTATCTTATGAAGGATAATTGCCTATGTGTGGTGAAGGATTTGCGTCCAAAGGTTATGGACGAATGTCACGCTCCACCTTATGCTGGTCATAGAGGTATCATGCCTACTACACGCATGATTCAGAGATATTTCTTTTGGCCAAGCATGCGTAAAGACATTGAAGCTTGTGAAATTTGATAGACAAAAACCTCCAGGTTTGCTTCAGCCATTGCCTATTCCCTCGCAACCCTGGGAAAGTATTACTATGGATTTTATTATGGATTTGCCTAGATCCCAGCATGGGAATGATGCTATTTGGACCATTGTGGACAGGTTTAGCAAGCAAGCTCATTTCTTGCCCGTCAAGAAAACCATTAAAGCTGATCATATGGTAAAGCTTTTTCTTGCTAATATTTTCAAGCATCAAGGTATGCCTAAATCCATTGTTGGGGATAGAGATCCCAAGACTACAAGCCTCTTTTGGAGAGCTTTATTTGATAATATGGGTACTAAACTTGAGTTTTCATCAGCTTATCATCCCCAAACGGATGGCCAAAACGAAGCTGCAAATTCAGCCGTGTTGGATTTATTGAAGTGTTATGTGGCAGATCAAAAGACTGCATGGGAGAAGTATCTTCCACTTGTTGAGTTTGCCTACAACAATACAATCCATGCCTCCACGGGAAAGGCTCCCTTTGAGATTATTTATGGCAGAGTGGTATTGCCACCCATCCTTCGTACAAAGGATGAGATTTTTGCAGCTGATGAATATGTTCGTGATTTGGATGTAGCCTTTGGTCAGGTGCGGACAGCCATTGCAAGGTCTCAAGATAAGCATAAAATGGCTGCTGACAAGCATAGAAGGGACATGCAAGTCAAAGAAGGTGATTGGGTTTTGCTGAAATTTGAGAAGGCTAGGCTTCGGAAGAGGCCAGGACGAGAAGGATCGTAACCTAAGCTTTCTCCTCGCTATTATGGACCCTTGAAGGTGATTCAGAAGATCAATGAAGTGTCCTACAGGCTTGCTTTACCTAGTCACTGGAAGATTCACAATGCTTTTCATGTGAGTCTATTTCGGAAATATGTGGGGCCAGATCCTAATGAGCCTGTCACAAAAGATCTGCCAAAGATTGATGAGCTTGAGGAGATCCTCCAGCCAGAACAGATGGTTTTTCACAAGGCGAGAAAGCTACCTTCAGGAAAGCTTTCCAGGCGATACCTTGTGAAGTTTAAAAATTATTTGCCTATTGATGCAAAAAGGGTAAATTAGGACTATTTTGTTGACTACCCACAGTTGTTGCAGGCATATCTTGAGCTTTTCAGTTGAGGACAACTCTTAAGAAGCCCGGGGGGATGTCACCAATTGGCCGACCATTTGGTCCATCTCCAGTTTTTGTGTCTCGTTCACTTGAGGCCAGGCCGGTGTCTCATGTGAAGAGGCCAGTATTTTGCTGACATGGACGGGAGCCAGACTGGTGCCACCCGTGTGTTAGCAGGATGGTGTCGTATGGACGGGAGCCAGACTAGTGCCACCTGTGTATGACTTGGACTGTGTTCGACCCATGGGATTGTCACACCATGAAAGAGCCAGTATTCGTGCCGTGTCTTGCCTATGGGACTGTCGTGGGACTGTCACTCCATAGGGAGGCTCGTGCCTGGAACTGTGTCTTACCTATGGGACTGTCACTCCATAGGAAGACCATTATGTTTTACGTCGTGCCATTTTTGTGCCAACAGATATTTTGTACCTGTTTCATGAACGGGAGATTTTTGCATGTTTGAAACTGTTTTCGCGTGACTTGTATTTTTGTGTTTGCCGGCTTGACGTGTTACTTACTGAGCGGGGACGCCTGCCAGTGAGTCGTGAAGTTTGCTCTGTCTTCTGACGAGTTTTGGTGCATGTGAACAGGTGGTAAGTATATTGCACATGTTAGTTTAATACTTTAATCTCTAACCTTTTGATTTATAAGGTTGTATGTTCACATACACTTAAAAGTGGGCACCCACTTTGGGCACCCACTTAGGGGCCAAGGTGGGGAGCCACACTTAAGTTGTGTGTGTGGGGGTGGATGCATGGTCACCTACCCACACCCCCATAGAATTGGCCGCCCACATGCATACGTGGGGAGCCAGCCAAATCAATTTGTTATCTCCACTCCAACCTTAATAAAAGAAAGCCACCACCTCCATCGTAAACACGCTGGCGTTCATCTCTTCGCTCCTTACAGGTTGCGCCAACTTTTTTCCCTCAAGCTGACGGCGGCGCCCACTGTTATACAGGCTGCCCATGCTCCTTCTCCTTGAGGCGACTCCTTTTGTTTCTCTACAAGTTGCGCCTGCCATAACCAGCAGGCTGTTCTTTCTGCACTTCAGACGGCGAAGGCAGCAGCCAGGCGCCTCCCCATCCTCACAGGCGGCTGCATTCATTTTAGGCTGCGCTGCCTTTTTCTCCTGCAGGGAGTCGAGGGCCACCTCCAGCAGGCGCTGCGCCTCATCTGCAGCGGGCTGCGCCTGTCCTCCAGCAGGCTGCCCACTACACACTAGGCAGCAGCGCAGGCTGCAGCCAGGTGTCTGTGCACAGCAGCCAAGTGCTTCCTAGGCGGCTGTTTCCCCCGTCCTCTCAGGCGGCTGTACCCTCATCAGGTGGTTGCGCTTGTCCACAGCTGGCGACTGCGCGTGCCACTCCTCCCGTACAGGCTGTTGTATCCTTCACTAGGCGGCTGCAACACTAGGTGGCTGTAGCAATACAAGCTACGCCGCCTCCTCCACAAGAAGGCAGGTCGTTGGGTGCCGGGTAGTCCAAGCTATTGGAGAACCTCGGTCCAAAGGTGCTGAGATCGGGAGAGCCAGGCATTAGTACGAGAGCGCCTGTTTGTGCGTGGTCTTGGAACACCAGTGGGGCGCTCTCCGCACAGTCCAGTGAAAGCACAAGACCGTAGAGATTGGACCACGCTAGTGGTCGTTCTGCTTCGAATATCTACTTCGAGCCAATTTGTTTGGTACTGTATTCATCTTGTACATGGACATCATCTGGTTCTTGGAACCCATGGAGCATTGTATTTGTTAAATACTCCCAATAAATATATCATATATTGAGGGGGGGGTCGGCCCGTTCCGGCCCCAGTGCTGGTGTCCATTTATCTCATTTCATTTCATTTCAATTTCAAGTTGTTATTAAGTTGTCCATTTCAAATTGTGCTATTAAGTTGTACTATTACGCGTGTGGGTGTCCAACGGAGTCTTTCCCACTTGACGGGATCGGTTTCATCACACTAGATTTCCAGCACTATTGGGGTGAAACAGGGCTGCTCTCTATCACCCACTGTTTTTGGCCTCTACATTGAAGAGATCTCGAGCTTCACTGATAGATTAGGCGGGGCTGGTCCCACTCCAGTAGGCATATTGATCCCCCTACTACTTTATTCAGATGACATCGTCCTCCTTTTAGATTCAGCTGATGGGCTTCAAAGACATTTGGATGCCTTACAAAACTTTTGCAATCAGTGGGACCTCACTGTTAACCTTGGTAAAACCAAGGTAACGGTCTTCAATACCTCCGACCCCTTCACATCTAGGCTGAGCTTCACACATAGAGGGAATCCTATGGAGATTGTCTCATCCTATGTCTACCTTGGTGTCACTTTCAATGGCCCCACTATCAAAGTCACGTAACAGCAATGCGCACACCACCCTAGGGCACTGAGCAACGTCGGTGGCTAGGCTCCCATCTCCTTGCCGTTGCTCCCCCCAAAAACCCGGCCGGAGGAGATATCTATGACAAAGTGCCACCACACCCTATATATGGCTCTTCGACTTCCCATTCTCTTGCATATGGGATAATCCACCACAACTTCTAGTCATGCGATAACCCGAGAGTAGCTACACGAATTGCCACCTCCAACACCATCCTTCAATTCGAGCATCTCAATCAAATAGAGGTTAGAACCGCCCAAGACCACACAAGCCGAGCTCTGATACCGTGTCAAAGTCATGCAGCAGCAGCGGGCACACCACCCTAGGGCACTGAGCAACGTCGGTGGCTAGGCTCCCATCTCCTTGCCGTTGCTCCCCCCTAAAACCCGGCCGGAGGAGATATCTATGACAAAGTGCCACCACACCCTATATATGGCTCTTCGACTTCCCATGCTCTTGCATATGGGATAATCCACCACAACTTCTAGTCATGCGATAACCCGAGAGTAGCTATGAGAATTGCCACCTCCAACACACACTTCACCATGCTTCCCACAACACATGCCAGAGACACGGGGATATGCAGCCTTGAGCTTACTTGAGCAACAGTGCTTCCACGCACATTTCCAAGAGCCCAGGACGAACGGTTATCTTTTTGACACCCTCGTCACACCAACCTTGATGTATGGAGCACCCTTCTGGGAGTAGATTTATCCGATGAGGATTGGCAACAAGTTGAGAGGCCTCAGGTCATGATGTTCTCTTGTGTGATCTGCAACAAACCACTAGTCCCACACCAAATAATCCAGGCAAAGTTTGTTACAGCCCAAGGTGGAAAAGTACGGTAAGGTATGGTACGGTAAGGTACGCATTCAAGTACGGGTTGAGATTCTGAGGTACATTAAATTCGTAAGATCCATAATACATAAAAAAATATATTATATAGTATACATATATATATACAGAAAAATGAATGAAAAAACAATTCATTTCTGAACATTCAACAACAACACAATTACCAGAATGAGAGCTCCATTTGTCAACATGTTTCCTTTGCTATCATACTCTCAGCTCTGGCTCTGCAATGGCAGTGACCACAGCGGCTGGCACCGCATCATCGTCATCTCTTGCTGCAATTTCTGTATCAATGAGAGGAATGGCTATGTTCGCACTTTGCATAAGGCGGCTAAAACCGGTGACGGTGGCCGGCCTAGGGTTTTTTTTGGCCCAAAATGTTTTTAAAAACTGCCACGTACTTGCCAATGTGGTGATAGCTCAAGTAGTGAAGGTGTTTGCCTAGGACCAAGAGGTCTTGGGTTCAAAACCCCCCTTGGTGCTTCCTCGGCGACATCGCCTATAGGTGGATAAATAAGCGTGCTACAGGCGGGCGCCTATGGGCGGTGAAAAATCGATAACTGCGGGAGGATCTTGGGCCAAAGGTCAGTCAAGGGAAGGGGGGGGAAAAAACTTGCCACGTGCAGATCCATACAGTACAGTACCGTACCGCACTGTACACTAAAACGTACCTTAATAAGGTACGTCGTACTTATGCAACCTTGTTGCAGCCCCAATGGTAGTGGATGCACTATTCGAGACAGTCACATACCTCCATCACACCAATCACATGGATCCTCGTGGGTACCCAAAGCTTGCCTTGGAGTCCTCTAGACAGCTAGCACTCGAGAGCCACCCTAGAGTACGGTATGCCCAAGTTCCCACTCGGTTCTCAAGATATGGGCTCCGCATGGACCGGCTCCCACTCCTTCAATACAGTTTGGACTCCCCTTCTCTCCAGCTCTCTCATGAGGACACCAACTGGATTATCCGGTTAGATCTTCTCAACCATTGGGTCACACCTTCGAAGCTCCCACGAAGATGCACTTCTACAGAGAACACTTCCTCACGCACACTGAGGATGGATTCATCCAGCAATAAAGCTACCCGAGTGTTCACATGTCCCATGCCATGCGGATTGCGATTGGCCAGATATGGGTTTCATCCCACCAACTCATAGTGGAGACGGGAAGAGCTGAGTGCATCTTCAGCGCCAGGGAGCTCATACGGAGACCCAAGGAGGAGAAGATCTACCGATTATGCCTCACAGAGGTTGAGACAAAGGAGCATTACATATGTTGCTGCCCAGTATACTATGAGATCCGCGGGAGATTTCACTATCTATTCCATGAGGAATCTGGCCCTCTCTCCAAGATCATTGACTTCCGAGACAACATTGCCTAAGGCTCTTCCTACTCGAGCTCTGCAAACACAGGGACACTTTCTTGAGAGAGCTTCAGCCCCAGCCACCCCGACCCCTCCCTCATCAACCAACCATTACCAACTTCGTCCGGACCCATGAAGAGGACACCCATACAATGGATCCCATGGACCCACCTCAGGCTGCTCCGGACCCACCTCGCCCAAGAGGAGTTACCTCGGACCGGGCATCTGTATTCTAGCATGCCACATGCCCCCGGCCCCCTAGACATCGGCCACGATCCCCTCATCAACTCCAGATTCACGACATGCTCCATCGCCATCGAGCAACCTTTCCATGTAACATAGTTGAGGGAGACCTCTCGGCCATACTCATTAGCCCCATGCTTGATATTTTGGAGAGTGGTATACCATCTATTGGGAGTTGATGCTCCTCTCATGTTTCATGTTCCTAGTATTCCATGATGAGGATTCCATGGACAGTTTTGCATCACTCCAATTAGATAGTTTTGTTTTGTTTTTGTTTTCATTTTATTTTCCGTTCCATGATGAGACATTTTTGTATCACTTTAGTCTCATAGGGCAATTGGGTCTTCGGTAGATGTTTAATTATATCTTTCTTTATTCTCTCTCTCCTCCCTCTCTCTCTCATTTTGAAGCACCATGTAATCGCAACACTTACCAAATCAAGGGCATAGGCTGTGTCCTTGATTCAACCTAATGGTAAGGAAAGTTGCATGAAAGATGTGCTTTTATGTTCCAGGCATCAAGAAGAACTAGATTTCTGCGCCTACAATGGCAACGCAAGGTTTGGTGGTTGAATTTTTAGATCTTGGGAAAAGATCCTACTAATGCATATCATATTGTAGCTACTAGAACACTGCATAATAGCTTAAGAAGCAGTGTACTTATGCACGTGCTGCAACTATGAACACTACAACCATGCACTCGAGTGAATAATGGCATGTTCATGTCAACTTTGGCAGTTTCTTGCTTTTGCAAAAGCATAATATGGTTCAAAGTATGCCTCCCTTGGAGCCACCACTTGGTCATGTATACGAGGGTTGCATACTGGGCAAAATGCACAAGAAACCATTCTCGAAAAATGGTTCAGCTAGGGCTGTCGAAAAATTGCAGCTCATAGTTAGTGATGTATGTAGTACCATGTGGACTCCATCTGTGGGGGGTTGCCTATATTTTGTCACATTTATTTATGACTACACTAGGTCCACTTGGAATCTTGGATTTACTCTCCAAGCTTAATAACAAAGCTGTCAAATGTATTTTTGTGAGAGATACAGCAGTGTGAGCAAGGGTTTTACAAGTTCTACAACCTGTCTACTCACAAAATCTTCACTAGTAGAAATGTTGTTCTCAATGAAAACAACTTTCGTCTCTCTCTACTTGAGACAAGGAAGATGTTGCTCGCATGAAAGACATGTTTCGTGGTGGTTTTCCGTTGTCAATGGCCATATGCTGAAAATTTGTATCAGCCAACTGATTTTCACCAGATACCTCGTGATGTACCTTTGGATAAGCCCGACATGCCTCAAGATTTTGAGGATGTTGAAAGGGAAGAAAGGGGAGCAATTCAAGAGGCTAGAACAGTCCTAAGGTGGCTTCTCAAGACACTCCAGGACAGCCATATGCAAGCTCCTTTGGAAGGGAGAACAAGAGCTGCAACAAGGGCTAGGCAAAGTGCAGATTTTGCTTTTATGAGTAGTGTTACGGATGTGGAAGAGCCATGTACTTATGTACTTGTCCACCGCTCTTGGACCCAAGTAATAAAATACGTATTCTTCACTGTTTCCAAACAGAGAAGACCTCGCAGTACGTAGAGACTTCTTCTAAACCATCTGCATGTGCCAACCCGGAACACGGTTCCTCAGCTTTGGGCTCAACCATGTCCAACCCTATGGGACTGGACTGCGCTTTCTCAATCGCCCTCTCACAAAAAAAAAAACGGATGGAGGGTGGAGTCCAAGCCAAACTCGAGGCTTCACAAATTCCAATTGTCACTGGATGACTGGCCACTCATTCCATGAATACTTCTTGTCAACTTGCAGCTCACACAGCAAGCCACTACAAGCTGTCCACAAACGTTCTCCCAGTCTTCATGCGGTTACCCTTTGGCAAAAATCACTGATTTTACTGAGGATTCAAAATCAGTGCAAACAGCCTCGACAACTCTCCAACGTGCGAGAACTTGATCCCCACAGGAGATTGGGAGATTGTGCATGGAAAAAGCCGAAAGTGAGATGTCAAGTGGGCTCGTTGAGGCAAAACACATGTTGGGGGAAAAACGTAGTTGGTGGAGATGGTGTGCATTAAGTTTGTATTTATGCATGACCAAAAAAAAGTACCTCATTTTCCCAAATGCACATGCTTTAATCCACAAGCTCTAAATTTAGGCCTCAAAGCATCAAGTCGTTTTAGTCACGAAAGGAAGGTAAGTTTTCATTTTGTATCGCTTTTTTCTTATTAAAAAAACCTTCTACCCATGCACCATTTTTTTTCTTTGTTGGGCTACCTTTTTTTATCAAAGAGCATCCTGCCCATGAACACTGCATTTTTTATAATGGCTGCTTTTTTGTTAGAAAAAATCCTTCCCATGCAAACTTGGGCGCCCTTGGCTACCCCACTACCCAAGCTTTTATCAACCACCAAAAATACCCCTCATGCTCTTAAGCCTATGCGCATGCTTTTCAGCCCAAGCCCCATTCGCCAACCAAGCCATCCAAACCATGCTCTGCACACAAAGCAATCCATACTACAATCAGTATACTGTGCAGCCACATGTACGGCCTCATAAAGGATACCACCTGCACCACTAAAGTCCCCCAAGGCTAAACCCCTGAGATTAAGCATAAACAAATAGGAAAAACAAACATGGACACTGGCTTGTCCAAAAGTCCATAAATCCAGTAAATTTGATAAAATACTGTTAGATTCCATAAATCCCCAAAATGGTGACATCGCCAAAAAGGTGGAAAAAAACGGTGACCAGGCCTTGGAAAGTACAAACCATAGAAGTATTGACCCCCTCCCTCCCAGGTATAACACTCAGAGAAAAGGAGAAAACCGCTGCACCTACATCCATGAGGGTAGGGCAGAAGTGGTAAAGAATGACATCAACGCAGAGGGAGGACTCCACATCCACGAAAGTGCTAGTATCCAACAGGATGCATCTGAAAAAAGCATAATCCATTGGATGCCTCATGAAGCAGGGCAGGGTACTAGCCGACTCTGAAGAGAGTGCCAAGCGCGGTATCAAGGCCAGGAGGGGTGAAAGGTGGGCAGCTTCCTTGCCCCCGGAAATTGGTTGTGGTGAAAGGCAAGGGAGAGGGAAGGAGGGGCAGTGGTGGTGGAGGGGGTATCGATGAAGAGGCTGGGGGATACCACTTGGGGAGTCTTGGGAACTTGACCCTCTCCAAGAAATGGGTGCCAACTAAGGAATCGCAAGGTGTCGATAGAGATTCTCCAGAGAGGAAATGGGAACTCGAAGGCTCGGAGAGCATGCACATGCTTACCTCACAATAGGTAACACTGAGAAGGCTAATTATATATTCCAAGCTTTTGTAGTTTATATGAAAACAAGCTTCTATTCGTATAGCTTATTTTTTCTTTAGAATAGCGCAATTGATTGATATCTAGGGGATGAGATGGAATTTAGTTTATGAGGCCTATCCATGCAGTAGCTCATATTCTTCATCCTAGATGGAGGAATGAGAAACAAGAAAGTGATCAGGTCTTACTTGAGTCATGGTCATTAGTGAGTCAAGGATGATCTACTAAAGGAGAACACTCTCGTTGGATGCCCCATTTTGCTTGTGTTTCTGCCTTTCCTTCCTTCTGCTGCAATGCAACATTTTGTCCTTCCTTAGTCTAGGTACTTGCCCCACCTTGTACCCTTTGCATTACCGAGAGGGTCTGCTTAGCAGCCCAGGGAACACTTACAGCTTCTAAAAACATCGTATTCCCGCTGAATTTAACTTGTCTCAATCAAATGCCTGCCTCAATAACTTATTTGTAGGTAATAAAACTATCCTTAACAACCAAACGTATGGATTTTTTTACTTTTCTAAGAAATCCATTTGTGATCTTAAATCCCATACCCAAGCAATCATGCTCATCACCTCGTAAATTGGTCTCAAAGAAAGAAAAACATTGTCTCACCAATTGCAATGGCTTTTTCAAGGCATTCATACGTGCAACGAACAAGCTGCTCACAAGCTTCATCTACCTTACCAACAAAAAATGTTTCATTGAGGTCTCCTACAAAAGTCCCACCAGAAACAGTTTATCAATCACTGCTATCTTAGGGGTCTTACCAAACTCACAACCAATAAGACTATTTGGTACAGGGAGGGAAGGAGGGAAAAGAAGGGGAAGGGGAGGAGGGGGAGGGATTATATATTATGTTTTAATTAGTTACCATGGTATCCATTTAGATACACGGTCACATCCACATTCACTATGTCACCCTCCTCCAAGCGCCTGCAAGCAGATAGACAACACATAAATTGAGACGTACAAAGCAGCATGAGGTAGCTGGCTTGGCCCACACTAAAAAACTCTTCAGCAAAAACAAAAGCCCTTCTTTCATGCCATCAACTTTGTTAGTGGATAATTAAAGAGGGAAACACACACATGCATGCACAACCACAAACCCCCCCACCCCAAAAAAAAAAAACCAAAAACAAAACAAAACAGTAAAATAAGGCACAAATAACTTACCTGGAATCTGGAATTCCATGGCAAATTATCTCGTTCACAGACCTGCAGCAAAATGAATAATCTCAGCACACATCAACTGGCTCATGTATGAAAATGAGAAGTGTCTCAACTTCAGGAGTCAAGTGAAGAGGGTTCAGAGTACTTATGATATGTAGGTAAAGATGAAAAGGCATACGTGCAGCATGATTTGGGGAAGAAATAATAATTCAATGGTGAGGGATATCCTCCTGTACATCGAAAGAAAAAAGAAGGCTCAGGATGTGAAACTAATTTGGTATATCAAGACTCCTAAATTTTGCAAGGTTTTTAATATTGAGTGTCAAAATTGATAAAACAGTGAATGTAAACAGAAAACAACAGCTTTTCTCACCTGCTGTAATCGTAGCTTTATGAACGATATCATCAATCTCATCAGTCGTTACTCCTGGCCTGATTGCTCTTGCAGCAGCATCCAAAACTTCTCTTGCCACCTGCACCCATGGACAATGGACCATTTCGTGAGTGTCTCTGTCTTCCTGAAACTCGAAACACTTAGGTTTTTAGCCACTACACTCCACACAAGTATTAGAAGGTTTATCATTAGACAAACCTAGAAGTAATGTTCTAATTCCAAGCTTAGCAAAAAAGTACTGATTATATTTACTTGCTCATAAAGAAAATGCTTACAAGCAAGACACACCCTGATTGCAATCGAATTAAATGACAAAGTACTTGTATTATGAATTCACACACACACACACACACTGCACATTAGCATATGCATATAAATACGCGTACACATGCATGAGCAGGGTTGTTGTGGGGAAGGCAAGGAGGGGAGAGGAGGCAGGGGGAGGATCCATTGCTCATGACAGCAATATGGCTCGTATCACTAGGAAGTAGCTAAGGCTTAACCACTGAGATAATTCTTGATATGTACTGTTTTTTATTCTTCAGCAATGCCAATATGGGAGTCATTCAAAGATAAAAGAATAGTCTCTTTCTGTCTTGAAAGCTAAACTTTAAGACAAAACATCAAGTTCTTTCATGTGTCTTCCAGTTGGCACACATCTAACACTGGTATCAGAGCTTGGGCACGTTTGTCACACTGCTATCATGTGAATTGTGTTGGCACCCATCTCACATTTGAAATTGTGATAGGCCCCCATTTTTTATGAGAACATTTCGGAGAATCCCAGCATATTTTCAGGTTGGAATACCCATATGAAACCTCATTTCTGCATGAAGCCAGCATCTTCAAGTTCTACAAAGTAGGTTTGTAGGGGTTTTGTTATCTCTTCCACGACTTCGGCATGAACAAAGCTTTTATTGGTTTAACCATTCCTTCATGTCACACCAGCCCTCTACCTTTTCTAGCAATCCTCCCAATCAAGGTACAGATGCGTTTTCAGCAGTACTTTTGGACAGTTGCTTTGTAGGTTAGTGGTCCAAAAGGATCATAAATTTATACAAGTTAACGATAAGCCAGCTTACAGATATGCCCACCTGTGGATTGTCTGAGGAACAGCGGGAAGGGACTTGAAAAGCTTGAATGGGCAATACTGCCCATCCATCATGAAACTTGTCCTCCCGGCATTTCAATCTGTAAATCCCATGAAGCAGACTCGAGTTCCCATGGTGCAGCACCAGAACCGGTAGATGCAAGGCTTAGGGCCACGAGGCAAAAAATGAGAACTGCTGTTGAGCAGGAGATACAAGAGAAGCAATTTCGCAGACAAGTTGGCACAATAGCGTCTCGCGTTAGACCAATACGAGGAAGACAGACTTCCACAAGCCCAAGATGCTTAAAAAGAATTTGACATCAGCTGCAGCATAGAGGAAAACCCAAGAAGAAGTTGCTAACAGTCTATCATGTAGAATTACGAGAGATCAATGGTCTATTGCCAACTTACCCTGCATGTCTCCCGCATTTGCTCTATCTGTTCTGGTGTTTTGATCTGGCAGTGCACAACAGAAGAGGCTTTATTCACTGATTACACAAGAAATTTACAAGACCTGGTAAATGAACTTCTTTCTCTAGCTAGGGTTTTCCTACCTCCACCCTGTTTTGCAAATCACTACTTTGCTCTATCTTTGGTAGTCCCTGAAATACACACAAGCGAAATTTAGCAGAGAGTTGGTCAGTGGACACAATTAATTGTAACAGATGAATTAAAAAAACAATGAACAAACCACTACCACAGACATTGAACCACAGCCAATTTGTGTCATGTAAAACAGCTACTAGGCAACTACCCTCACTCAGTATGAGGGAACAAAATATTTCACAACAGAAAATGCACAGCCAACCAGATGAATCCCAAACTAATATCCAGTGGACAGATTTACCTTGCTCCATACCAAGAGGACTCAATTTTACAGGGTTGCTGAAGTCACTGTTCCTCCATACTAAGAGAGTCTAAAAAAGGGTTGGCTGGGCATTACTCAACTGGAAGATCCGAGTTGAATAAAGGCGCACACCTTCTCGACCCTTTTGACCCGTGTCCAAAAAGTGTGTCCAGTATGAATATATCAAGGAAATGAAACCATATTGAGGAGTCGATAAGTGGTCCAGTATATTTTGGACCTTCATACATGGTTGTGGAATCAACAGGGAGTGGAAATTCCATTGAGTAGGACAATTAAAACATGTTAAAGTGTCGCTTGAAAATTCAGCCTAGGATTTTGCAATTCTAAAACCCTTGTCCAAACTGTTGGGTAGGAGGGAAGCTAGCCTGCACACACACACACACACAACCTCAAGCACAAAGAAACGTGAGAGTGCTGGAAAAGATGTACTCGATAATGATGTGAAATGAAAGTACAAGTGAGTACTAAAAGGCCTAGGGCAAAGTGCCCAACACACATAAGTGTGTTCACACGGGGAGAAAAACCTGTGTCCAGTCACAGGGAAAAAGTGCCCATGAGTAAGCTGGGTTCACACCTGAACTAGCCGGGAGTGGACATGACCAACAAACCCCCCTCAAGTGAATGGTATGAACAGGTAGCAGCAAGGTGATAAAGCTGTGAATGCTGCCCTGCACTATGCTCCACAGTAAGAGTGAACTGCAGTGCCAATGGAAAAGGCAAGCACCATATGACGGGGAAAAGGAGAATCCTCAATGTCATAGCGCTAATGCTAGAGCACAGTAGTACAAAAATGCATCACCAAAAATGCATGGCAAAGATCATGTGGACATCAACTACATCAAATCAAGAGGCATCGCATAATACCCCCCTGAAGGCAAGTACCAAATGCCAAGCTGAACTGCATGTAATCCACATCAATGCTCTGTAACTGCACCAGTGATAAGCATAAGAAGAGGTAGCACATATACACATGTGTAAAGGCAACAGGATCCAGAAGTCATGCCTGTGAAACATGCAATGTAAGCTGCAAAAGTGAAACTCATCAATGGAGGATCCGATGAGAAAAAATCAGCAATGAGAAAAGCTGAAAATGGGGAGAAAAAGTGGGGGCTCGAGGCGGGCATCAGCCAATGCTATGAGAGGATAGGTAAACTCTCAGCGATGCCATGATCAGTGGCATGTATGGCAAATGTAAAGATGCATAATCCCACAATGAATCATATACATGTGACATGTCAAAACCATGAGAGCAAGCCAACACTGGCCAAGCGAGTAAAAGGCACTCCCAGTAAACATCACATGTGAGAAAGTAACAATGTCAACACTGTAGAAACAATCCCGCTGCAAGGGAAAACAGCATAAAAGGCATCCCCAGTAGACATCACATAAGAGAAAGCGTCTAGCATAGACCAGCATAAGGGTCAACAAGCATAAGTGACCATGAGGTATCACCAACTGCATGTGGGCAAGTAGAATCCCCCCCTGAAATGCATCTGCCAGACAATGCATACCATGGAGTACAGACTATAAAGCATAGTCATCAAAAGCAATGGCATCAGAAGACATCTCTGCAGGCAATGAAGATGTAAGTGTCAAGGGTGACACGTGTAGCCAAATTGGCTTGATCTGCACCTGTGGTAGAAGATGCCAGCTTCTTCCTTTTTTCACTCTCAATACGCTTCCTGCATTCCTCTATGGTGTGCCCTGTTTTCCTACAATAGTTCCAGCACTTTTTCTTTTCAGGCTTGTCCTCTGTCTTGGGAGGATTCAATGGACAAGGTTTAGGCCCAAATCTATTCCCACGAAAAGGAGCAGCCATTGATGACTCAACAGACATCATGTTGTTCCTGTTGGAATGAGATTGCTCTTCACTGAGCAAGAGAGTCACAAGGTTCAAAAGTGACTGCATTAGGAGCATTGCCAGCCAACAACCGCAAAGTGGTGCCAAATGTCTGATAAGAGTCAGGCAAGTTGCGCAAAACTGTCTGAACAAGATAGCTATCTGTCAAAACCTCATCAATGTTAATGAGCTGCTCTCGTAGGTCCTTCACATGCGTAAGGTACTGATCGATAGAGTCACCTTCAAGCATGCAGTCAGTCTCAAGCTTGCCCCGAAGGTAAGCTACACGAGCCTCATTGCGACCTGAATACAATGCCGCCAAGGTATCCCAAGCACCCTTTGCAATGGAGCAAGATCGAATGTGCGGTATGATATGCCTGCAGCACGAGAGAGCAATCAATGCATGGGCCTGAGCATCCCTAGCATCCCAAGTACACTGCTGCTGAGTAGGAGGAAGACGAGGAGGTGGACCGGCAGGAGATGAGCGGGAATCACTTCACCTTGCGCTGGAGCAGGTGCAAGAGGACGCTCCTGAGTGCCATCCACATACAACCATACATTTTTGGCAACCAAAACATGACGCATCATATAAGCCCACATAGGGTAGTTGTCCCCATTGAGCTTGTCCTCTTGAGATAGCATTCCAAAGAGGTCATTATTACTGGTAGCCATGATAAGACACCAAATCTGTCACAAGTCACCACGAGTATGCAATGTCCAGCAAAACCGTAAGAATGCCGGAGATAAATAGCAGGATAACCAATGGACTGAAAGGGAACTCCTTCACTAGGAGAAATACATATGCATGTCCCAAATCTGCAAGTGTACTGCACGATGATGCAAATCTGTCAAAGTGTCCACAATGGCATACATATACTGCAGCAAACCACAAATGTATACATGTGCCATGATGAAAAACACAATCAGCTGACACCTGTAAGAGCTGCAAGTGCTCAAATCCTGGCAGATCAAATGTAAATTGGTCGAATGCTCCAAAAATGGGCTCAATGTAGAAAAACCCTAATTTTTAGGCATCCAATTAGACCACATCTAAACCAAATGTGCACTTGTAAATCTGCTAATGCGATTGTCACCTGTACCAAGTGCTGCAATGCCCAAAAATTGGGGGAAATGCCCCAATGCCAACCAAATGTGCCTGTAATACCCAAAAAAATTGGGGGAAATGCTCCAATGCCAACCAAATGTGCCTGTAATACCCAAAAATTTGGGAGAAATGCTCCAATGCCAACCAAATGTGCCTGTAATACCCAAAAATTTGGGGGAAATGCTCCAATGCCAACCAAATGTGCCTGTAATACCCAAAAATTTGGGAGAAATGCTCCAATGCCAACCAAATGTGCCTGTAATACCCAAAAATTTGGGGAAAATGCTCCAATGCCAACCAAATGTGCCTGTAATAGTGCCAATTTCTGCAAAATCGAGTCAATTTCTGCAAAATAGTACCAATTTTTGCAAAATCCCCAAATCTCTAGTGCAATTATGCACCAAATCTGCTGAAATCAATGCCAATGTGTGCCAATGTTGCAATTGCAGGCTCAATGGTGAAAAGCCCCAAATTTCAACATGCAAAATGTGCAATTTCAGGTCAAAAATTTGCAGATCCCACTAACCTTATCTGAAGGTGAACCTTGCAGTTGGGCAGATCAAAAGGTGGAGGTGAAGTCGGCGTAGATCTGACAAGTGCAGATCTGACAGGCGTCGTACGGCGGCGGTACAAGGCACAGGTACAGGGCGGCAAAGTGCAGGCGGCTGCAGATATGGGCTGGATCAGCACCGTGAAGGCGGCGCCAGGTAGACGGTGGCAGCAACGGCAGGCAGGCAGGCGTCGGATGCCACGGCGGTGCAGGAGCGACGGGCAACGACGGCGCGCACAGATCTGAGCAACGGCGGCAACGCACACAGAGGGCGGCGCACGCAGAGCGGCGGCGGCGGCGGCGGCGCACACAGGGCGGCAGCGGCAGCGGCGGCGGAAGAGCCGTACAAAAAAGCGTACGGACAGCGTAGCAGGAGCGTGCAGAGGCGGCGGCAGGGCAGATGAAGACAAAACCCTAACCCTAACCCTAACCCTAATGCAGCAAAACCCTAATTCCAGATGTGTGCAATAGGCTCAAGCTCTGACGGGCAGCAGGGGGCAAACCCTAATGCTAACCCTAGCCAAGCTCTGATATCAATGTTGGGTAGGAGGGAAGCTAGCCTGCACACACACACACACACACACAACCTCAAGCACAGAGAAACGTGAGAGTGCTGGGAAAGATGTACTCGGGGAAAAAAAACCTGTGTCCAATCATAGGGAAAAAGTGCCCATGAGTAAGCTGGGTTCACACTTGAACTAGCCGGGAGTGGACATGACCAACACAAACCATTTAAAGATTCAGATTTATGAGAGTTTTTGGCTGATTTTTTTTGTTCTTTCCTCCTAAGCTACATTATGGTCTACCTCCTCGGATGAATGTTGGCCATAAGAGCACATTCTTGGGATGCAATAATCTTCGTTTCCCTATAAAAGTGCCACAACCTCCACCAAAAAGCTCTCTGAATGTCAAGGGTGATCCCATAAGCCTCCCAATGCGGTTTAAAACTAGGGACTCTCTGGATTTGTCCCTTCTCCCATACAATCCCAACTTTGATCAACAAGCATGGTGTGGAAACAATGAAACACTCACTCCACAATCGCAACACGAATCCATGTGTATGGTGGAGTGTTCATTGAATTGTCCTCTCACAATCGCAACACGAATCCATGTGCATGGTGAGATGAACAATGAACCTCTTGGCCTCTGTATGGGGAGATAGTGATTCTAATATGGCTTAAAAAATAAATAAATCCATTTGCCAAATAAATGAGCGAGACAAAACAGTCCCATAAGTCCAAATATCATAATCATGTCCCAAGTAAATAGACGAGACAAATCAGTCCCATAAGTCCAGATATCATAATCCATGTCCCAAGTAAATGGGCGAGACAAAATAAGTCTCCTGCCAACAAGGCATCGGTCCACATGACCCTTGGCATAGACATAAGTCCCGTGACAACCAGGTGTCATGTCCACTTTACCACTTGCACTCCGTGTTGGTACTCTGACCACACACCTTGAATGAGAGGTGGGCTCAAGTAACAAGATAAAACAATCACTCGCAAGCATAGATAGCCTAGTATTCCATGAGCATTTCTGCTACACATAGTTTATAGGCATTTCAGCCACCAACTCACACTACCCTCTCAAGTGCCCATGTTCCCTTCCATCTGCTCTCTATTGTTCCGCCCAGATGTGGTAGAAAGAATCTTCAAGAGAGCACGTAGGACAAGAGAACACTACACACGGTATGTTGTGCTCGACACTACCCTCTGAAGTGCCCATGTTCCCTTCCATCTGCTCTCTATTGTTCCACCTACACATGGTAGAAACAATCTTCAAGAGAGCACGTAGGACAAGAGAACACTACACAGGGTATGTGAACCATGAGTTTCATAAATCCAATGCATCCCAAATAAAGGGAGCCATAAAGAATAATCCATCCCAGTAAAAGGGAGTCATAAACATAATCCATAAACCTGAGGATGGATCCAAATCCCTCGAAAAGATGTCCAAGAATCCATAGACCTATATACCATAACTCTTACCACATACTCCGTGCACACACCTTGGAGTAGAGGTGGACTTTATCCATAAAAGCATCATATCCATGAGATATCCAAAGATTTCTTCTCTATCAACTTGGATAGATTCATCCATAGAAATTGCTTCTGAAGTCCAATATCTATATAAATCTCGTCCAAGAAAGAAATCTCCATAGATATAATCCATCGCAATAAAGGAAGCCATAAACAATGTTTCCTTGAGACCATCTCAAGGCAAACAACACCACCTTTCTCCTTGCATGGCTATACAAGGGTTAGTGAACATCAAAAACACTTCATAGTAAATAGCAAAAGCACCAACTTTGCAAACTCAAAGTATACTTAGATTTTCTTTGCCAGGTTAGTCATGAAGCCAAAAGAAATATCTCCTCACCATATCCTTAAGATATCCCGAGATATATCTCAATATAGCTTGCCTATAAGCTTGATAATATAATCCACAATATCCATATGGAAAGAGTGCTAAACGTGTGCACATAAAGCCAACTCCACACTTCCAAAATAAAAATTTGTGAATTCGTAAATCCATAAATCAACAAGCTGTCTACTGCTCATGCTCTTGCTTCATAAGCTATGAAGCAGCTGGCCATGCTTAACAGCAATGATGGTAAGTGTGGTCCCCACTTGAGATCTTTTCTCTTCCTTATTGATAGAAGGAAGCCTCCGCTTCCGAGAAAGCCTATGCTCTGGTACCAATGAAACTCGCGGGTGCCCGCGAGACTAGGGCCTTTGACACACTTGTTTTGATACCATCAATGCATATTAAAACATTTAAACATGGCCACAACCTTAACACATATCCATCATCACTTTACATAAAACATAAAAGCTGGATAAAACATCCACAAATGCTAAAAATGGAGGCTTGCACATGTGACACCACGTAGAGGCCGGAATGGGCCGACCCCCCCCCCTTTTATGGAGTATTTTATTACCCAAGGAGAATAATATCATGTACAAGCTTTGAGGGCCTTACTCTCCCCACGGGAGATGCCGGATTATCCATATACAAATGCCATAATGCAGCCCAGCACGAGGCTACCAAGCCGGAACACAGGCTGTAGAAATGCCGAACCAACAATATAATCCATATACCTCCGTGTGGGTACTGATTCTTCCCCCAAAACCATGGGTCTTCATGCAATAGAGCTGGTACAACAGGTTCAGCTCTCCATTCAGCTGGTACAATAGGTACAGTTGTTGGTACAGTAGGTACAATTGCCGGTACAATCGATACAAGGGCTAGTACAGCCAGAACAGTGGCTGGTACAGTAGGTACGGTGGCTGGTACAGGTGGTACAGCAAGTACAAGGGTTAGAACAGCCAGTACAATAGGTACAAGGGCTTGTACAGCCAGTACAGTGGCTAGTACAACAAGTACAAGGGTTAGTACTGCCAGTACAATAGGTACAAGGGCTTGTACAGCCAGTACAGTGGCTGGTACAGCAAGTACAAGGGTTGATACAACAAGTACAATGGCTAGAAATCATAATAAATTATTAAATACCCTTGTCTTCAGTATTTCTTCGCGATGGAAGCCTCCAAAACAGTCCCCAACAGTCGGTATTCTTCATGGGCAGCCTTCAAGAGAGAGAGAAAGAGAGTAGCCACATTAGGGCAGCCTGTAACGGTGGTAGAGGCTAGTGTGCAGCAAAAGAGCCTCTATTAATGAAGAGAGAGAGCTCCAATTTATAGATTTGGGCCTCCCATGAGCTAAAATGGCAAGAGAAGATTACAATGACAAGTGGAGAGCCACACAATAGCTGAAGTGACAAGTGTGAGGTCACTTGTCTCACTTTGATCCACTGTCTAATAAGTGTCAGGCCACTTGTCTCACTTTGGTCCACTTTCTTGCCACATGTCCCAATCTAAGAGATGGGTCCTTCCATAAACTTTCTCTCTAAAAATATCCCAACTAGTAGACATTCTGTAATAATAGGCACTTTGCCAACTCTCGGTATCTGCTCAATTAGAGATGTAATGACGCGAACAGAATATCCATCGGAGTCAGGCCAAAAATAGCAACTATCCTAAATTTTAGGAGTGTGGTCCTTTGTATTCCAAGATAATCTCCCATTCCCAAAGCTTGTACTTTCCAAATATTTAGACGTCTTTGAGTCCACTTACACTGCACCTCCGGGTCAATGATGTTCAATCATCTCTCTTGCTTAGGCGTAATAATGGTATCCCAAGCCAACCTTATCAAAGGAAGTTTCGAATGAGCCAACGAAGCTAACCAATGCATTCCTTATGAAAAACCCACGATGTGACAAACCAAGTAGTCGTCAACAGCACTTGGTTAGCTACGAAGGCTCTAGCGGCCAAATCAAGCTTCTTGCTACTCCAATGCTAAAGTTTGGCTTTGATGCTCATGAGCACAATAGCGAGTTGTTGTGCAAGCAAGATGACAATGCCAACCTAACAACCAAGGTATTTGGCAGTGCATCCTCTCTCAATCCAAGTAAACCCCACATCCAAACCCCAATCTATTTGCAGAGAGTAACTAATCCAGAATCCTGCTAATTTGTGCCAATCGATGGTGACGCTTGCTGCCAAACAAAACATTTCCAAGGCAGTGCGGAAAGAACAGAGGCATGCCTATGAAGCCTCCAAAAACATAGCAGTATCATCTACTCACTCTAAGTACAGTAACTCATCCTATGTGCAAAGAGGCAGCCTAAGGCCCGAAACCGATGGGTAAATCTTGAGAAACCTGCTCACAACCTCCGCTACTATAAGGTAAAGTACTAGAACTACGGGGCATCCCTGCCTCACGGAACGCAAGATCTGAAAGCGCTCACCACACCCCCCACAAGAAAAAATTGTGTTGTGGGCCTCCCTATACATGCAAGAGACGCCTCTAATCCAATCTTGGAGACCCTAGCCACGAAGGAGCATGTGAACAAGCCACCTTAGTGAGTGCTAGTTGTATCTTGGAGACCCTAGCCACAAAAGTGTATGTGAAAGCGGCTATGGGCATTTGATGGATCTTGGAGAGCCAAATGCCATAGTCTTTAGGATTTCAAGTACATGTGAATAGATGGGGTTTCTTCCAAAATATGTATTAAGATGCATACATTGTGTGCATGGTTTATTTTAATTTGTGTGTATTGTTTTCTATGCCTAGACAATGCCTGGATTTTATCTCATGTGAGGCCCATGGATCCGGGGAAGCTTGGATTGCACCCATGGGCCAGTGTGTTGCACAAGCTATCTTCTGTTTACCTATAGTGTGTGGATTTGTGCAAAAGAAACAGGTATTTGAAGGCCAATGAAGAATTATAACCAAAAGTTTTCACATTCATTAAGAATGAGGCTAGGCATTCACACTCATCAAAATGTGGCTAGGCACCTTTGTTGAAGTATGGAGCTGGTCGCCCTCTTCTATGAAGCATATGAGCCATCAGAAGAACTTGTGGAGATTAGAGGAGGGGCTATCCACTCTCTACTTTCAGGGCTGTCCACTCTTTCCTCATGCATGTGCATGCTTATCTACATGCATGCATGCTACATGCAAAGTTATCTACATGCATGCAACATGCAAAGCTACCTACATGCATGCATGCTACATGCAAAGCTACCTTCATGCATGCAAAATGCAAAGCCACCTTCATGTGTGCATGTCACATGCAAACCTGCCTACTTGCATGCATCCTACATGCAAGCCCATGCAACCATACAAGCAATGCAAGCTCATGCAACCTCACCTTTTTGCATGTAATCTCATCCACTAGCATCTAAAAGCTATCTACCCCACCTAAGTCTATAAAAGAGCACCTACCAGCCAAGAGAAACTCATTCATATCTTTCCTCACGCCTACTTGATGCCTAGAGCTGGGCACCCCACTTCAGCCCTCTCCTGGCAACTCTCTCAGCTAGGTGACCTATTTTCATCATCCTCCTAGCATAGCTACTGCTGCACAGCCTGTTTTCAGGCCCCTCCTGGCATAGTTATTGCTGTACGACCTGCTTTCAGCCCTTCCAATGCAGCCCAAAGCTGTGTGGCAGCATTAGAGATGTACAACCAACAATTCCAACCATTTCTCTACGCATTTGGTATGCCTGGGAGCTCTCTATTTCTGCCAAACTGCTGCTAAACCTGATTTGTGCCCCTTTTTGGCATGAAACCACAAGAGAAGGGCATTATCGAAGCCTGGAGGTGAAGAAGAACAAGTCTTGTACCTGCTGCTGGCGTTTTCTATGAAGAATCAAGCGGGGAGACTCTTGAGAAGTGCTGGGCACTTGCCTAAGGTGGTAATCAGCTATTGTTGGATCTTGGGAAGCTGGGCTTCCATCTCTTGAAGATTGCTAGGCAATCTTTGAGGGTGATGCTACGCACCTTGTTGCTTGTGGTAGCTAGGCTACTTGCAAGCTAGCTGATTGATTGATTTGCTTTCATTCAAAGTTTTTGGAAGAAACAGTGGTGCATGGCTAGGCCACGTTGGTATAAGAATACTCCCTTAAGGCAATAGAATTTACCTAAAAAGGGAAGGGAAGGGGGGGGGGGGGAGCCCATCTTCTAGTCCCTAATGCCATGTCATCACTGCAGTTATGTGAAGAGTTTTCATGTGGATTCCTTGCTATGTTATATCAAAGATGTGTTTCTTGATTCATGGCTATGTATATGGTAACTTAACCATGCTGATGAAGAATTATGTCTTTAATTAGTGTAAGCACACTTCCACCTTGTGATACCTAGGAGAAACCCATCCATGCCATCATGCCTTCCAAGAAGTCTCAATCCACTCTGTCGTAAGCTTTTTCAAAGTCTAGCAAAAGAATGGCAAGGGGTTGTTGGCCAAATTTAGCCCACTCCACAAATTCCCAGAATGAAAAGAAGTTATCAAAAATACTCCTTCCTTGGAGGAAGCCATTCTGTGTATCATGAACGACTCTCTGAAGAATAGGCTGAAGTCTCTTACTCATTGCCTTTGCTAAGATGACCCAAGCAGAGTTATGGGCCTCCACTGTCTAATATCCCCACCTTTTGGAACAAGGTGGATAAGACCCTCCATGAGAAAAGGGGGCATCATACCAACACACCACATCTCCTGCAAAGCAATAGTAACATCATCACCAATGTAATCCCAAAACTACAAAAAGAAGGATGGAGAGAGACCATCATCTCCTGGCCATTTGCCTTTCGAGAGGGCATGCAAAGAATGTCTCGGCTTATCCTTCGAAAAGGGGCATCCAAAGAGGCACACATATCATCTGCAATAAGCCTGGCCATGCGCTCCCAAACTTTCTATTGTGCAACATCTCTATCCAAAGAGCAGGCTTCTGCAAAGAACAAGGTCTAATAAAAATCTGAGGCAAATACTTCTCACCTTATTTGGATTAGTACGAAATTCTCCCTGAAAATCCTGCAAGTATTTCAAACTGTCCCTACTGTGCATAGGTTGGTGTGCTGAGAAAAACGGTTTGTTGCATCTCCCACCCATCTGTGTCCAAAATGCATGATTAGCATGAAATGCAAACTCATCCATGGCCACCTATAACTCAGCTCTAACAATGGAAAATAGATTTGGGATCCCAAGAGACTCAGGATGCTTCTCATGTTCCCTCTAAAGCCAACTTACGTCTAATAGCTCGCTCTATGTTCAGAGCCTCTTCTTTCTTGGCCAAGGCAACAGACCTCTCATAATGTTGTAGAAGGGGATAATCCTTGGAGTAAAGTCCAATGTCGGCGTGTTCGCTCTCCTGGACTCTCTGCACAGTCTTTGCATACGTGCGGAATGCATGGGTGCCCTGCAAGACATCGTGGCATATATCATGTTGCACATCTTGCAAGGCCTCATAAGATGGCAATGTATCCTGTGCATCCACACCAAGTGCATCATGCATATTGTCCATCCCAAGCAAGGAGGACTCAACATAGTCATTCTGCCCTGCTACAACATTGTTCTGCAAGGATGACTCTGCAAACTCATCACTCTGACCCGATACATCATCACTGTGTACATTGTCTTTGGGAAGGGCCTCATGTGCCCCAATGTTCCCACCTGGAGGGTGGCCATGAGAGACGACCCACCATTCCTAGAGAAGGGCTGGCCAAGGCGAAAGGTTGTGTTTCTTGGGGAGTGCGTTTGTGCCACTTCCTATGATCCTAGCCCTAGGGCTATCCCACGCAAAATGGCCCATCTCGTGGCAAACCCGACACTGGTCAGGTCTACCTAACATGTCCATACGTTGCTTCAAGGGACCATTAGGCCCCGGAAGCATAACAAAATCCTCAAAGAGCTCACTGTCACGAGCCAACACCATAACCCTGGGAACAGCATCAACCGAGGCAGTGACTACCTCGGCAGCAGAAGTGGGAAAAGTTGGGATGATGGGCACCTGTAGGACCAGCCCAAAGGCTGCCCCAATGGCCTCCAACAATGGCCAATAAGCATAAGGAAGACCTAGGAATCTGAGAGTAATAGGGTAACGGCGGTTCCGGTCTTCTTTGGCAGGGTCGAAGTAGCTAGTGTTAGGTAGGAAGAAAATTTTCCTTGGGCCCAAAGGGAAAGGGCTGCCCTTGAGCAATTATGAGGCTGCCTCCTCTACGCCAAAGTCTACTTGGAAGAATCCTCTCCCAAGCTTAAATCTTTAAAATGGAGAGCGAATTCGCAAGGCAATGCCACTAGCACCCAGCCACAGGCCTGGATACATGACAGGTGAGAGCCAAAGATTTTTCCAATGAGTGTCGTCTTGGAATCTCTCTCGATTTTGGCGAAGAGGACCGCAAGCTCGTCTTGAGAGAAATGGATGGTTCGCATAGCCGGAGGGGATTGATTAGCCACAATGCTAATCATGAGAAAAAGGCCGACTTGAACCTTGATTAAGATTCAAGAATAATCCATACTTGAGCAAGGCAGAGGGAAAGGGCAGCAAACAGAAGGGAGGCAGAGAGGAAAGCAGCAAGGGGAGGAGAGGGCAGCGAAGAGGACTGGAGCTAAACAGGGCAACAGGATAGGCGGGAGAGAGAAAAAGAAAACAAGCGAAGGAACAAGGGCAAAGCTGGAATGCAGGGGAGCAGATGGCTGTGCAGAGGCGGAAGGGCACACAACAAGAGGGTGAGGGGGTTGGAGGGAGGGGTGATGGGTGATGGGTGATGGGTTCCAGAAACTCTGAGCCCAGGAGAAGGCGGAAGGGAATGGCCGGCAGAAGGAGGTGCGCAGCAGTACAGAGAAGGGGGTGTGAAATGGTGGGCAAGGAAGGGGCTGGGAAGGAAAGGGGGGAGAAAATGGCAGGCAGAAGGATGTGCGCAGCAGAACAGAGAAAGGGGGGCAAGGCAGGGAACGAAGAGGTGCTCAGGTGTGCAGCAGGAGTACAGGGAGCCTGCAGAGATCGATCAGTCCCTTGTGAGTGAGTTTCTTCATGTTGCCGCAGGTCTTTTGTGGTGAGATGATCTGACAATGGGCAGGGGCCAGCTGCTCATGGTTGGCCAATCAAGCCCATCATCACCTGCCCATCCGAAGTATTTGTGCAAAGGCCCGCATTCTCACAAAATTCATTGATCAAGCATTCCACATGCTTCCTTCAGAAAGCCATCCTCAGATGGTATCATTCCCCACCTCCTGCTTCAGTTAGTAGTGTTTAAGCATGCAATCATTTGTGAATGCGTTGGAATTGGAACTGGCAACATGAGAGAACATCTCTGCTAGGCATCAGATTCTACCCTCAAGTGTATCACAACCTATGTATGGAATGCTGCATGCTAGTGTTTTGAGACTACCCATCTGAAGGATAAGCATGATCGGCTTCCACCAGCAAACAGTGTGTTAAGATTAAGGAGGTTAAAATAAAGCTTAGGGATCCCATGGCACAGCCAACTCTGATGGAGCCTTCACCGTAAGGAATATCCATATTGCATAGCCAATTGATGGACCATTCCAGTTGCTTACTTACCTCAGAGAGTACATAACATGTGTCATGGAAAGAGGAAACACAGGCAACAAAGATTACTGCAGCTCACTCATCCACCTCTATGAAGTTGAAGCTGCCAATAAACCACACCCACCCCCCCAGCGGCACTGGTGGACGGCTGTTGGGGGGGATTGTTGTTATTCTTGGATCACAAAATAGATGTCATGTCACCACCTTTCTGTAGGTAAGTTATCACCCTTCCACTACATTAACAGAATGTAGCCAGCTTAACAAACATGAAAGTTTCTCATGCTTCCAGAGAAGAAAACCTAGGGATTCATGCATGCATTTTACAGCAAAGGAGCAACTCTTTTTATCATCACACAGTTTGCACGTCAGGAAAAGAGAGCATGAGAAACTTTTAGCATGCCAGATGTGCAACATGTGGGACACAGCATGCTAGGAATCTAGAACGTCCGAGAGCACCACCACTTGCTATCTGGAGGGTAATTCCAACCTCAAATCAGAGTTTGGGTATAGTGCTCTACCTTTCAAGATAGCAGCATGACATGAGGTGTCAGAATTTCAAATACAGTTTAACACACAATCTCATTTTCCTGCATTAACTTTGCACTTAATAACAGCCAAAACTGATTCCAAAACCAGAGGTTAATTCCAGACTTACATCGGCAGCCCAATCAGGACAAATGATATTTTCTGGCACAAGGCGCCTTGGAGAAATTGGATAAGGTCTTAACAGCCTGCTCATCAAGAGTTCATACACTTTCTTTAGCAACTGTACAGGCCAACAACGTGTTCCACATGAGGATGCAATTTTGTATTCTAGTAATAGATCCATGAGAGCTAGCATGTCAAAAGACAAAGCACCAAACTTCTACTATCATAATATAAACCAGATCAAGTACTCCAAAGCACAGCAGGTATGTTCTGGTCTATGCCATGCACCATAACCCTAGGACATGGCATTTACCAGCTGATTCCACTAAGAAACATATATTCTTTAAGCTATGTTGTAAAAAATATATTTCTTGACAAATGATTGTACATTTTAGGTATGACAAAAGCACTGCCCTTCTAATAGTCTCATCATGGACCATCATCCAAGGATATGATGCCTATCAGTCCAAGGAAGACAAAAAAAAGATTTTGTACATACTTTCTAATACTTTTGGTCTGGTCAAAACCTCAAATCAAATAAGTTGAGCTCCATGATATTCGAGAAAGCATACCCAGTCCAGTCAAAAAAAGGGAGCTGTGCAGACCGTGTTTGTCCCTTCTTCAAGCAGTAAAGCCAACCCTGTGATAATGCTTCAGATACTTGCTGTTGTGGGCTTTCGGCTTTCAGTGGCAACTGTCTAACCTCAGAGTGTACTACTTTATGTGTGCTCCATGCAGCTTTAAAACATTCTTGTGAACTACACCAACAACACACTCCGTATTAGAAAAAAACAATTTGCCCACGCTAATTGCTGATTTTGAAAATACAAGCGTAATTGTGATTATTGTTTCAACCCATCGACTTTTGTTTCATGAGTTGTTTGCAGGCTGTTGCTATGCATCGGAATGTGGATGGAAAATACTTAACTTTATGAGCCCACTGGGGGCAGATGAAGGATGTAAAGGATAATCACTCACCAATCTTTGGTGGATACACATCTGTTTCCTACCCGAGTGGTGAGAGAGCAAGGCAAGCACTGGCAGATCTTGAAGATTTTGGTGTTTGGTCACTGACCCAACAGACATTTGCAGTCATACACGATAAATGGGGATGGATAGACACCCACAACCCTTCAAGCAATTCCCCTCTTTGACTACATAGTCTTGGTAAGATTTTAAGGAACAACCAACAGATTCAACACAGAACTCTCGATTGGGAACCTACCAACAGACTCCATTGAGAGAATCATCATTTTAATAGATCCATGCACAGATTCTGTAAAGTCCCTCCCTCTCCGAGTCTAATGATATCAGTCATCTTCTTTTTACAGGACACTTATGTAGTAAAAATTGAACTTGTGAATTTTGCCTGAAATTCTTAAGCTGGGCATTATATAGAGATATAATAATACTTCTTGTCAGAGATAGATAATAATAAATTATTTTCTTTTATTTTAGAGGGCAATTGTGTAGTAAATATTAGACAATAAGATTTTTACTCCTCGCTAAAGAGCTAGAAAAATTCTTATGCACTCCCTCATCAGCAATTATGCGGATAAATCTTGATTTCAAGTTGGGCATGGTACGTAAGCAAGATATTAAAGAAAATTAATATATTATTTTTTAAAATTAGAATACTCTTCGTGATTTTTGTAGACTAAAATTTCAGGCCAATGTGCGCAAATTGTAACCCTAGTCAATTAGACCTTATTAATAACGGGCCTGCTTAGCCATTCTCAACAATGTGTCCCACATACCTCATTCTAGATTGGACAGGATGCTTCTCACCTCACCCCTTGCCATCCCCTTTCCATTGGAGACCACCACCCACCATTGTCCTGCTGAATTTGGCATGTCTAGATACTTCTCTTTCTATCCTCATGGCTAAAAAATGTGCCTCCTACTACTGTCCTCTCCACTCTCGGGTTTTTGGAGCTATTTCTAGATCTAAATCCACATCCCACTCTCCCAAAGTCGAGCTATGTGTGTCGTAAGTAAAAATTATGGTTTTTCCCTTTATTTTCAACTATTACACTGAACTGAGCTTTTCATAGGGTTTAATTATGCTGCTAATGAGCTATGGAGTATTGTAGAGTGCCCTAGGAAGTCATTTCTTGGAGCTTTCTATTCTTCTCTTTATCTCAATTTTGAAATTAGAGAGTTCTTTCCGAGTCAAGGAAAATCAAGTAATTAAGATTAGTAATTATGCATAATGACCTTATGTTTTCTTAATTTTTTTTATTTTTTGTTTTTTTCCCGAAAGAGACTTCTATTAAGTATGAAAAAGACATACAACAATCACAGCTATAAGCCGGAAAAGAATAGAATCACCCCCAATATGTAAGGTGATTTCAACCATTGAGGAGCATCATGATGCCATGAAAGACCTGTGGGACTAGAGGAAAAGAAAATGCCATGGTCCCACTCCCGCATAAATATAACGCGCTTTGCCTACACAGAACAAGAGGACCCTTGAATACAAGCCCAAGTAGCCATAAGAGTATGGATGATATCACCCCATATAGTACTAATGCACTGAGACCCAAAAATCTCAATAGCCTCCGTGTATCTAGCTTTCTAGATCTGCCATGCTGTAATACTGGCAACAATCTCCCAACTGGTGTCAATCCTCTGTTTGGGGAGTATATAATCAGAGTGAGGGACATCCTGCAATAACCATGCGGGGCAATACCTCTACGAATGAAAATAGGAGAATCTGTACCACTGCCCTCATAAAAGAGCTGCGGACCGGACTGGGAGAGCCAAGCAATTGCCCCCCAAGTCCACATGCATGGCTCGACCACTCAATTTGCCCATAAGTTGGGCTATAAAACCCCAAATCTGCTGTGCAGTGCTACATCTCCATAAACAATGTTATACAGTCTCAAAATCTGCCGCGCACCTAGGGCAGGAAGGTGCTACACCGAAAACCGATCTCCACTGATTGGTGGAGAGACCACCATGTAAGAATAACCAAAAGAAATAAGAGATCTGGCTCCTTCTGTATGAATGCCAAAGTCCATGCCAATATCTGCACTGTATCACTAGAGAAATATCATAGCTCTCCCAATGAGGCCTGAGAGTAGGCATCCTATGCATTTGTCAAGTGAGGAGAAGCCTAGCATTTCGGATGGTGAAACTGAAAAAAGGAAGGCTTTTCAAAGGATCGAAGGCATCAATCCACTCCCACTCTCCTGGATCCCAATGAAGATAGCTGATAGGACTGCCACCATATAACCACAAACACCAAGAGCCATCAGTCACTATCTGAGGAGAAGGGTCAATGAACCAATGCTTCCTCGAACGACCAACAATCCTCACTGGACTAAGCCTAGTATCTGGGATGATCTCCTCCATACTACATCTCCTCAATCTCCCTCCAGGCATGATAGGGTAAATGATGCAATCTGTAGCCTCCTCGCCCGAGAGAGCAATGACCTGCAAAGGTATGCCTATCCTCAAAAAGACTCCCAGCCAACTCGGATGATAGTCTCCATGAAAGGCCCCAAAGGGCCACTGATGCGGAATAGCTACATCAATCTAATCAATACGAATGCGAGAATCCCTAAGATGTTGAATGGATGCAGCTCTCTGATCCTCCGAAAGACTCTTAAAGGTCTTCCAAGCAAGAACTATGTATGCACATCTCTCCCATCCTGGCCATTGCATATAACGAGATGCACCAAGTGGCCGACCGGCCTCATCCCTGATGAGCTCGTTCCACATAATAGGTTGTCGATCAGCCTCACCCAAAGACCTAGGAAGCCTTTGTCGCAAAAAAGATCTCATGCTTCTCCATGCTCTGACAATGGCTACAATAAGAGGGGAAGATGGTGCCTTGATATCAGCTTCTGTGAACAAAAATCATGTGCGGGGCATCCAGTCTCTCCCGCCGGGGTGTACATCCAGAAATCTGAGACAACAAAAAATCCTTCCAAGGCTCAGTGCCCTAGTAGGAAACCTATGACCACAAGTTTGCAGAGCAATGCCCTACACTGAACATCCGGATCAATAATATTCAAGCCCCCCTCTCGTTTGGACTGAATAACTATGAGCCAAGCTACCCTGGCATGAGTGTCTGAGGTGCCATCCAAACCCGACCAGAGAAAATTGTGGATCAATCTCCGCAATTGACCAATGCACGCACGAGAGAAGCACCAACAAGAGGCAATAAACCAAGCTGAGGCAAGCAATACCTGATTAGCCACCAAAGCTCTGGAAGCTAAAATCTAATCTTCTAGAGCTACAATGAAAGAGCTTCTTTCGGATACTCATAAGTACCGGGGCAAACTACTGTGCAGGAGAAATATCAATCCTAACCTGGCATCCCAAATATCTGGCAGAGCATCCTCTACTGATCCAAGTAAAACCAAGCTCTGCACCCCAAGCAACTCTCGGTGAATAATGCTCATGGCCTCTGCAACTAGAATATATAATAATGGGACTAAAGGGCAACCCTGCCGTACTAAGCGAGAAATTTGAAACCGCTCTCCTCTATCACCACAAGCGAGCACACTACTGTGGGCATCACGATACATGCATGAAACTCCTTTTATCCATCTCTGAGAGAAGCCCATATGGCTAAGAGTACCCTCAAGGAGGTCCCAATCCACTCTATCATAGGCCTTCTCAAAATCCAAGAGCAGAATGGCTAAGGGCTGATTGCTCGCTTTAGCCCATTCAACGGGCTCCCAAAACAAGAAAATGTTATCAAAGATACTCCTGCCATGTAAGAATCCATACTGAGTATCATGAATGACATCCTGCAAAATTGCCTACAATCTGATGCTCACTGCCTTAGCAAGAATCTTACACGCACTCCCAAGTAAGGTGATAGGTTTCCACTCGCCAATCAATGTCTTATCGCCACTCTTAGAAATAAGATAAATAAGCCCCTTAGTGAGAGAAGAAGGCATAGAACCTGTGTCCCACATCTCCTGGAGAGCTGATGTGATCTCAGCCCCAATCTCATCCCAAAAAGTAATGAAAAAAACAGGGGAGAGTCCATCCTCCCCTGGACACTTACCATGAGGTAAGGCATGAAGAGCATGACTGAACTCCTGCATAGAAAAAGGGGCATCCAGAGCGGCACACATCTCCTCAGTGATCAAATGTGGCAATGCATTCCAAACCTTCCTCTGTGTCCTGTGTCTCAAATCAAAGTGCGGCTCAGCACTAAGAAGCTAGAGATAGAAATCAATGGCAATCTGTCTAACCATAAGAGGATCTAAGTGAAGAGTGCCATGTGAATCCTGCAACTGCCTGACACTATCTCTGGCATGAGATGGGCCGTGAGTAGCAAAGAAATGTTTGTTTCATCTGCCACCCATCTGTGTCCAAAAGGATTCCTGGGCATGGAAACGGTAATGTGCACGCTGCTCAAGAGAGTGATGAAGTTATGCCCTAACAGTACATAAAGAATCTTCAACCCATTGAGCATGAGGATGTTTCTCATGCTCTTTCTATAGGGTAGCCAGTCTACGTCTAATAGCCCTTTCTAAATCCAAGGCCTCTTGCCTCTTAGACAGGGCACATGTATAATAAAAGTCACTAATATCACTGAGAGCAAAGGCCAGGTTTTGAGAGGCCTATGAGAAATCATGAGATCTCCAAGTATCAAGCATACAACGTGATAGCTTTGCATCTGAAAACAAATGATCAGGGATGCATACATGGGGTGCTGATCCATGGCAATTCGGATCTCTAATACAAAAAACCACTGGGCAATGATCCAATTTAGAGGTGCCTGTAGCAATAAAAGTATGCCCCCTCTATCAAGCACCCAATCATCCACATAAAATCTGTCTAACCATGCATAAATACATCCTGCATCTCTTCTCCTTTTAGACCATGAATAAAGAAGAGTGGATGGTCTCCTCGAAACGTCATCCTCATGCCAACAATCTCTGCCATGAATGGAGAGTATAAACCTCTCCCAAGACGCTCTTTCGAGAGGATGCACCAAGCCCTCATGTCCACCTCTTTTATCTGTTGGCGTCTCAACCATGTTAAAATCCCCACTAATAATCCAATGGTCGGCAAGAGACATCAGTGTAGTTAGAGATTTCCAAAAGACAATCCTCTCACCTCTATGGTTAGGAGCATAGAGGTTGAGGATACCAATGTGTGTAGTACCCTGCATAAGAAGGATCCATTACGCTCTCGCAAGCAAAATGACACCATGTCCAATGATTCAAGGCAAGATCAAAGCTGAAACAGAGATAGAGACACCACCTTGGTACCAAGGGCTGGTGACCAAAAGGTGTGTCCTGAGAGAAGCTTGCCTGATCTCCCACACTGGCTAGCATCCAATTTATGCTCTTGCAAGAGCAGTACATCCATAGGTCCTCCTATAGCTGCACAATAAAGCTCGGTTTTTACAATTTATTTCCGTCGACGCGGAAAAAAACTCCCAAGACCCTGAATGTTCCAAAAGACAATCCTCATAAGGACTCAGAGTAGGAACGACCATATCTCGTGGTCGACGAAGGACCCCCTTTAGAGACACAAGTACGTCTCGCAGAGGAAAAATCTGACAATGTAAACCTTACCTCTCTCTCCCACTCCACGGAAAATCCAAGGCTAGTCCTCAAAACTGGAGAGGTACCATGACAATGCGAATGCGCAACATCATCCTCAAGGGTACAATCATCATGTAATTGTAATGCAACATCCTCTTGTGAAGGATCGAGATCATGTGCCTGCAAAGCCTCATCCTCCAAAGAAGGATCAACATCCTGTGAGGCAAGAGCTGCATAAGAGTTAGGGTGCTCCACAAGGGGTGTGGATGAAGGGGCAGGTACAAGGGTCCGAGGGTGCCTACCATCCCTAACCACAACCCAACATTGTGTGGTCTGTTGTGGTAAAGGAGCAACTGGAGTCTCGACAACTGCAAAAGACATCTGATGGGTAGAACCACGCCGCCTCCTAGCATCGCCCCTCAATCTAGAACAATCTCTAGCAATGTTGCCATGTCGACGACAAATCTGACACTGGTCAGATGTGCCTCTGGCGGAAATGAGATCTGTCAGGTCTCTGAAGCATAATATAATCATCAGTAATCGATGGATCAGGAACAAGCACAAGGACCTGGGGTACACCATCAAGAGTGGCGATAACAGCCGCGGAAGCTGAGGCGGGAGAGCTCGAAAGGACTGGTAACTCTAGAACTTGGCCAAAGGATGCCCCTATGGAAGCTAAAAGCTTCCAATAAGACCGAGGAAGAGCAGGGAACCGCAGTGAGACCGGGGTAAGGCGCTGATCCTCCACCACTGGATCAAAGCCCACCTGGTACTGAAAGAAGAAAATCTTCCTAGGGCCAAGAGGAAAGGGGCTGCCAACCAAAACCTAAGAAGTAACTTCTAAAGAATGGAAGTCCACCTGGAAGAAGCCTCGACCAAGCAAACAAGTATCCTGGAAATGCACAATCACCTCCGAAGGGAGAGCTGCTAGAAGCCATTCACGGGCCTCCGAACGAGGGGTGGAAACCATAAACTCTCGCAACAAGGGTGGTCTGGACCTCAAGGTCAATGTCATGCTGAAGAGAGGTGAGCTCGTCTTGTGAAAAATTGATGATTCTCCCGGCCAATGGGGGTGACGAAAGATTGGTTGCGATAGAAGAAGCCATAAAGCCAATCGAGGAAGTGTGGGTGGCCGACTTGAATCCAAATAAAAATGCTGCTGAAATAAAAAGGGAAACGGGGGAGGACAAGGCGGGTGCAGCAAGGCAGAAGCAGGATGTGGGAGCAACAAAGGCGGGTGCAGAAGAAGGGGAGCAAAGGCGGGAGCAAATGGGCAGGAGCAGACGGGGCAGCAATGGTGCAGGCGGGGGCAGCAAATGGGCAGGCGGGGACAGCAGAGGGGCAGGCGGGGGCAGCAATGGGGCAGGCTGGGGCAGAGGCGGAAGGGGTAGGCGGCAGCAGAAAGGACACAGCAGGCGGCTGGTGCAAGGCGGAAGCAGCTGTGGTAGAGGCAGAAGGGGCAGTCTGGAAAAGAAGGGACAGAGGCGGGGGCAGGAATCAGCAGCGCAAGCTCACCTCCTCAGCCGTCTTCATGTTGAATTTCAAGGTAGCATGAAAAGTTTTCTTAATTAATTTATCTTAAGCCTCTCTTTAAATTTCTCTTTTATGGTTTATAAGAAGATTAGAGACAATCTGATTCTTCCTATTCTCCCAAAAAGAGTACAGTAACTATTGTTGTTTTATGATGCTGAGTTTGTGAATTAGTATGGTTAATAAGGATTAGGGTTTTCATTCTCCTTAAGTAGAAAATGGATATTTTGTATATGTAAATTGAGATTGAGCGAGAATGAATTATTCTTGCATATTGGGCATAGCGCAAGCTATGATTTCCCTATCATTGTACTATGAGAAAGACAAGGATTTTACGAGGGTATAGGAGATTAAAGAGAGCTTCCATTTCCTTATTAATAGAGAACTTGATGTGCGTGAGTAAAAAAGGATGGTCTTCTCTTAAACTAGGTCTTCTTGTTCCTGCTTAGTGTTAATCTACAAGTGATGGTGTTAAGAATACTGTTTGATTACATGGACCTATTCCCAGGGAAGCTTCCAGAATTGCCACCTTATAGGGAAGTTGATCATGAGAAAAAGCTAGAGCCTAGCCAAGAGAGCTTACAAGATGTCACTCCCACCAAAGGCAATTGAGCTACAAGAGCAACTCTCTCAGTTGATTAACCAAGGGTTTTTTCAACCGAGTGTGTCGCCTTAGGGAGCATCCGTTCTGATTCAAAAGAAAAGAGATGGCACCTTTAAGACTCTGTGTGGACTGCAGGGGCATTAACCAATGCACCATCAAGAATCAATATCATATTCCTCGCATCGATGAGATTTTTGATAGGTTGCATGGCGCCAAGTACTTCTTTGAAACAGACTTGAAATCCCAGTACTATCAAATCACGATACGAGAGTAAGACATCCTTGTCAGAGGTGGGAGATCATCAGCAGTGTACTGGCAAGACACATTTGGTATGCTCATTTGCAGCGAGGCCATAGAGAGCACTACCACCCCACCCGCTCAGTCCATCAGAAGCATATGGACAGACATCATACACAACAGTGGGAGAAGCGTCAAGGTGGCTCTGAGCGTATGCAAAAGCCCCAAGAGGCTTTTCTGCAGATTTGGAGCACCAGCCCTTTCCTCAGAGTCAAAGACAGCAAGGTTACTTGGCCTTACAGGCCACCTGTTTGGTTGTTCCCACCTTCCCCAACCCCCCCCCCTCCCCCAATTGTATGAGATAGCCTTCCTCCAAGAGCGGCCAGCCAGCGAGGAAGAGCCCATTGTTTTCTTCTCCCCCAAGATTGAGACTGGGTCATGTACTCAGCTGATTCGGCTGTATTTTTGGTAACTAATGGAAGGATCTTTTCTTTTCTCTTTTTTCCTTTCTTTTCTTTTCTTTTCTTTTTTTTTTTTTGGGAGGGGGGGAGGGGGGGGGGACAGCAACTTAAGCAACTTAACTAATGGCACAAACTAGTGTCTAGGATGGTGTCTCAAACCTAGAGCTTAAGGGTTCAGTTATTCCATGATTAAAATGTGAGATGCAATTCCTTTTTTTTAGAAGCATCATCATGCAGAACTTTGTGGAAGCGAGTTTATAAAAGAAAAACACAGCACTTTATGCAAATAATTGTAAGAAGAGAGACGGATGACAAACCAAAAGGTGGCATTGACACGAGGCAACTTCAATTCAATACATTTGGGGCACCTGCACAGCACCATAATACTCCATTAGCACAGCACATGTTATCGTGTGCATAAATCTTAACAAGAAGGTTCAATGTGTGCAAACCACATGGGAAATTCCCATGTTAATGTGGGAATTTGACCATTTTTTCATAAAAATTTCCCATGTGGTTTTTTTCAGGACAAGGTTTGCACAATGACAGCCACAACTTCAGATTCCAAACCCAAAAGCAACTTTGTGTGCATGGGTTGTGATCACACCACACAAAAAAACAACAGAAAAGGCGTATCCATGTAGTGCAGCTTTTTCTATAATCAGTTAAGAACAACCTTCTCAAAATACCATTGGTAAGTTTAGGTATACAGTGTTTGACTCTACCCACTCCAATAGTGGGTAGCGATAGCATCTTATTTCAGTCACCTCTCTCACTTTTTTTTTTACATTGCTAAGTTTAGGTGTAGATACATACTGCAACACAGCACGCTTGCTGCACCTTGAACAAGCGAGCTGTGAGTCGCCCCCAATCTCCCCACTAGAGTTATCCATGTCTGTTGTTTTGTGTCTGCTCCACAAGTCATCCGTTTTAGCCTTTGCCAAGCCTGAATAACTCAAAAAGTATCATCATACAATCAAACAATAGATCTAAAAGCAAACAATTGAAAAAGTGTAAAAACCTCAAACACACGAGATAACATGGGCTGAAAAAAGTATTTTTCTTAATACTAAAATCAGCTATCATCAACAAAATAACACACAATTACCGAATTTCTTTTGCAACAAGCACCAGGTTTTATAAGCACCTTGGGAAGGATGCTGAAATTTATATACCTTCATAAGACGGGAATATATCCAAACGTGCAAATTGAGAGAATATTATGTTGTTTAACAGCAAACCAACCAAAGAAAAACAACAATAGAAAAAGTTTTGTGAAGAATAAGAGAATGAAAAGAAAAAGAAAAATCTCATAATATTCAACTAAAAAAGTAAGTATAGAAACGAAAAACTCAACAAAATATGATTTTACAATCAAGAAAACTAGTCAATAACAAATAGAAGGGGGAAGTGGTAAACCAAAAGAACGAGACATGGAGGGAGAGAGGGAAAGAAAAGAAAACTAAAGCCTCTTTGTAAGCAAAGCGATACTTATGTTTTCATCAACACCCAAGCATACGTTGCTCACTGGGTTTCAAAAGAGTGTGGACTCTTGGGTGGAGACCCAATGCTTACTTAGAATTGAAATCGATAGACTGCAAACAGATAAGATTCAAGACAGAAGGAAGAATAGTATTCCAGTCTATCAACAAACCAGGAATGGCCTCCACATGTCTTGTTGAGTGGCTAGCCATTATGTATTGACTAAGCTTATAATCAAGACTGATAAGATATAACCATCTTCCACCAAAAAGGAAGTCTAGGCTTTGATACTAATGTAGCAGGAAAGCCGATATCAAAGCACTAAACTATCAACTTAATTAGACAATTAAATGACAAAAGAAAATGCCACAAATAACACCACTATACTAGAGGTCGAAGATTGTTGCAAGCGGGTGGTGGTCCTCTTACACAAAAATAATTAAACAATTCCCCTCTCTCTCTCTAGTTGTGTTATGTGCACTAAGGTTGCCCATGATAACACGCAACAAGGCCCTCTTTAAACCTTTACTTTGGTGAGTGTCACCAATTTGGTCCTCTCACAAGTCTTGAACAATGTTTCACACACTATCTGGAACCAAGGTGTGAACGGGGATTTTCCACAGAAGAAAGCTAGAGCACTTTACTGGCATGGTTTGGCCTGAAAGATGGCCATGCAGCATGAGCACCATGAGATTTTATCATTAAAGTGACTTATTATATTTGTAAGTCGGTGTTTTCACATGAAGGGCTGGTCATATTATTATTTTGGGCATGGACAAGTAGACAAAAGAAGGTGCCTAGATGAAACTTGGGCACCAAGCCAAGAAAAGCATAAAAGTTTATATTTTTGGGCCAAAACTTGGAGTACAAGCCAAGGAAAGCATAAAGCTGATATTTTGGGCAAAGTCCAGCTATTTTGGGAAAAAGGGGAAAAGCAAGGCAAATTTGGCCTATTGGTTTTATTAAAAGGGACTGGCTCTCTCTCTTTTTGCGATGCGTATCCTTTTGGAGGCTTCTCTCTGCTGGCTGACTGCAGACTCTCTCTCTCTCTCTTCTCTGTTGCGTTTTATTAAAAGGGACTGGCTCTCTCTCTTTTTGCGATGCGCATCCTTTTGGAGGCTTCTCTCTGCTGGCCGACTGCAGACTCTCTCTCTCTCTTCTCTGTTACGCTGGTCATACAGCACACAGCCCTGTCTTCCCTCTTGCACAGGCCGTACAGAGGCTGTACAGCAGCACCTCTACTCTCTACGCTAACTGTACAGTGGTACAGCAGCTATACAGTGGTCTTGCAGCCGTACAGAAGGCGGTACAGGTTTCCACAGCAAAGGGGTATTTTTGGCTGTTTTTATGGACTGTTTTCAGGGCTGATTTGAGAGCTCTTCGGGGGCTGATTTGAGGCGCAGTTTGGGGGCTGATTTGAGGACCAGTTCAGGGCAGCTTTTGGCTCCATACCGGGCTGATTTATGGATGGTTTATGAGCTGATTTTTGAGGATTGTTTTGGGACAGTTTTGGACAGCTTTTAGAGATGTTTGTATCTTGGCATTGGATAGAAATATGGGCAAGATCTGTGCTGATGCTTTGTGCAAAATCCGGTGCTGTATACACCCGCACCTTGGTATCTTGTAAAAGCTTCTGTGTGAATAAAGAAGTTCCTACGAGGGGCCGGCCATTCCAGCTCAGTGCGGTGTTATTGTATTATTTAAGGTTCTTCCACTGTGTTGTGATGCTTTGTCTTTCGTATTTGAAGTGTTAGTCTATTCAATTGTTCCGGGTCTCCTATCGGTTTCATTGGTATCAGAGCTTAGGCTTTCTCGAAAGCAAAGGCTTCCTTCCAACAATGAGAAAGAGAAAAGATCAAAGTGGGGACTTCAGTGATCAACAGCTTGGCTATTAGGCTTATGGAAGCAATCATGTGTCCAACGCATAAGCAGTAGACAGCTTAGCATAAAGATTTATGGATTCACAAAATTGATCCTCGAAGTATGGACTTAGTTTTATGTGCCCGTGTTCAATAGTCTTTCCATATGGACTATTCTAGATTTTAAATTAAATTTTGTACAAGCAAGTTATATGGAGCGATATCTCAAGGTATCTTATGTGTATGCTGAGGAGATATTTATTTTGGCTTCACGACGAACCTAGCAAAGAAAAGCTAAGTATACTTTGAGTTTTACCAAGTTGATGCTTTTTTTGCAAATATTTGGAATTTTGTACATGTTGAACTCCCTTGTTAACGCAAGTGAAGAATGTTTCTCATGTCTACCTTGAGATGTGTTTCAGGAAAGTTATTTTTTTCTGAAAGGCGTTGGAAAACATTTCTGATTCTGGAAAAAGCTTTTCTATGATTTTAATAAATAGTTTATGATTTTGGTCTGGTGTATTGGAGGCTCCTAGCAGTATGGGATGCTAGAATTGTCGCCTACACAAGGATCTCATATGGGGAATATTCTAGTGGTATGGGATGCTAGAATATGTCGCATATGCGGTTACAAAACTATGAATTATTTATCAATATCATGGATTGGCTGATTCTAGTCTTTGATACCAACATGGCACGCTCGCATGGTTGGTCGAAGATATGCAGGGCTGTCCTGGACAATAGCGTGCCAGTTGAGCTTTCCTGGCTTGTGTGAACATGTGCTTATTTTGGCGGCTTTTCGGAGAAGGATTTTCTCACATCGATCATGCCATGGCACATTCCTTTTGCATGTATGTGGATGGATTCCCGGAAGAACTCAGGTGTGAGCCCACTGACATGTCAACAGGAGTTTACGTCTTTTGCATATATCACAACATGTGTGGCTTCTGAGGCTTGACATGGTAACATGTATGGCTTCTAAGGCTTGACATGACAGAACATGTGTAGCTTGTGAGGCTTGACATGGTCACATGTATGGTTTGTGAGGCTTGACATGACAGAACATGTGTGGCTTGTGAAACTTGACATGACAGAACATGTATGGTTTCTGAGGCTTGACATGACAGAATATGTGTGGCTTGGGAAACTTGACATGACATAACATGTATAGTTTCTGAGGCTTGACATGACACAACATATGTGGCTTATGAAACTTGAGATAACAGAGCATGTGTGGCTTCTAAGGCTTGACATGGTAACATGTATGGCTTGTGAGGCTTGACATGACAGAACATGTGTGGCTTCTAAGGCTTGACATGGTAACATGTATGGTTTGTGAGGCTTGACATGACAGAACATGTGTGGCTTATGGAGCTTGACATGACAATACATGTATGGCAGATACAGCGTGACATGATGACATGATGTGCTTTTTACCAGTACATGTATAGCAACCTTGGTGCTCACTTCATACTTATGTTTTCGGAAGGAGTCAACATCTCTAAACATTCAGAAAAGCGGCGTATGGATTTACACATATTTGGGACACAGTTAGCTCTTGTGCCTGTGTCTAGTTATTATCTGGCTTATGGATTTATGGATATTTGAGACACAATTGGCTATTGTGCGTGTGTCTACTTATTATCAAAGTTGTTGACTCATGATATGGATACAGTTTGTTTCTTCATACGGTTGGCTCTTGGTCCCGTATCTAACTTCGGATTGTGGATCTGGAATTATGTAATACTACTGATGCACAGTGGATCTGCTATATTTGAAGGATATTTCAATGGTATCATGCTGACAACTGTCTAATAAGACAGAGGGGATGTCACCAATTTGGTCCTCTCACCAGTCTTGAACAATGTTTCATACACACTGTCTGGAACCGAGGTGTGACGGGGATTTTCCACAGAAGAAAGCTAGAGCACTTTACTAGCATGGTTCGGCCTCGAAGATGGCCATACAGCATGAGCACCATGAGATTTTATCATTAAAGTGACTTATTATATTTGTAAGTCGGTGTTTTCACATGAAGGGCTAGTCATATTATTATTTTGGGCGTGGACAGGTGGACAAGAGAAGGCGCCTAGATGAAACTTGGGCACCAAGCCAAGAAAAGCATAAAAGTTAATATTTTTTGGCCAAAACTTGGAGCACAAGCCAAGGAAAGCATAAAGTTGATATTTTGGGCAAAGTCCAGCTATTTTGGGAAAAAGGGGAAAAGCAAGGCAAATTTGGCCTATTGGTTTTATTAAAAGGGACCGGCTCTCTCTCTTTTTGCGATGCGCATCCTTTTGGAGGCTTCTCTCTGCTGGCCGACTGCAGACTCTCTCTCTCTCTCTTCTCTGTTGCGCTGGCCATACAGCACACAGCCGTCTTCCCTCTTGCACAGGCCGTACAGAGGCCGTACAGCACCTCCTCTACTCTCTACGCTGACTGTATGGATGGTACAGCAGCTATACAGTGGTCTTGCAGCCGTACAAAAGGCGGTACAGGTTTCCACAGCAAAGGGGTATTTTTGGTTGTTTTTATGGACTGTTTTCAGGGGTGATTTGAGAGCGCTTCGGGGGCTGATTTGAGGCCCAGTTTGTGGGGTGATTTGGCATGGAGTTCAGGGCAGCTTTTGGCTTCGTACCGGCCTGATTTATGGATGGTGTATGAGCTGATTTTTGAGGACTGTTTTGGGACAATTTTGGACAGCTCCTAGAGATGTTTGTATCTTGGCACTGGATAGAAATATGGGTAAGATCTGTGCTGATGCTTTGTGGAAAATCCGGTGCTGTATGCACCCGCACCTTGGTATCTTGTAAAAGCTTCTGTGTGAATAAAGAAGTTCCTACGGGGGGCCGGCCATTCCAGCTCAATTGTTGTTTAGTATCTTAGCTTAAAAGGTTAAAGTTCTTATTAAGAAGAAGTGTGTATTCTTGTGTGTGTGTGTGTGTGTTTTTATTTTTTATTTTTTAAAGTTTCTTTCATTCATTTTGTTTCTTGTTTTTTGTTTCTTTTTTTGTTTTTTTGTTTTTTTGTTTTGTTTTGTTTTTGTTTTGTTTTTTGTTTTTGTTTTTGTTTTTTTATTGTTTATTGTTTTTTTAATTTTTTTTTGATTGTTTTGTTTTGTTTGTTTATTTCTTTCTCAAATATCTAATTCGTAAGTTCAGATTTTTCTGACCTTATGAAGGTATATATATATATATATATATATATCTATGGGGATTCAAAGGCACGATGCTAAACTCTCTAATTGTGAGTTTTTCTATAAGGAGCTTACATACCTAGGTCATTGGATTTCTCGAGATGGTATGAGCATTGATCTTGAGTGGATTCTAAAGGTGCTGGATTGGCTAGTTCCTCGGATAGTGAGGCAACTTCGGGCATTCTTGGGATTCATTGTCTTTCTTATAAAGTTAGTGAAGGATTATTTGAATATGGTTGTTCCTTTCACGAACCTTCTTAGAGGACGGGGACGTAAGTCCAATAGTCCTATTACTTGGAATGAGAGGCTTTACGAGGCTTTCCAGACTTTCAAGATTAAGGTGAAAGAAGCACCTATTTTGGCCTTACCGGATCTTGTTGGCTAACCAACAGCAATATTCCATATAAATACCATTGCTCAGTATTCAGCATAAATCATCAAATCAGAATTCAGTTCATCAAGTCAGAGAGTTGCTAGAGCTAGTGTGCTTGAGGCCTAGGTCTTCTTGCAAACAAATAGTCAGTCTTCATCCTCCCTAGGCAACATTGAAGCCCCACTTCAGTAGTCAGCAAGCATATGTGCAGTCCTACAGCTATTCTGGGCTTGCATCAGTGGCCTAGAAGAGTCTTCTACAGTGCCCTTGGTGGATTCTCAATCGACGTACGGTCTTCCTTGTCCTTGCGTTGGGTAGTCATAGCTCTTGTTCTCAAGCATTGTATAGAAGTTCTCCAAAGAAGTAATACAAGCAAATACTCCTGCTTGCACGAGGGGGCCCTTGAGTGGGTATTTGAGACCCATTACTTTGTTGTCTACATTCTCTTCTCTCTCTCTATCTACTTAGTGTTTGGATGCTAAAGATCTCACTGAAACCGATAGGGGACCCGGAACAATTGAATAGACCAACACTTCAAATACGAAAGACAGAGCATCACAACACAGCGGAAGAACCTTAAATAATACAACCAGAAAACTATAAACTCTAGACCTAAAGCATTAAGAGCCAGAACCAAACATTAAGCTAAACTGTAAAAAAAGACTTCGACTCAAAAGTGCAACCATTAACTCCAATGTCTATCCGAACATGAAGTGTAGGTTCATCAACTCTATCATGCATAGCGTGGACAATAAGCTATGACATCCCTACTCACGTCATCAGTGCCCAAGAGTAGGTGCAGGTTTGTATAAGGTTAGTTCAAAAGAACATGCTTTATAAATCCAATGAACTGAGTTTCTATCACTCTCCGGAGGTGATGGGCAACATGCTCCTCGAGGGTACGACTATAAACTAAAATATCATCTAAGAACACTACAATGAATTTCCCCAAATAATCTTGAAAGAGATCATTCATCGTTTGCTAAAATGTAGTAGGAGCATTCGTAAGCTCAAAAGGTAACACGAGAAACTCATAATGGCCATATCACGTATGGAAACCTGTTTTAAAGACATCTATATACGTATCTGGTAATAACCACTGCGAAGGTCAATCTTCGTAAAATAGGCAATTTACTCTTGCGTATCCCATCCAGATATATTCCGACAACCTGTCGAAATTCTTGCCCTCTTCCTGCTGGCTCATCCTGTAAGGTGTTATACTCACACACGCTGGGGCCTTGGAACCAAATCAATCTTATGATCTACCGACCTGCTCGGCGGCAAACCATAAGGCAATCCAGCTAGGAAGACATCGATAAAATCTGCCTTAATGTCTACTAAAGCCTAGGGAGTCCAGGATAGTGGCTTGTACAAGTTGACTGCTTTGCTTACTTCCGGTTCTTCTTCAGCTCTTTGGCATGCTCGGTTTGGTCATTTGAGCTATCAGCTTCTACAGCGAGATTCGAAGGATGGGTTGGCTGAGAGTTTACCGACCATCAAGGCTCCATCTTCTGTTTGTTCCTCTTGTTTACAAGGGAAGCAACACCGAGCCGCCTTTCGAAAGGAGGCGACACACAGATCTTCGACATCACTTGCTCTTGTTCATGCAAACTTATGTGGTCCTATGAGCACCGCGTCTTTGAATAAGGCGGTGTACATGCTCGTGATGGAGGATGACTTCTCCAGATATACTTGGGTCTTCTTTGTGAAGTCCAAGGATGAAGCTTTTCAGCACTTTTGTGATTGGAGGGTTGAGGTGGAAAAAGAGACGATCAAGGTTCTCAGGACCGACAGAGGGGGTGAGTTTACATCCCAAGAGTTTCAGCAATATTGCAAGGATCATGGCATTCAATATTGCAAGGATCATGGCATTCAAAGAGAGCTTACTATAGCACAAACTCCATCACAAAATGGGGTTGCAAAGAGGAAGAATAGGACCATCATGGAAATGGCCCGTGCTATGCTTGAGCATTCTTCGTTACCTCGACATTTCTAGACTGAGGCGGCTTCTACTGCTATCTATATTCAGAACAGGTCTCCTACTGCTGCTATTCCAGATAAAACTCCATATGAGGCTTTCCATGGTGAGAAGCCCTCTGTTGTTCATTTGCGGGTATTTGGTTGTTTAGCGTATGTACATGTGCCTAAGGACCATTCCTCCAAGTTGGATTCAAAGTCTCAGCGCATGACTTTTCTCGGATACAGTTCTGTGTCCAAGGCATATCGTTTATATGATCAGCAGGCCGGCAAAGAAGTTGTGAGCCGTGAAATGGTGTTTGACGAGACTCCTACATCTCCAAAAGGGGGTGGTGAGCTTCTTCTTCCTCCGCCGCCGCCGCCGCCTGCTTCTGTTACACCTCCAACTATGGATTCTCAATCAGATGATGATGATAACTCTACTCCTCCTCCAACGAGTTCGAGCAGATCTGTGCCTGGCTGGTATTTTCAAACAGTTCGTAATTCTGGGTTACGTGAGCTTCCTTCTACTCCTCCGCTTGGTTCTCTTAGGAGATCTTCCAGAGTTTTAGGGAAACAAATTCATGAGGGCAACATGTTTGTTAACTATGCTCTTATGTCCTCTATTATTCATGGTCCCACTTCTGTGGACCAGGCCCTAGTGATGATGATCTCACACATGATCAGGAGTAAGACTTCAGTGCCACATGAGATTGTGCAAGCGAAGATGGGGGCTGCATCAATCGTGACAAAGGCTCTATTCCAGACAATGACGTACAGGCAGAGATTATGGGACCTCCCACCAAATAGATACCCCCGGCTTGCCCTAAGAGTCCTCGAGACAGCTTACACTAGACGGAGACACGCAATGTTGGTATGCACACGTGAGCACTTGGTTCAGTATACATGGCATGCAGATGGGGGAACTCCCCCCATTTCAGTATTGCATAAAGGCCCCCTCCTTTTCTCTCAGTTGCACAAAGCTGAACAGGGTCCTCAAGAAGGACATTTTGAGACTAGATACTCAAAGGACCTAGTGTTCACTTGTTCAACTCCTGGGGACGAAGATGGCCTTCTACAGAGATCATCTTCTTCGCTTAACAAAGGAGGGCTTACGTGACAAAGGCCACTTTTGGTGGAAATCTTGAGTTGTCTTCCGTCACCATGCTAGATCCGACCGTCCGCCGTCACCGTGACAGAACCATAAGTCAGCCCGCCATCTTTCGTTGCCTTTGCTGGCAGCTACTCCCATCGCCGGCAGCCTATTCCTTCGTTGGCAGGCACCTACTCCCGTCATCGGCTCCTGCTCGCCACACGTCGCCTACACGCACTGGTCTTCCCACCTACAATAGCCCGCCTGCACTCCACTGGTCTTCCCACTTGCTACAGCCCCTCCCCCACATCAACCCACCAGCAGCACTATGGAGAAGGTTCAGGAGCCTACTGCAAAAACTCACAACATTTGGGAGCCTACTGCAAAAATCAAGGTTTCATCAATTGATTTTTTGGTTCAAATCAAGGGACTTTTGTGAATTTATTGCTTCATTGCAAGATTCAAGTGCAGGCAATAGGGTAGGGCAACATTTGGCTACAAAATTCAAGGAAAATTTGGGGATTTTTCAGAATTTGGAGATTTTTTAGAATTTGCACAATTCCATTTACAGGACACAGAGAAAATTGGGGCTTTCATGAAATCATTACTTAATCGCAAAACCGAAGCTCATTGGTACACAAATTTTTGGGGCTTTTGTCAATTATGTGCAATTGACACATAAATTAGCCCATTGGTACTCAAAAATTAGGGGATTTTGAGCATTGCAACTTGAAATTTGGGGCAAAACATTTATACAAGACATTGTGGTTGCCTGGCATTGCACTCCGGTGCATTTTGGATTTTGCCTACAAGTGCTTTTTACAGCATATTTGGTTGCACGTGTTTGCATCTCTCTTGGTGAAGAGATTTGAGCATATGGCTGGAAATACGATCGATATATTCGGGGTTTTGTCCCAAGATGACAAATTGGATGGCAGTAATTACTCCCTCTGGAGTTTCATGGTCCGAAACCTTCTTGTGGCCAAAGGATTATGGGGTTATGTGTCAGGTGAAGATGTACGCCATGTTGACATAGCACCTAACACACTTGGCCGTGGTGCTCAACAAGCAGCAGTACCCACTCCTCCCTCACATGAGCAGAAAAGATGGGATACTCGAGATGCCCAAGCGATGGCTTTGATTGCTTTGTCAATAAAGCGATCAATCATACCACATATTCGATCTTGCAAGACCTCACGGCAAGCTTGGGATGTACTTGAAACCATGTATCATGCAAAGAATGAGGCTAGGGTTGCATTTCTCAAGAAAGAACTTGAGAGCTTGGACATGAATGAAGGTGGTCGTATGGCTGATCATCTTACGAAGATCCAGGATCTTCGGGAGCAGCTGCTCAACATTGATGAAGTCATTTCGGAAAAGGAGTTGGTTTCCAAGACACTATCATCTTTGCCAGAAACCTACTTGAATTTCCACACATCGCTCACTCTATCTATGCGGGGTAACCCTGAATCAATCTTGTTTGAAGAGTTGGTTGGTTTGTTGCTACAGGAGGACATAATCGGAAGAAGAAATCTTCCAGCATGCGTGGTGAAGGGGCTTTTGCTGCCCAAGACAAGGGTAAGGGAAAAGCCAAACACAGTTTTCAGTCCAAGGCTAATTCGGGACAGCCTTCACAAAAGGCTAAAAATGATGCAGGCAAGTCCAAAACGAAGGGCAAATGTCACTATTGCAAGAAGCCTATTGCAAGAAGCCAGGTCATTACTTGAAAGAGTGCAGAAAGAGGCTGCAAAGGAGAAGAAAAAGGAAAGCGGCATGGCTGTAGATTCTTCTTCATCACCTGCAAGGAAAGATGATGCATCAGTAAATCTTGTGCAGGATGAGTGGACTTTCATCACTTGCAGTTATGATGCATCTTTGAAGCATATCTCTCAATGTCAATGAAACACACGACACATGGTATTTTGACAATGGTGCTTCTAAACACATCACCTCATGGAGGGATTTGTTTAAGAAGCTTATGGCTGCCCTAGAAGGCAAGCGGGTAACATGTGCAAACAATTCTTCTTATCCACTTCAGGGTGTTGGTGAGGTGATCCTCACAACAGCAAATGGTGTAGACTTATGTCTTTCAAATGTATTGTATGTGCCAGGGATTAAGAAGAACTTGTTGTTCGTCTCCTCCTTTGCTAAAAGAGGATATGCAGTGAACTTTGAGGACAACAGATGCACAGTGAAAGACCATGAAGGTGGCTATGCATTGGTCACTTCCGGCACATTGTACCATGGGTTATATCAGCTTGACAAGTTTGACAGGAGACAACATGATGTTCATGTGGTTACCACTCCTACACCTGCCATGCATGAGATAGAATTGTGGCATGCCAAGTTTGGGCATGTGAATATTGCAAAGGCATAATATGGTACAAGATATGCCTCATGTAGAGCTAACACCAAAACATGTATGTGAAGGGTGCATATTGGGTAAGATGCACAAAAATGCATTCCCAAAAGATGAAACAACAAGGGCTGTCCGGAAATTACAGCTTATGCACAGTGATGTGTGGGGTCCTATGCGGACACCATCTTTTGGAAAGCATCTATACTTTGCAACCTTTATCGATGACTACTCCAAATTTGCATGGGTGTATCCCTTGAAGGCCAAATCTGATGTATTTGCATGTTTTCAGCATTTTGTGGCACAAATCAAACAAGTTGCAAAGTGCAAACCCTCCATACTGATCGAGGAGGAGAATACAAGTCCATTGCTTTCAAAGAATTTATGGCAGAAAAGGCATAAAGCATCAATGCACAATGCCATATTCTCCTCAGCAAAATGGTGTTGCTGAGAGAAAGAACAGGTCTTTGATGGAAATGGCTATATGCATGGTTAAAGGCAAAGGATTGCCTCAAATTCTGGATGGAGGCAATAATGTGTGCTACACATGTGTTGAATAGATGCCCTACCAAAGCATTGAAAACCATCACGCCATATGAGGCCTAGCACGAAAGGAAACCTAAAGTTGATCACTTTAGAGTTTTTGGATGTATAGCATATGCACATGTACCTCAACAATTGAGAGATAAGCTTGATGACAAAGCAGCTAAGTGCATATTTGAGGGTTATAGCAGTGGCATTAAAGGCTACCCGTCTCTTTAATCCTTCCACACAAAGAATTTTGGACAGCAAAGATGTTGTATTTGCTGAAAATTCAGACCAGCCATTGGCTGAATTTTTTGGACAACCACCTTCAAACCCACATAACATGTTTGAAGGACTTCTCCCGTTGTTGGGAATTGATGGCTCAACAGATCAGCCATCAACTTTGCCCAATGGACAGCATTTGGGTGCTCAAAATGAGCCCATGAATGAGCTCATTACACCTCAAAATGTGGAGGAAGGACTTCTCCCGTTGGGAATTGATGGCTCAACAGATCAGCCATCAACTTTGCCCAATGGACAGCATTTAGGTGCTCAAAATCAGCCCATGAATGAGCTCATTACACCTCAAAATGTGGAGGAAGCAATGGAGCAAGAGCGGACAACAACGGAGGAGGCTAGAGTTGTGCCTCGTTGGCTGCCCCATACTTTACAGGAGAGCAAACTTTTAGCTCCACTTGGTAGCAGGACATGGACTGATTCACGTAATGCAAGAGAACACGCAGATGTTGCTTACATGAGTACGCTTTGTGCTGCAGATGAGCCATATTCATTTGAAGAGGCTCATGAGGATGAGCATTGGATGCAAGCCATGCAAAATGAGATGGATTCTATCCATAAAAACAGCACTTGGGATTTGATAGACTTGCCTGCAGGTAAGAAGCCCATTGGCACAAAGTGGGTTTACAAGTTAAAAAGAAAGTCTGATGGTACCATTGATAGGTACAAGGCCAAGCTAGTGGCCAAAGGATATGCCCAACAAAAAGGCATTGATTATGATGAGACTTTCTCACCTACTTCTCGTATGGCCACAGTTAGATGTGTTGTTGCATTGGCTGCCCATCATGGATGGAAAGTGCATCAGTTGGACATAAAATCAACTTTTCTCAATGGGGATGTCACGTGCACACCCTTCAGGTGTACAGTGACATGGCATCATTTCTAGCATCAGAATCATCATCAAATATTTATCAAATATTTATGTATGATTTATCAAGCATTTTACAGGCATTAAAAGCATTTAATTCAGCTTGTACATCATTGTATGGGGCTGGAATGGCACCTACAACAATGTACACATCATCTGCATCTCATGGAACATTTCAAGCATTTAAAGCTAAGTATATAGGCAAGCATGGAGGCAGCCGACAGCAGTATTATGGCCTTTATGGGCTGTTATTCAAGTCGGGTTGCTGGCCGACAGGCCCTGCTGGCCGACCAGCAGCCCTACACATATATAGCCTGGCGCCTCTCATTCCAAGATAGAAGTCAGCATTTCAGCAATGGTCTTCAGCGTTTTCCTTCCAAAATCCTTGGGGACAGCAAGACTTCATCGCATGTAAGCATCTTCAGCATTCATCCTCAGATTTCAGCATAAAGACATCTCTCATACTCCTACAGAGAGGGACAACCAGCAGCATAAGGGTTTACCTCAGCATTGGAGCAGGGATCAGTCTTCATTCCTCATTCTTTCAGCATGTTTCCCTCTCTTCCAAGGGTAGGCATCATCTAGGACAGCATAGATCCATTTGGATCTCATTGTAACCACATTCATCATCTAATATAGCTGCATTGCATTGCATTGACACTCATCTCTCTTGTGTCCATCTCAGTTAATCATCTCTTAAGTAAAGTGTAGCACTAATCCAAGGTTGCTTAACATCGATCAGTTCCCCGCATGTCACAGGGGATTTGCAGGAAGAAGTGTATGTAAATCAGTTGGACATAAAATCAGCTTTTCTCAATGGGGATTTGCAGGAAGAAGTGTATGTAAATCAACCCATTGGTTTTGTGATGCATGGTCATGAAAACAAAGTATACAAGCTTCGAAAAGCACTTTATGGTATCAAACAAGCTCCTCAAGCTTGGTATGAGAAAATACATACTTATTTGACCACACAAGGATTTTGCAATAGTCCAACGGAGAGCACCCTCTATGTTAAGGAGGATCATGGCACTTTGACTATGTTCATTCTTTATGTGGATGACATGTTGCTAACTTGGAATGATATGGATAAAATTTCAGCATTCAAAGCTGAATTGCAATCGTCATTTAAGATGACAGATTTGGGATTGTTGCATTATTATTTGGGCATACAATTCATGCAGACAGATGTAGGGATTTATGTACACTAATCAAAGTACATTCAAAAGCTATTGCACAAATTTGGCTTTCAAGATTGTAAGCCCAGCTCTACTCCGATGGAGCCAAGGCTGAAATTGAGCATGAATGATGTTGGAGAGCCTTTAGATATAAGTGTTTACAGCCAATCAGTGGGCTGCCTCATATATTTATGCAACACACGCCCAAAGATTCAGTTTGGGGTTTCCCAATGTAGCAAATTTATGCACAACCCAAGTACAAAGCATTGGCAAGCTACCAAGCAATGAAGCGGATCTTCTGCTATCTTCAAGGCTCCCTGGATCTTGCGTTGCTATATCCCAGGGGGGCAGCTTGCAGTTACATGCTTACAGTGATTCAAACTGGGCTAGTGACTATGATACACAGCAATCCACCAATGGGAATTGTTTCTTTTTGGGACATTCATGCATATCATGGCTGAGCAAAAAGCAACCCACTGTTGCCACATCTACTTGTGAGGCTACGTACAAGACAGCCTTTACAGCCACAATAGATTGTGTATGGCTGAGGAGATTGATGATTGCTCTTCGTGAGTGTCAGCAGACACCCACCACCATATTCACTGACAGTCAAAGTGCTATAGTAGTGGCACAAAACCCAGTGTTTCATGCACGTACTAAGCACATAGAGATTCATTATCACTATGTCAGGGAGAGGATTCACGCAAGGGAGATCTCATTATCTTACTGCTCTATATAGGACAATGTTGCAATCTATTAACGAAGGCATTGCCTCGAGAGAAGTTTGAAGCTTTACGCAAAGCTTTAGGCTTACTCTCCTACTACAAAGTGATCTGCTCAGACCTTGGACAGGTTCACATTGCCACTTCAAGTGGGATTTATTGGCATATATGCTATGACTTATGCCACTTATGATATGAGTAGTGCCACATGTGAACATGGGCTAACCAAGGGCACTTTTCTCCCTTTGGGTTTTTCCCCTTGGATATTAGGTGTGAAAGGACACTACTCTTATTACGTGTATTTTGATATTGTGGAGTCAACTCACTTGCTCCACATCTTTGTATCCTATCTACTTTGAGTAGCTATCACCATCTCTCTCTCTCTCTTGAGAGCTTGCTGTTGTGTGTGTGTGTGTGTGTGTGTGTGTGTGTGTGTGTTTTCTCTGTTTCTTTGAAACCCTAAATCCCCAACATGGATTTCCTAGACCAAAGATGGCTGGGGTTACACAAGGAGTCATTATTGCCGCCCAAACCAGCTGCACCCGCCCGAGGACCAACACAAAGAGCTCTCACAAACTTCTTCCAGACTAGAGCTCAGGGAGCAGATCCACCCACTACACACGACCTCCATGTTGATGTAAGAGCCTGGCCGAGCAAAGTGACACTAGACAAAGCCATTGAGTTATACATAGCCTGATGCCCCTCACGCCGTGGCCCCTACCCACGCTCACATCACCATTGGAGGATCAGAGCCATCCTTTCCCACCACCATAGGACTTTCTCCCGCCGGCTCAGCTCTACTACTTTTGGTACTATGATGCAACGCCCCATGCGGGATATTTTAGGATGATGTGAGAGCCTGACGCTCCTTGTATTGGGATCAACATTGGCATTTCAGATCTTGTTCCTTTGTTTTATTTTTAATACCCATGATGATATATTCCATGGACGTTATGTAATCTTTTAGTCTCATAGATCATTTTGGCCTTTTGTAAACATTAATATTTCTCCTCTCTCTCTCTCTCTCTCTCTCTCTCTCTCTCTCTCTCTCATGATGAGGAGTGCAGAGAGACAAGAGCCCGACTGCAGCGGGAGGTTGCTTTGGGAGTCACTACTCACCGACAGTCACGTATTGCCTTCCGGCGCCTTGTGCGAAGGAAGAAGCGGGCCTTCCTTGCTCAGCTAGAGCAGGAATTATACCAGCTGTTCTTGAGCCAGGATTCGAGGGTGTGTCCTCCCCTGCTTTGGCCATCACTTCTACAGAGGTCTGGGGTAGTTATGCAGCATCTCTATATACAGTTCCTGGACAGACACCTTTTCCTGACCCGCCAGCACCATGCCCACAGACATGTACTTTCTTTACCGCAGAGATGGTAAGGAAGGCCATTGATAGGATGAAGACTGGGAGAGCATATGATCATGATGGATTGGTCGCTGAGCACTTTATTCATGCGAGAGACATGCTGGCAGAACTTCTAGCAATGATGTTCAATCGTGCTATGTGTGAAGGCTTACCCGAGACTTCGAGTATGTCCACCATCGTGCCTATCTTCAAGTCAGGGGACCCTATGGAGCCAGGGAATTATCGCACTATTATGATTGGTCACACACTAGCACGATTGTATGCATCCATTCTTGAGCAGCAGTTGAGTAGATGGGCAGAGAGAGAGGACATTCGAGCAGAGGGACAGGCAGGGTTCAGGAGAGGTTTCTCTACTCTTGACCACATCTTGACTCTGCGGGCCATTATTGAGGAGGGCAGGTCGCATGGGCGACGGATTTATTGTAGCTTTGTGGACTTCCGCAAAGCATTTGATATAGTGCCCAGAGCCAGATTGATGAGGCGATTACAGGAGATGGGGGTACCCACAGAGCTCATATGGGGGATTATGGCTTTATATAGATCAGTTGGCAGGACAGGTACGCACCCCAGAGGGGGTCTCTACTTTGGTTCACTCCACTATAGGAGTGAAGCAAGGTTGCCTGTTATCTCCTTCATTGTTTGGTATGTATGTGGATGAGGCTTCTGACTACATTAAGAGATTGGGGGACAGAGGAGCCCAGCTAGCAGGTACATGGATCCCACTATTGTTATATGCTGATGATATTGTGTTGATCTCTGACTCCCCTGAGGGTATGCAGCGTCATCTGGATGCTTTACATGAGTTTGCACATGATAGTGGATTGTCTGTCAATCTTGGCAAAACCAAGGTTATGGTGTTTAACACCACGCCACAGTGGGTTAGGCGATCAGCTCCCACATTTACATATGGGCAGGAGATTGTGGAGTATACAGATGCATATACATATCTTGGGGTAGTATTCAGTGGGCCAGTGTTTTCGATGAGGAGAGCAGCAGAGACTAGATTGACTAGAGCACATGCAGCCCTGGGTGGTTTGGAGAGGATGTGTTCGCAGGTTCAGTTTCAGGAACCTCGAATGAAACTTTGGCTTTTTGACACTCTAGTGACATCAGCTATGCTTTATGGAGTGCAGATACGGGGACCTTCAGTGGACCATCACAGCGCAGGCGGGTGGAGAGGTATGGAGAGGCCTTTGGTATCTATGATTGCTAGGATTATTAGAGCCAAGGCCTTGGTACCTCATGAGATTATTCGAGCAGAGCTAGCGGCTGCCCCTCTGGTGATTGAGGCTCTTACGAGATCAGTCTCCTACATACATGGCTTGTGGGATCTCCCCCGAGACAGATATGCACGTCTCGCCCTTGAGTCCTCCCGACAGTTAGCTTTACAGGGAGACATGGCTTGTTGGTATGGACAGATGACATCTTGGTTCCAAGCACATGGTTTTAGCATGGACAAATTGCCTCCCTTCCAGTATTCTCTGGAGGCACCCTCTCTCACTCTCACACGGACAGAGATTACCAAACTCATCCGTCGTGATTTAGTTCAGGAGGACATGGATACAGCCCACTAAGGAGCTGGGCAAGAAGATGGCTTTCTACAGAGAGCATTTTCTTCAGCTCACAGCAGATGGTTTTGTGATCAGACCCAATTACATGGATGTACACTTGTCTTATGCAGTACGATGTGCTATTGGTCAGATTCGCACATCCTCACACCAGCTTGAGATTGAGATTGGCTGATATAGAGGTATACCAGCTGAGGCCAGGATATGTCGAATATGCCATGGGGAGCCAGAGACAGAGCTGCATTATATATGCCATTGTACTGCATACTATGAGATACGTGGTCGTTTCCACTGTTTATTCAGAGAGGGTCTTGGACCACTTTCCAGAGTCATGGGGTACCAGGACCAGAGATGTTTGGGATTGTTCTTGCTTGAGCTGCGGAGATATAGAGATAGCCTGCTTAGGCGCACAGAGAGCCAGACTCAGAGGCACATTACAGACTTCTTTAGTCCAGCCATCACTGCGCCAGATGGACCACAGCAGCAGCAGGACATGGATACCGCCCACACCAGCGGTACACTGATTGATCGTGCGACTGAGCTTGGGTGGTCCAGACGCCCACGACTACGGAGGAGGGCATCCCAGCATAGACGGAGGTTGTAGCGGCGGATTCGGATTATTCTTGCGAGACATGCGGGACACCCAGTCAGGGTGCTAACCACCACAGACGATATTGAGGAGATCCGCCAGCGTCTGATGCGGCACATATTATGAGATGGAGGCACCTCCATAGTGTACCCCCCCCGTCCCACATGATATTGTATCCCCTCACTGTACTCCACTCACCTCCATAGCGTACCCCCCCCTCACTATATTCACACCCTATAAGGGTTTCTGTTTACCTTCCAGTTCCAGTTTCATTTTCTAGGTGCCAGTAGTATCATCTTTATTTTTTTTGTTTCTGGTTTTTTAGCCTACTTGGGATACAAAAATCTAGAAATTGGGCCTATGATAAGGTTGGTATACACTTATTAGATATTAACTGTACTTACAAAAAACACTAATTTCTACATTACTTACGAAAAACACTAATTTTTCCTTGGAATTTGTAGTTGGTACAAATTGTATGGCAAGAAAATCTTCCAAGGACATGGGTAGGTGTGCCCATACAGGTCTTGATGGCTGTAATAATATCCAGACATTGTATCAGATCCACCATGATGTAACTTTTTGGTCTCATAGGTCATTATGGCCTTTTGAAGACGTTAATATAACATTTCATTTCATCTCTCTCTCTCTCTCTCTCTCTCTCTCTCTCTCTCTCTCTCTCTCTCTCCACAAAATCCACAAGTTTCTTCGTGCAACCCTAACAAGAGAACACTTACTTGATTTGCAAATCAAACAAAAGCATGGTGATCGAGAGATACTTGATGACCAGTTCGCAACACAAGATAGACACACAAACCTTGTAAACCTTTCTGCTTCCATGATCAAGCAAGCTCTAATACCAATTGTAAAGCCCCCATAGAACCACCCGGTACACAAGCTAAACACACAAGGTTAGTACATATAGAAGGGTACAGGCAAACTCATCTCCCAACCATAGATTCCATCAAGAATCACCCGAGAGCCAAGGGCTAGGGTCCCCGCAGGCTAAGCCAAACAGTCCTGGTGTCCCATAACACCAGAGCCTATCCTAGGGGACCTTCGGCAAGACCACCTGTGAGCTGCCATGTCCATGGCAGAAGCGCAGACCATCTGCCAACTCTATGACTAAATGAATCACAATAACCCATAAGTCACCTAGTCCCGAGGATTAGTGTTAGGTACATAAGAACTGCAAAGTGTGTGTGTGTGTACAAGGTTAGAGAGTTCAAATCTTACCTTGCCATATAGTACATGATATGTACATGGCCAGAGCGTGCAAATCCCGGATCGTTTGGGTCCTGCCCAGAAAGTCCAAAGGCAATCTCTATGGGCCACGTGACAGATCCCTTTGTAATCCCGCCATGTTCTAGATGTTCATTATGGCCCTAGCCAAAGTCTAGACACATGCATGTAGGAGTAATTAAGATAATCATGTCCCACATGATCCGAGAAATTAGGGGTTATTGACACCTTCCACCTAGCACCCATCATTCTTGGTCATGGTTAGCCTGCTCCGACCTGGCTATCCCTGGTAGCCCCTCGCTGCATGCTTGGAGCGAAGCACGTCCCACTAGAATCACCAGTAAGATGAAGGAATCTATCATCCAGCAGACTGATAGGGTAACATCCTCTTCAAGCAATCCCCTTTGAAGAGCCAATGAGATCAAACAGGGTCCCAGTAGAGACATGTACAACTCTCATACTGGACCTTCTCAAGTTCTCAAACCAGTGGGTCACCTGTGGGAACCTAGAGGCAGCTAACCATCTAGATGTTGCACCTTCAGTCATGCTTGTCGCACTCTAGATGAGTCACTATGGGGTATATCCTCATCCTCTTCACGTGTTTGTCTGGCTCTGCTCTGATCTGTGTTATTTAAAAAGGATGTGACAAGTGTCTGAGTAAGATCCTAGTATGTCTCATGATTTTCTCTGTATGTCCCCGTATCTCATGTCAGTCACGTCTTTGATCTTCATAACCAATGACTCGACAGAGAGAACCAAATCCCTCTTGCAACAAACAACCCATCGAATCTCATAGTATGTTGGGCGTATGCTTCTCTGTCTGTATCTTGTGCGTCTCATACATTAGGCATATCTGTAGTTGTGGTTCTGTGTCACATCTACCTCTCTTCCTGTGTGATGAGACCCTAAGCTGCCCCATGGATAGCCCTTATCTATATCTCATAACTCTAGACGAAGTTACACGGCCGAGGTGAACTGGGTTCTGAGAATACAACCTTATACGAGGTGACAGTCTGTTGATCAGCTTGATATGTGGATGATTTGCTTATCACAAGCAACTCAGACTGGTGCGGTTGAACTCACGGTATCGAGATAGCCAAGAATTATTATCAGGAGTAAGCTAGAGGATGCAGGCTATGAAAAACACCATAAACAGCAAGTTGATTACCTTGTTACTCCCTAAACTTAAACAGGTATAAGCTTGCCATTGAAAAGAATATGCAGGCATTATCGCATTTGAGAACTCACCTTCACACAAAAAACATGCACCTGACGAGAGGCCCTGCGCTCCTTTTAATTGCAGAAGGAAGCCGGGCTGTCGGCCCACAAAGTCAAAAAGCGGCAAACAACATGTGAGCAAGGTAAAACTCAGTTCCTCGCTATTCTATGTGGTCGCGTCGTCTACAAGACTTACTCTCGGCCGCCCAACATAAGCCGGACAGCCATCCCCCTCGCCATCCGGACAAGCGAAGCCGCCACCAAACAAGCATCCTCTCAAAAAATCAGATATTTTCTTTAAAATGCATATTCATTGAAAAATGTACCAGTAGAAAATGTTCAAAAGATACTCATCGGCTCGATCTAGCAGCTCTCTCTAGGGGACGCAAGTTCGATTCAAGCCCACCCACCTCTTGCAGTGGTAAACATTTGTGTGATGTATTCCTAGCAAAAAAAAGGGGACATAAATGTGTAAAATGCTTGGCAACAAACAAGCATGTTAACATCGGCTTCTTATGAGAAGAAACGTGGACACCTATATGTGCCCAATGATAGTGCAAGAAGAAGGCCCACTTGCATTACAGGGAATAGACAACATGAGTGTTGGTCACCGTCCTAGATCTCATAATGGGAGAAGCTCACCATGGATTCTTGTGCCATAGACATCAAGGTAATGTGTATTCATAAAAGATATCAAAGGTTACTTTACAACTATGAGCCATTGTCTTATATACCTTGGCCCATTTCACTCTCAATGATTATGTCCATGCCCATAAGCCCAGGTCCCAAAGCCGTTGCATATGAACATGCTCGTGAACCCCTGGCCACCACCACATTACAAACCATCCCCACCCAAATATATTTCGTCCTCAAAACATTCTTCAACTTCATTGGCACGAGGATGTCCACTATATACATGTAGCTACACTATGTAATATCCCAAAATTGTCCAAGAGAGCATAGCCATGCTTAAGAGCTTCATAATCTCATGTAATGCTCTCCAAACAACCACCAAAACATAGCATCATGTGATACACACTCCCCATGAAGTGCATATATCAATAGCATCCCAATTGAGCATCATATTAGCCTCTAAACACTAAATCTCAGAAAATTACAGCAAGCATATTCACTGTTACATGGCTTGATCTCCCCATTGGATGCATTCAACAAGTGCTCATATCTTCCAATATGTGGGAGGGATGCCATGTAGCTTCATCTTGAGGTAATTCCTTCCATTTAACAAGGTATTCGTGCAAAGAACGATTGCGAAGGATCCTTTCCCTCATGCCCAACACTCTCTCGAGAATATATTCCACCATGCCATTCTCATTCATAGGGTAGCTCATCCAAGACTTGAACTTCCGGTCCAACATATGCCTTCATATGAGACATATGAAACACATTATGGATTCTTGTAGTATATGGAAGTAGTAATTGATACACTACTTCACCAACCCTTCTCACCACCTTATATGGACCATAGAAACGGTGCGCAAGCTAGGTATTAGTGTTGCCCTTGAGAGAACCATAACGTGTCTTGGGAATGCTCAAGAATACATAATCTCCCTCCTTGAATTCCAATGGTCTTCGATGTGCATCTTCATAATGCTTCATCTTCTTTTGAGACTTCTTGATGTTCTCTTTACATGTTTGCAAGAAATCTTACATTCTTTCCACTTCATTCTTTGTATTAGGATTCACATTGTCATTCTTGAATGTTACAATTGGCACATGTACCTTATACCCACACATAGTCTCAAAAGGAAACATTCCAATGCTCACATGGTAAGTGCTATTGTAGGTAAACTCAACCAAATGCAACCAATCATCCCAAGCATTTTGCATCTCATAGCAATAATGCCTCAAGTAGGTTTGACCATCAGTCTCCGGGTGATGGCCGTACTTGGAGCCAATTGAGTACCCATACTCTCAAACAATGTACGCCAAAATGTGCCCATGAATTTAACATCCCAGTCACTCACTATTTGTTGCAGCATGCCATGCATCCGAAATACATATTCCAATGCAACTATAGATGCCAAGTATCTCACCTTTGTAGGCACAAAATGGCCAGCTTTTGTCAACCGATCAACCACTACATAAATGATGTCCCACCCCTTCTTGGTGGTAGGAAGACCCGTGATAAAATCCATTACTATATGAGTCCATTTACCCTCCGGAATGGGTAAAGGCTAAAGCAAACCACCGGGTTTTTGGGTGGGATCCTTATTGAGTTGACAAGGCATACATTTGGCAACATATTCCTTCACATCACTCCAAAGGCCTTTCCAATAAAGCTCTTTTTAATGGCATCATAGGTTTTAATCAATCCCAAGTGTCCCGCCATGGGAGAAGCATGCATCTCATCCAACACCTTCTTCTTGAAATGAGGTACATGATACACCTTCTCCTTGAAGTAAAGGAGTCCATTTTGCAACTGAAAATGAGGTAACTCTTCACAAGTACCAAGCTGTAATTTCTACAGAAGTCTCTTGATGCAACATATACTCTTCTTGGATGTCTTCAATCCAATCTTTTTGCACTTTCATGATGGCAAGCAATGTATAAGCCCACATTCTTGAGAGTGAATCAGCCATCACATTATCCTTCGCACATCATCTAATACATGTCATTGGAGATGGGTGGTACTTCTTTGGCTTTAGAAGGTTCCCTTGCATTAGCCACCATGTCTGCATAGGTGACCTCCTCACAAGCATTCTTACCTTTGCCATCTCCAAGCATTTTTTCATAGGTGACCTCCTCACAAGCATTCTTACCTTGTAATGTCTGCATAGGTGACTTCCCCATCACAAGCATTCTTACCTTTGTCATCTCCGAGCATTTTTTCACCAACCAACCCTTGTAATGGCATTTGCTTAACATGTGTATTATCCCCAATGTCAAATGTAGCATCAATGTCTTCCATAAGTGCCCCTTGATTAGGTTCCAACATCTCTTGAGTTTCATCCACAATCTTGTGTAGCCTTCTCCTGGGCATAGCTACAATTTTTGGATTTGAATGGATAAAAGGTCAAATGATATTGGAATTGGGTGCTCAAGGGCTCTATCGATAGCTAATGATGTATACTAACACAATATGCAAAAACAGACAGCTTTCGGATGAGGCAAATACTCTCTGTTTTAGGGTTTATGAAGTACTACTAAAAATGGAAAGTTGGCTATAAGGTGATCGAAACTAGACTGGTTTTGATGATCTTTAGCTTGTTGAAACTATCTTAGCAAGTACTATCAACCCCCCAAAAGGTTTGACCAAAGTCAAAGTGGAAGTCAACTTTGTTTTGACTTTTGTCAAAGAGTCTCAACTATGTCACTCTAACCTAGCAAATGAATCCAAAATCAAAGAGTTAAGGGCTTGATTGGAAGTGCTAATGAAGTGCTAAAATGATATGTAAAGACCCTTGCAACACAATCTAGGGTTTATGACTGAATTAAGGGGTAAACCCTGATTTCACCCCCCAAATGATGTCGAAATCAAGATCTTTAAGGCTTGATGCATAGTACTTATGGAGCACTACAAGAGGGTATAAAGTCCTTCGCAAGACCTAAAAACCCCTATGACTAAATTTAGGGCTTAGGTTTTATCCAATTAGTGTCCCCAATTTCATTTAATGCATAACACTTTGCCCTTTTGCAATGCATCAACTATCCAATGTGTAAATACTTTGCCCAATGAGAATACATTATTTGCAATAATTGGTAGTCAATGAAGCGAAGTCAAAGAAGTGTGTTGAAACTTGCTAATCTCCTAGCTAAGCTCTTCCAAACCTTATACCCAAGTTTGACTTTTGAGGGCATAAGATTGGGCCATGTCTTCAAACCTAATCCCTCACCATATCGCTTTACCATAGCACTCATGGCACGATGAGTTTGAGCCATGCTCGGTCTAGTCTCTCCTCCACATACCGAGTACCCTCACACATCACTAGTGGCTAGAAATGAGAAGTGTAATACAATGTGATGTGGAGAGTGATTGGATCTCAAATAGATGATTAAGATCACTTACAATTTGATTTCAAGAATGACTCATGCTTATCATTTCATCATTACAATAGCATTTACTCATGTTTTATGTCCTTCTTCGTATCCCGTCACATCCAATAACACAAAGCAACAACCAACAAGCACTAAGTGATGATGGACAATGCCAATTGCAATCTTGAATCTCATACCAAGAATATGCCACATATGCCCATAGCATCCAAAATTCAATCATCAACATGCCATCAAATGCCAATGTTCTTCAAGCATGTGGGACTTCCAATAGCAAATGAGAACTTATCTAGTCTCGTACCAACAAGGTCTATTCTAGTGTTCTAAATCAAAGTCACGGTTCCCTTCCTGTTCAAAGCATTGGCCACTAGATTGGCCTTTCCTCAAAGGTACTCGATCATTCCACCAAATTGCTATAAAATTTGGTTCCAGTGGTGTTGATGGTCACTCCACTGTGCACTTGGCGTTGTCTAAATCCAACGCAATGCCTAATGGTTAGTGCGAACCTCAAGGTCTCGCCCATAAAGGAAATGCTTGCAATGTTTCAAGCTTGAATCACTACGAGGAGTTCCTAAATCATAGACTGAGTAATTCTTTTCTGAGGGTAGACACTTATGGAACATGTAAGCTACTAGATGGCCATTCTCGTGTAAAATAGCTCTAATCGTGATATTACTCACTGTGGTGATTACCTAGAACGGCTCATCCCACGAGGCCAACGGTAGACAAGAAGCCTTTGTTGCCAAAGCCACCTTGAGGTTCTTGAATGCCTCCAAAGCTCGTGGAGTCATTCCAATCCGTTGCCTTCTAGTCTTGGCGCCCTTAAGCAAATCTATAAGATCTACCAAGAGGTCAGAGAACTTGTCAATGTGGGTGAACTATGCGTGGCATATGCCCATAAATGATCGAATACCATATGCTGTCTGCGATATCTCCCAATTAACTATCTCAACCACTTTGGGTGGGTTAAGTCGGATGTCCTCGGCACTGATTATGTATGAACCTCGAACATAATCTCTACATCATCATGCGGTTGAATGTGGCTGGGACGTTCATCAAGCCAAAAGGCATGGCCACAAATTCATAGTGGGCCTGTTCTGCACAGAAGGCTATCAAGGCTAGAATCCCATCATCAATTTTAGTAAGAGGGGATGTCATGTGCATGTACATGGACATGGACATGCCTAATCCAAGGCTAATCCCTGATGGGCACATCAGATAAAAAAGAGACACATATTTATCCACCAGAAGACCTCCATATGGGCAAGGACCAAGTCGGCTCCACCGGCATACCAAGTACCCTCACACATCACTAGTGGCTAGAAATGAGAAGTGTAATACAATGTGATGTGTAGAGTGATTGAATCTCAAATAGATGATTGAGATCACTTATAATTTGATTTTAAGAATGACTCATGCTTATCATTTCATCATTACAATAGCATTTACTCATGCTTTATGTCCTTCTTCATATCCCATCACATCCAATAACACAAAGCAACAACCAACAAGCACTAAGTGATGATGGACAATGCCAATTGCAATCTTGAATCTCATACCAAGAATATGCCACATGTGCCCATAACATCCAAAAAGCATTTAATCATCAACATGCCATCAAATGCCAATGTTCTTCAAGCATGTGGGACTTCTAATAGCATATGAGAACTTATCTAGTCTCGTACACCAACAAGGTATATTCTAGTGTTCTAAATGAGAGTCACGGTTCACTTCCTGCTCAAAGCATTAGCCACTAGATTGGCCTTTCCTATATAAGGTACTTCATCATTCCACCAAATTGCTAGAAAATTTGGTTTCAATGGTGTTGATGGTCACTCCACTGTGCACTTGGCATTGTCTAAATCCAACGCAATGCCTGATGGCTAGTGCAAACCTCAAAGTCTCGCCCATAAAGGAAATGTTTCAAATGTTTCAAGGCTTGAATCAGTACGAGAAGTTCCTAAATCATAGACCAAGTAATTCTTTTCTGAGGGTATAAACTTATGGGACATGTAAGCTATTGGATGGCCTTTCTCTTGTAAAATAGCTCTAATCGTGATATTACTCACTTTGGTGATTACCTAAAACGGCTCATCTCACGAGGCCTATGGTAGACAAGAAGCCTTTGCCAAAGCCACCTTGAGGTTCTTAAATTCCTCCAAAGCTCATGGAGTCATTCGGATCCACTGCCCTCTAGTCTTGGCACCCTTAAGTAAATCCATAAGATCTACCATGTGGGTGGAATATGCGTGGCATATTCCCATAAATGATCGAATAGCATATGATGTCTGTGGTATCTCCAATTAACTATCTCAGCCACTTTGGCTGGGTCATGTCAGATGCCCTCGGCATTGATTATGTATCCAAGGTAGTGAACCTCAAATAGAATCTCTACATCATCATGTGGTTGAATGTGGCTGGGGCGTTCGTCAAGCCAAAAGGCATGGCCACAAATTCATAGTGGGCATGTTCTGCATAGAAGCTTGTCAAGGCTAGAGTCCCATCATAAATTTTAGTAAGAGGGGATGTCATGTGCATGTACATGGACATGGACATGGACATGGACATGCCTAATCCAAGGCTAATCCCCTGATGGGCACATTAGATAAACAAGAGACTCAGATTTATCTACTAGAAGACCTCCATATGGGCAGGGACCAAGTCGGCTCCATATGGGCAGGGACCAAGTCGGCTCCACCAGCATTTCAGTGTTCATTTGATGAAGTCGGGCTATATATATATAGGGGGGAACTGATCATTCCACCTTCGATCGTGGCTTAATAGGTGGTTTTGTGTATGATGTATGTCATGGTGGTATGGGACACCATGGTGTATTTACTCCTGAGATAACTGGGGTTATTTCTCAAGGATACTACATCTAGTGCATGGCTAACCTAAGGTAAATGAGATTGAGGAGAAGTTCCGATTGCATTGTGACATGCGAAAGTTTACAAACAAGATTATACTTTGATAAGGAATATTCAGTACCTTGGTTCTTGACGATTGTAAGAGAGAGAGAGAGAGAGAGAGAGAGAGAGAGAGAGAGAGAGAGAGAGAGAAGGGAGAGAGAAAAGACAAGTACACTCGATTGGGTCCCACATATCCTTTAAAGGCCCCATACTAACATCTTAGAGACCTTAATCGGCTGGAAATCCATAGCCTAAAGATGTCCTATTCTTGACAGTCAAGTGCACCTTTGCTTTAGGCTCTGGCCCTTGGAGTCTTCAGCACTTTGTGAATTATGAGATGATTTAACCTTTTGCTGCCAATTGCTTATATATGACTCCCATCCACTGAAGAGGTTGTCGGCCAATTCAATAATGTTCCACAACATGTGCATTTTCATACATTTCCTCATGGGCTGGTTGACGTGCTCCTATTTTCTAGCTAACTGGCTATGAGTGCCCCTAACAGGCCACTGGCTGGCCAACTCTCCTATGGTTGGTTACTTAGGCATAGGGGCCTCTTTGGCCCCTATGGTAGCCCCCCTCTACTTGGCTACCTAGCCCTCCTATGGTTGCTGGGGCATGGGGGCCTCCTTGGCCCCCCTAGGGTAGCCTCTAATGGCTGCCCACCCTTTAGGCAAGGCCTTGAAGCCTTATGGGGTGGCCCACAGGGCTGGCCCTTTGCCTACTTACCTACATACAAATGTATGCATGCAACAAGATTCCTAACTTAACACTGTGTCCCAACAACAAGCAATGCCTGCTACACCTCTACATCATTCTAGAGGGTGAATCATAGTACAGACTGGCACTACTCCACCATGTGTGGGACTTGAACACTTGACCATGACTATCTAGTGGACTCCTGACTGACTTGTCCACAAAGGGCTAATAACCACTCTAAGATATTGTACTTTTTGTACAGATATGTCCACATGGCATCCAAGTGGACTCGTGGTGGCTGACTTGTTGAAAGATAGACTCATCCACAAAGGGCCAATAACCACTCTAAGACATTGCACTTGCTGTATAGATATGTCCACGTGGCATCCAAGTATGGGATCTACATGATATGTGTGGACTCAGTGCCTAAGACCAGGTTGCATGTCCAAGGTTTAGGGGTCGCTTTTTTAATAGTGACCTTGTGGACATATACCGGGTGGTGAGTCCCAATGGTTGGAGATACTTTGAGGTGGACGGATGCTCCATAAGGTCATTTTGATTCCATGATTTTGGAATCATTTGGAATCCCACATGTTTGGAGGGCTGTACCTACATACATATTAGGGGGTAGAATATGTTATACTTCCTTGTTTGCTTTTGCAAGTAGGGCCTCTACATGAGAATAAGGGACATAATGTGTATTGTTAAAGTAGTCAAAAGTCTTATGTTGTCTCAAGGTTATTCGCGCGAACAAGGGATATAACGCAAGAATGGTTAAAGTCATATGTTAACTTTAGGTTATTAAAGGACAAGGGAAATATGCAGGATTGTTTGAAAGCCATATGCGATCTTCAGGCTTTTGAGCACATGGGACATATGCAAAATTTAATGGGAGTTTTATGCTTGCCCTAAAGTAGATGTACTTGTTATGTGAGGATCTACTTGTTATGTGAGTTTTATGCTTGCCCTAAAGAAGATGTGAGGAGTTTCGAGCTTGGTAGGCTCGTCGGCAATTTGATCACAGGCTTTGGGGTGGTTTGAGGTACTCACAGGCTTTGGGGTGGTTTGAGGTACTAAAACTATTGTTGGGTAGCTAGTCGCTATCCATAATCTATCATGGTTGGTCACACAATGAGTTTTGACGTTAGGTCTATGGAAACCTTGCTAGGGTTTCTCAGGTATGTCCTCTATCTTGATTCATAAGGGTTCTATGCTAGGTGATCTTAGGGCATGGCCCAAGGGGAGATCTTATAAGCCAATCAACATGCAAGCATGCAACATGGCTAGCACACAAGTATGCTTTTGTTGTATGCATACTTTTTGACTTGCAAGCCCATCAACCACAAGCATGCAAGCCAAGAGCCCACAAGCAAGCATGTAAGACAAGAGTCCCCAAGCATGGAAGGCAGTTAGCATGTAAGCATGCAGGCTTCTTAGCTTGCATGCTTGCAAACTTCTCGATTTGCATACTTTCGGACTTCCCTGCTAGCATGCAAGCAGGCTTGCAAACTTCCTAGCTAGCCTGCTTGTAGGGCAAAATGGTTTACATCCTTGCTGGCATCTTTGGTTTTAGAAGCTAAATTATAGTTTATAAACTTGTAGTATAACCTACTTATATGCTTATGGATTGGACTTCCGAACTTGCATGCTTGTGGGCTAACTTGATTGTATGCTTGTGGATCAACTAGGTTGCAAGCCATGCAAGGCGATTAGCCCATAAGCATGTAAATTGAAAAGTCTACAAGCATGCAAGGTAGTTAGCCCACGAGGATGTAGATTTCTTGGCTTATGGACTAACTAACTTACATGCTTCCAACAAGCACACAAATTGAGAAGCCCACAAGCATGTTCATTATTATACCTGTGAGAGATTCCTTGGACATCATTAGATTACCAACACAAGAAAATAAATGAATCTATTGATTAAACAATACTTTGATGTTAAACATCCATGATTCTCAAATGCACAAGTAAAAGTTTGCCAAGAGAGCCACTTACATACATCGTGGTCGCATCTTCTTCGGTCTACTCATCCCTCCTTCCCACAAGCGGAAGGTGTCAGAGTAGGCGATGGTATCCCAGTAAAACAACTAGCTCTTGAATGGTATCTACTTGCATCTTCTTCGGTCTACTCATCCCTCCTTCCCACAAGCGGAAGGTGTATGAGTAGGTGATGGCATCCCAGTAAAACAACTGGCTCTCGAATGGTATCTACTCTCTCTAGTGATCAGCCTCCTCTGTATAGAATCAATGAAATCCTTAATTTGATTAGCTGCCGTAAGTAGAGGCCACCATAGAGGCCATGGCATCCTCCAAAACCTCCCCTATGAAACCAACATCTACTAAGATTTGCAAACAATGTGGCAATGGTGGCAGGATCAATGGCTGAGGACCTAGGCAATGCCAAGTGTATACAAGTAGGGCGTGGAGGAACAGGATGCTAAGGAGGAGAGTGCAAATGTAGGCAACAACTAGCTCTCAGCTGGAAAAAGATGGAATGTAGACAAATTAATTTAGAAGTGCAATATCTACAATAGAATACCTGTTATTAGATGGGCATAGTGTCGCTACTAAAAATGTCACTTATAGTGACATAATTTTAGAAATATTTTTGTGTCGCTAAGCGATACTCAACTATTTTTTTTTACTCATTATTTTAAATCAATTGTGTCGCTAAACCGCCATTAGGTTGTAGTGAATGAAACTCTACAAACAAGCATTTGTTTTCATCAAATGAAACCAATTAGTTATAGAAAAGACACTTGTTCGAGTGGCCAGCTGATCACCACCCACCCTAACTAGGAGGTGGTGGGTTCGAGCCCTGACACATAGGATTGTGTATGTGAGTGGTGTAGCATCTAGCCAGGTGTTGTTGATAAGCCAATGTCACTAGACCCCCACTAAGACCCCCACTAAGACCCCCACTAAGTTGTGAGTGAAACTCCACAAAGAAGCATTTGTTTTCACAAATGAAACCAATTAGTTAATGAAAAGGTACTTGCTTGAGTGGCTCAACTCATCCACGACCCACCCTCACCAGGAGGTTGTGGGTTCAAGCCCTTGACACATAAGGTTGTGTGAGTGAGTGGTGTAGCATCTAGCTTGAAAAAAAAGAGGAGGATAGAATTATGATTAAAGAGTGGGCTCTTATTGTTAAGATTGTCAAGCACACACATAGAGCATATATGAAAACGATGCTCAAGGTTTCCCATCAGAGCATCATGAACGCTAGATGACCATATAATGGTGAGCGTGGCATTGATAGAGCTGTCCTGTGAAGGGAAGGTGTACGTGATGCAGGCTTGCTTCTTGTTGCTTGCTAAGGGGTTACAATAGCACACTTGTGATCATGAGAGTTGGTGGTGTTAATGTTAGAAAAAATGTTGAATTTTTAGAGAGCACACGATTATGAATGAAGCCCCCAAAATAAAAATTAAGAAATGATTTTGGGTGTTTATTTTTCATTTAGTCCAATCTCGATTTGAATCAACTTTCTCTTTTATTTGAGAGAGAGAGAAACACGGAATGTCCATACTTCTTGTTACCTTATGTTCCTTATGTTCCTTGTGTTGGGAAGGTGGAATAATACATCGGTGGGGAGGAGACTTTGGCTATTTTTCTAAGAGATGGCTCTGAAGCTAAAGGATCTTCTGATCTTAATGTATTGAGCTAGGTTAGGGTGTCCCAAAGTGCATTTTGGGTTGCTAAATCAAATACGCATATGCCTAAGTGTTTAAACCGAAGTTGACTTTTAACTCATCATCATGCATCCACCTTTGCATAGGTTTGCACCGCATGTCAACAACATTGGACCCCTTTTTGGTAAGTTTATGGGATCTTTTGAAGTCACCTTCATTGATGTTGTTGCCGAATACCATAGGTCCATGTGGAATATACCTAAAAAGAATCTAACGTTTTTAGTGAGCTTAATATTAACTTGGGACCAAATTTTGTCAAATTTGAAATGCCACAATTTCCTATACCAAAGAATATGTCAACTTTGGTTTAGTTTGCACTAATGCAAATGGGGAACAACATTTGGAAAGGGAGGGATGGGGAGGAGACTTTGGCTATTTTTCTAAGAGATGGCTCTGAAGCTGAAGGATCTTCTGATCTTAATGTATTGAGCTAGGTTAGGGTGTCCCAAAGTGCATTTTGGGTTGCTAAATCAAATACGCATATGCCCTAAGTGTTTAAACCTGAAGTTGACTTTCAACTCATCATCATGCATCCACCTTTGCACAGGTCTACACCGCATGTCAACAACATTGGACCCCTTTTTGGTAAGTTCATGGGATCAATGAATTGATGTTGTTGCCGAATACCATAGGTCCATGTGGAATATACCTAAAAAGAATCTAATGTTTTCAGTGAGCTTAATATTCTATTTGAACTTGTTCCATTGTTAACCCATGGCGGACATTGCGACATACTATATTTTACGTCATTAATTTAAATATTCTGAGTCATGGGCCGGGCTTGTCGGCACCATATGTTAAGGATGAAGGGATTGGGTGATCGCCGATGAGAGGCGCACCTTGGATATCAGTAGGATAAGGGTTAGGGTCGGCCGGCCATGTATGGGCGCCCAAGTGTGAACGGCCAAGTCACCTATATGAGTCAAATGTAACCCTAAAATCCTCATTCTCATGTGTTGTGAATAGAAGAGTGCTCTTGCCTTATCTCCTTGGTTTCCTTCTCCTGCGTGTGTGTGTGTGAGAGAGAGAGAGAGAGAGAGAGCGATCGAGCGCACTGTGTAGCGGCACGGCGAGACGGCGGAGAGGCGGTAGAGCGGCGACGGCGGCTCCTCCTTCACGGCTGCGACGCGGGAATCCTTCAAGGCAGCAGTTAAGCGGTGAGTGACACACCCTTTGGCATTCTGTTTGAGCTTCCTTCCCTGGTTGTATGCTTGTAGCCATTCGTGGCTCGCATACGGTGTCTGGCAAGTCCCCAGCTACGACCTGTGCGGCAAAAGCGCACATTTTTGGCGCCGCTGCCGGGGAGTTGCCCTGCACCAAGCTCCAGTTTGCAGCTCGGCTGCTGCTGCGTGAAGTTTAATTTACACTACTGTAGGAAAGGCGTCTGTGTTGCTGTTGTGGTGTTTCTGTGGTTTTCAATCTCTGTTTCTGCAAGTTTTCTTCTGCATTCCTGTTTCTTTTGTTATATTTTCGCTCCGCGTGTGGGCGTACGTTCTGTTATCTGGTTTCTGCGTGTGAGAGGGATTTCTGAATCCCCAGATCTGTGCTGTGTGTGCGAACTGCACCGCGGCCAAGGCTGAACCCTGAGGAAACCCTAGGAAACTTATCTCACAAAAAAAAAACAGAAAATAAAAAATAAGAAAAATTATAAAAAATAAAAAAAATTAAATTTTATTTTCAAAGAAAGAACCAAACATGTGGAGAGGAAAGATTTTCTAATTGGAGAAAAAAAATTTGAAAAGAAAGAACCCCAATTGACCCACGGCCACGGCCACGGCCCCGGCCCCGGCCCCGGCCCCGGCCCCGGCCTCGGTCTCGGTCTCGGTCTTTTGATATATATATATAGGAGAGTGAGCCTCCATAGCTTTCTCTCAAGTGAGAGCTTATGGGAAGTCGTGCCCTATATGTAGCCCACTCCCCAAGGAGTAAAGTGAGCATGTGGGATAAAGCCCTCACCCTTTCCTCCACAAACAAATAAGCTTTTGCCCTTTTCCCCCAAAGGAAACGGACTATTTTGAGGATTACAGGAGCTCTAGATAGGCGAACACGGTGCTGTAAAGCACACTAGGACCCTTTAAACGATACGCTCGTTTCGAGCTATCACACGTCCTAGTCCAAGTTCGACCGTAGGTAAGGGGGTCAAAAACGAGTTAAAAACAATCTAAAAACAAGTAAAAACGAGGTGCAAAATACCCAAGAAACCACTTGTGTGGGCTTCAAGGGTAGTTACCAACGCACGTAGGGTACCTACGTCACATGCATCTACGTTCTGGTCGGGTGCTAGAGCCTGAACCACTAGAAAGCGTTTCAGTCTACGCAAGCTCACACCATCCCTCCACGTTGGCATCTTGGCCTTCGGCTGGAACCCAAGGGAGTGCAACCCAAGATCCACGAATAGTGGATAGTGACTCATCCTCCGACTCAGAAGCCATGGAAGGGCACCCTACCAAGAACCCTAAGGAGACAAGCCAAAACATGCCAGTGTGGGCCCCACAGCCCGGATCTAGCATGTTTAGTCGTTTAATAGAGACCTTTAGTAGAGCTACACGCTCTGAGCATGCGACAAGCGAAGTAAATGAGGAAGGAGGGGTAGTAGATTCGCCATTCACATCTTATGTGGACCCTACCCTCCCAAAGAGTGTCCATGTGGATATTCTACCCACTTCGTTTAATGAGGGCCCTACTGAGCTACCACATTCCGATGCTCTTCCTAAAGTAGAGGTCCCTATAAGCCAATCCATAAGAAGTGACATTGCGTCCACTTCAAGAGAACCGTTTGGCACACCAAGTCTAGATGGGATATTTCTCAATGAAAATTGGGAATATGATCTACACACAGAGACTCTAACGGACCTATACACGGGTTACACATACCATGTAGGTTGGTTAGAAGTCCTACGATCTACATCTAGCGCCACTAATCTAGAGGAGCAACAACACATGATATGTGAGGTGATTCATAGAATTATCCAAATTGAGAGGCAAAATAGGGGAGTGGACCTAGTTTCCACTGGCCCTATGAGGTTTTTGGATACGGGCAAGGCCAAACAACCAACCCTATCACAATTGGAGACTCCCTCGGTGAGTCCCATAGACCCTTCATATGTTGTTTCGCCTGGAGTCTCAATGCAGGTTAAGCCCACGAGTAGTAACTTTAGTTTTCCAACCTTGGCTCAACTTTCCATTAAGGAATCCGCAATGCCTACCCCAATGATGAGCATGACAGAAAGCGCACCTGTTACCACTGTAGTTAGTACGACACCACTACCTAGTGGAACAGTACCTACAACAGTGCGTGGCAGTGCCTATCGGCCTTATGTACCTATTGCTACTCATGCTCATGTAGCTCCTACGCCTCCTAGTATGCCAATGGCGTATGCTCCAAGACTGCCTTATCATAACCATTATCCAAGGGGAGCTAGGCCTAGCCACATATCATATCCTACGTCATTTGCCAACTTACTCAGACCAACGCCAACTCCTATCAGCCAGGCTATCCCAGAAGTGCCTCCACCAACTATGCCTGCTCACTTAGGTGATCTCGCAGCATTTGCTCAGACGATCGGACGATCCATTGCAGAAAACATGCGGGGTATGCCTGAGAGAGAACCTAGAAGCAAGGCAGTACAAGTGGCTAAGCTCACTCAAAACTTCAATGGTAACGAGGATGTTAGGAAGCACATTGAAGTCTTTGAACACGTGTGTGATTCCTTGGAAGAGCACAATGAGCTGCACAAGTGTAAAGCCTTAGGCTTAACCTTGAGTGGGAAGGCCGGAGATTGGTATCGAACCTTAAGGGTTGAAGAGCGCACTCACTACCCCACTCTCAAGAGATTGTTCTTGAAAGAATACATACGCGAGGGTGTGCTTTGGGGGGTAGCATCTCAACTCCAAAAAGCTGAACGCGAGGAAGGGGAGTCAGTGAGAGACTTTATAAGTCGATTGAAACATCTAAATTCTCGCTGCACTCCCGATGAACGCTTCAATAACAACCAACTCCTCGATAGATTCATCCGAGGATTGCGCCACGAGGACATTTACAATGGCCTAGTCATTAGAGGTCTTACAACGTGGGAAGCAGTCACTGCCAATGCAATCCAGTTAGAAGACAACTTGATGATTGCAGGTAAAAAGGTGTCTTCAGAAACAAAATCTGTTGGTTCGCAAGTATCTGGGCACGAGCCAATGACGGTAAAACCTATTGCCAAGGAGCCCAAGATATCTGAAATGTCTGTGACCGACCTTACTAAGGCTCTCCAAGAATACTTTAGGGGTAATCGAGCTCCTCAGAATAGCCATATGTACCCAAGGAGAGAGCAACAATGGTGTTCGGTGTGCTTAGGACCACATAGCACGAGTGAATGTCCCACATTTAGAGTCAAATTCAATGGGAATTGCAATGCATGTGGTAAGTATGGCCATCAATCTAAAGATTGCCTAACACTTAAGCGAATGTTGGCAAACCAGGCACCACTAGCTTGGTCAAACACACCTCAAGTACCCGCGCTAATGCCTGCACAACCTATCGAGCAACCGTCACAGCACATAGTTCCAAGGAATCCGAATGTAGTCCAGTCTGTGCCGTTACCACCGCCAGTGCTAGGACCACAACCTCCACATCCAAGGATTACCCCTGTAAACCAGATGGGTTGTGAGTCACATAGTGCATGTGGAGATTATGAAGAGGAGATAGACCCCACTGCTCCATACGGGATTGATACGTTTGAAATGATTCCCCAGTACTACATGGAGGATCATTTCGGGCAAGTCAAGCCTGTATATCAAGCGGCTGCTCTTGCCACAAGAGGGCAAAACCTTAATACCATGGCGAGGAGACCACCTCTTCAATGTTACGAGTGTGGTGGACCGCATCGTGTAGCGGAGTGCCCTAATAGGTTACAAAAGATCGCTACTCAGATGCAACCAAATCAAGGGAGCACATCGGGAATGCCGGTACTTACATGTAATCGTTGTGGCATAGATCATTTGATCGCTCAATGTCCACATAATCCTAATGCACCCAAGATTACGCCATTGAATTTGGTTGAGGTCACCAACCAAGCACGAAGAACCACACCCGTTGTACCCGCAAATGTAGTTACACGGTCAATGCTTCAAAATCAAAACTACATTCTTGAAGAGAGGGATACTGCATCAATCGCTCAGGCAAAGAAAAAGAAAACACGGCGAAAGAGATCGCTTAATGCCACGAGCTCCAAGCCCAGTTCAAAGACTAACATAGGGACGGGAGACGACCCCGTGTATATGAATGATCCTGAAGATGATTCCGATTCAATAGAAACCATGGGGACCAAAGCCACTACCTTAAAAGAAGAACCCACTCGGGAGCTCAACGAAGGAGAATCAAGCGAGTACAAAAATAAGGGGAAACAGAAGGAAACTTCCTCGACCCCACAACCAAGTCAGTTAATGCCCTCTCGACCACCCAAACTGACTGAGACTCCCCAAGACAAGCCACGTGGGCCAAAAACCCTCAAGAAAAAGATTGGAACTTACCCAAACCCAGTTGAGGAGATTGAACAAGTGCAACACTTAAGGGGTTTGGTGGAAGAAACACAAAGAGAACTGGAGCCAAACCCGAGAAAAATCAAAATTCCAGACACAGTGTTTCCTACGCAAGTTCAGCCTCACAGGAACCATAAACCGTTAGCTATACCGAGTATCATTCGAGAAGAAAGTGAGGATAGAACATCAGGAAGTGGGCAAACACCCTTTTTGCTTGAAAGAATGTTTAGTGAGGGAATGCCTGACCCCATCGAAGAGGAAGTGATTCCATCTTCACCAGTCCCTAGTCAAGGGGCGATGTCTCGAAAAGTACCGCTGAATGTGTCCAAGCTAATGGATTTCATGTCCTCCGAGATCAGAACCACGATCATATCCAAATTATACGGAGATCCTGAGCTATTCTTAGCTCTTCGGGCATTTCTCAATGGAGAACTAAAGGCGGGGCTACCACAATTTGCAAATATGGATAGACCCGACAAGCTTCAAGATGAAGGGGAGCATTGGGATCTACAACCCAACCTAGATGAAAATTCGGTCGTTGAAATACCTGTGAACAAGTTGGGACAGTACTTTGAAGGTGACGAATCTAATGCCACCCTCCCCATTACTACCAAGGGATTAACTCTAAAGGGAATCCTTGATGGTGGTGCTGGAGTGAGCATTGTGACTAAAAACTGTTGGGAATCTATGGGAAGGCCTCACCTCGAAGTCACAAACATAGTGGTTAAGATGGCAAACGGAACCATAGCCAAACCTATTGGAATGTTAAGGGACCTCAAGATCAAGGTCCTGGGATACAAGGTAAAACATACCTTCATTGTAATGGATTTCTCCAAGCATCCTATGTCATATCAAATGATCTTAGGACGTCCTTTCATGAGGGAAGCACAAATGGTGCATGATTGGTCGAAAAACCATGTCTATCTACAATTCCAGGACTCTGTCATTCGAGTTGATCTTGAGAATGGTCGTGCGCATCCTTTAGGAAGCAAGGTTATCATTGATAATCGATCAGATACCACTATTCACTCCGCCCCATTAAGGTATTGCTATACATGCAAAAAAGAGACTGATGATGGAAAAGATTCTCCTTACATGGATGTCCTACCGGGTATGACTGAGTCGGATAACGTGGATTGGGTACACCTAGCGGCAACCATAGACACATGGGGAAATAGAGGCACAAGTTGGGTAACACCTGAGGGGCAAGATATGCCACCGTTAGTGCCAATAAACATGATAGGTGTTATGCACATGACTCCTGATGGCGAGAACGTGGCAAACTCCACCGACACTGAAAGTAGCGAAGACTCTGACCAATGCAACTCTGAGTATGAATCTCAAGAAGAAACTGACCCTGAGCCTGATGGAGAAAATGAATCAAATATTCACCCAAATGTGGAAGCAAGGTGCTTAAGGCCTAGGACAGTGGCCTCCTGCAGTTCATCCGAAAGTGAAGATCGACCAAGTGAGTCCGAATCGGATAGAAACAAAAATCAAAAACTTGGTAAGAAGAAAACGAGACATAAGCGCCAACGCTATCGAGCTAATGTACGAACTGCAATAAACAAGGAAAGATCCACTGCAGAATGGCTTAGTTATGTAGGAGCCATTGATGCTCATCGGAAGATAGCGGATAATTGGGGACAATACCTCCAAAGTGTCATGTGGTGTATTCCGCAAACTCATGACGTCGCCCAATTAGAAATCGAAGAGAAGCCGAAACTAAGTCGTACTGCAAGAAGGCGGCAAAACCAAGAGTTGGCTCAACAACAAAAGGAGGCGGAATTAAAAGAAAAAAACCGGGCACAACAAGAACCAGTAGACTTACACCCCGCACCCGAGCATTTCAAATCATTCACCACAGGGGAACGTAAAGTAGTCTACACAAAAGCCCAACGAACGCCTACCAATGGGAGCAGCGGTGTCTACGATGGCCCTGCGGTAGTTAAGGAGATAGACTTAGCAGATCCAGGTGAGGAGTCTAAACCAGTTTATATTGCTCAAGACCTCACCAAGGCGGAAGAAGCTGCACTTACGAAGCTTCTTAAAGAATTCAAGGACATATTTGCTTGGACATATCATGATATGAAGGGTGTTCCACCCTCGGTGGTGCAACACACGATTCCAATGATTAGCACTGCTAAACCAGTCCAGCAACGTCCCTACCCAATGAATCCTAAGTACGCAAAGATTGTACAAGAGGAAATTGAAAAGCTGGTAAAATGTGGATTCATATACCCAATTGAGCACTCAGAATGGGTTTCTCCGATAGTCATCGTGCCAAAGAAGAATGGGAAACTCAGAGTGTGCGTTGATCTCAAAAAGGTTAATGCAGCCACCAGAAGGGATCATTACCCCTTGCCATATTCTGAACATGTGCTTGAAAGAGTGGCAGGCAAGGAGGCATATAGCTTTTTAGATGGGTACTCGGGTTACAATCAGATCACAATTGCAGACGAGGACCAAGCTAAAACAGCATTTATCACGGAGTTTGGAGTGTTTGCCTTTCGCGTCATGGCTTTTGGCCTGACCAATGCACCTGCAACATTCCAACGATTGATAAACACGGCCTTTAAGGAATATCTAAGGGACTTCTGTGAAGCTTTCTTAGATGATCTTTGTGTTCATTCCTCTTGGGACGAGCACTTGATGTGTTTACGAAAAATATTTGAAAGGTGTAGATTATATCGCATCTCCTTGAATCCTTTCAAATGCCAATTCTGGGTTAAACACGGAGTTATCTTAGGGCATATAGTGTCCAAAAATGGGATTTCCACTGATGAGAGTAAAATCAAGGTCATTCTGGAATTACCCCCACCCACCAACTACAAGGGAGTCCAACGCTTTATGGGCCACGTTGGTTATTATCGAAGGTTTATTCTCTTCTTCGCCGAGATAGCTCGACCATTGTATAAGCTTCTCATCGAGTTTATTTGGACCGAAGAATGTGACCGTGCCTATGAGCTATTAAAGAAGGCCTTGGCGAGTGCTCCAATCTTGAGAATGCCTAACTGGGATTTACTCTTCCATGTGCATATTGATGCATCAAACTTTGCTATTGGGTGTGTGTTAACTCAACCTGGAGAACACAAGCTAGACTACCCCATTAGCTTTGCCAGTCGCCAGTTGAACGATGCTGAGATGAACTACACCACTACGGAGCGAGAAGGGTTGGCAATGATATATGCAGTAAGGAAATTTCGTTATTACCTCCTTGCCACCAAGTTTGTTTTCTATGTGGATCATCAAGCATTGTTGTATCTGGTAAACAAACCATGCTCCACAGGAAGAATCACACGATGGCTATTGATTCTTCTTGAGTTTGATTTCACGGTTGTTGTGAGACCTGGCAAGAAACATGTTATGGCTGATCATTTGTCTCGCATACCCAATGGTGAGGCTCCTACAGGGGTTGATGATGACTTACCTGACACTTCCCTGTTCATGGTGGAGACAATGCCTGAATGGAGTGAGAAGATTGTTAACTTTTTGGTTAATGGCTTTCCACCCAAGGAGCTTCGTAAAGATCTAGCTCGAAAGCTGATCAAAGAATGCGAACCCTATTGCCTGATAGCTGGGACTCTTTATAAAAGAGGAAAGGATGACGTTCTTAGGCGTTGTGCCCGAGAGGATGAGTATCTATACATTTTACAAGAGGCACATATGGGCGTAGCCGGTGGTCACTTCTCAGGAGACTTAACTGCGCGAAAGATCTTACAATCAGGGTATTGGTGGCCCACTATGTTCCAAGATGCATCACTCTTTGTGAAGGGTTGCGATGAATGCCAACGATACAAGAAACCGCAGAGGAAAGATCAGATGCCCCTACATCCGATCAAAGTAAACCAACCATTTGAAAAGTGGGGTTTAGACTTTGTAGGTCCAATTAGTCCAGCGGCCCGAAACACACAATCTCGCTATATTATTGTGGCCACTGACTATATGACCAAATGGGCTGAAGCGAAAGCGACACGTAAGGCAGATGCAAGGACAACAGCCAAGTTCCTCTTTGAAAATATAATCACACGATTCGGTTGTCCTTTTGAACTTGTGAGCGACAATGGTACGCATTTTATAAATGAAGTGATTAAGGAGCTCACAACAAATTTCATGATATCCCATCATAAATCTACTCCTTACTATCCGCAAGCGAATGGCCAAGCCGAGAGTACAAACAAGACATTAATCTCTGTTTTGACAAAGACAGTTGAAGCTTATCGCACGGATTGGGATCTAAAGCTTACGACAGCTTTATGGGCCTATCGTACTGCGTACAAAGTGGCTATTAATTGCACACCATTCAAAATGGTATATGGCCAAGAAGCAGTCATGCCGTGGGAATTTGTCATTCCAAGTCTTCGTGTTGCTACTCAAGAGGGTTGGGATGGTAATCCCTTAGCAGAACGTCTGTATATCCTTGAGCGGCTAAACGAAGAAAGACAATTGGCTGTATACAATGCCCTTGTGGAGAAGGATAGAAGGAAAAAATGGTTTGATCGCCATCTAAAGGACAAGGACATCAAGGTTGGGGATAAAGTCTTGATGTATGGAGTGCGAAACGAAAAGAAGAAGCTCAAATATGCTGGTAAGGGACCGTATAGAGTATGTGAAATTACACCGCAAGGTACCATCAGAGTGGAGACTCTCGACGGAGTTGAAACCATTGGATTCCTTAATGGGAGTAAATTCAAAAGATACTATGACCCCCTGAGCCAGGAGGAGTTACACGCAATCCATCAAAAGAAGGCAGCTAAAGAACAAGCTGAGCTTAGAAAGATACAAGCGAGAGTTGAAGCCAAAGAACGTCAACAGCGTGCTAGGCGACAACGAGAAGCCAACTTGGGAATTACGCAAGTATTTTTCGAGGAAGCAGAGGAGGATGCACTGGAATCTGACCCACCTCTAAGATACCCAATTGAGTTACAGAGTCCTTACGGGGAGGTGCTGTATAATGCATTATTGGATACAGGAGCTCAACATAATTTGCTATCATATGGCGTGTGGTGTCAACTGGGAAAACCACCTTTAACCAAGAGTTCTATCCAAGTTCAAGGAATCACCAAGAAGAAAACCCCTGTATCAGGAATTCTGCACACTCCGGTTGCCTATGACAAGGGAACCATAATTCAAAGCTTTTTGGTTATGCCTACTGGTACCATGGGAGGGACTGTAATCTTAGGGCGCAAATGGATGATGGCCACCAAGTGCAATATCGATTGGGCAACCAGACAAGTCACAACGCAAGAACCAACACTAGGTCTGACCGCTCAAAATCCCGCACCTAAGTCATCCACTCAAATATTAGATAACGAAAAATCACAAAGTCCAGTGGCAAAACCATCTTCGATTGTTGGCCACCCCTCTAACGCTTCAATGCCAAGAGTGGAAACAGGAAAGGTGGTCCCTAAAGCTTTACTTACTATGCCAAAGAGTACATACAAATGGGTCCCCAAAGCTTCGTTAACAGCTACTTCCCCTGCTCAATCTCGTTCAGCCACCAAGAAGCCTCGTAAAAGGAAAGCAGCTACCCACCCGAGAAAGGGCAATGTAACATCGCGATGGATCCCTAAAAAATTATTAGTAGCCCAAGGGTACTACGAGGGGAATGACCAGATTTGGGTCCCTAAACATAAGGTGAATCCCTCTACATCACCTGTAAAACCTTGCAAACCAATTGTTGCCACCCCAATGACAATTCAAGACCGTGGTAAGGGAAAGGTAACAGAGTGCTCCGCACCACTTCCAGAGTTAGTTTGGATTCCCAAACGATATCGATCATTACCACCTAGCTCAGGAAGGGGGGAGCCACATGAAGCTTCTAGCTCCTCGTGCCAGGCACACACTCATATAGAAGTTTCTACATGCTCTACACCTACTCTTGTCAACACCCAACAAAAAACCGATGAGCCTACATCTCCCCTTGTAATAGTATCGATGGAAACCATTTCCTCCATTCGTCAATGGGAGCGTACACTACCATCTCTGCAATTGGATGTGGCCACAAGGGTCATAAAAAGCTATCTGCCCACATCACAACCTATGACCCGCTGGACAAATTGGTTCCAAGAGGCTGCAACATCATTGCAAATAATATGATCTACCCAAGGAAAGGGGGAGCATGTACTCACGCTCGACATTCTAATGCTTCCTCCTTAACCTTCTCCCCTGACCATGTAATTGCCAAATTCAAGGGGATGTATATATATAGCTTCATACATTATAAAAAACAAAAAAAAAACAAAACAAAGAAAAGAAAAACAAAAAATAGTAAAAAGAGCAAGAGCACAAAAATAGGATAAATATCCGTATACAATCAAGAACTAGATTGACCTGTCTCACAAACCTACTGATGCTATATCTGTGTTTGCAGATATGGCAGATGCACGATCATCATACACTTCATCCACTCCCGCCTTTGATGAGAGGTATCATCTGTACCTTTCTCAGATATTTCACATGTGCTATCCTGTAATTGAAACTGAATGGGATCATATAGATGTATTAGCCAGAGAGGAAAATGTTGAGGAATTAGAATGGCTAATTCGCCTATTAACCATGACTGACCCCTACTCCGTAGAGGACATATCCCCGATAGCCCAATGCTTTCCTTTTCCACAAGATGACTATCCTCGCATCGTTACATTCTTGATGAGTCTATGTGGATGGGAAAATGAAAAGGAAATATCTGACAATGATGAATGGACGGATGAAACTCATGGCACTACTGAGGTTGATTTTATTTATTTGGATGATGCGGATAGAGGCTTAGCCTTAGGGCTAGAGCCAGGACTCTACAACATCCTCTTACCGTATCCTCAGTAGTAGTGTGGTGACTGGTAGGTAGGTTAGTGTTTTCAAGTTTTTTCTAGTTTAGATTCTTTAAACGAGTCTTGAATTTTCACACTCATGTGCCTCTCGAGGTATAGTGCTTGTTAGTTGATTGTACAGGTTAAAAAGTTTGAGGTGGGTTCGCTTCCAAGTCCAGAGACTGCCGCAAAGTTCATCAAAATATATCTACATCAAATTGCAAGTTGTCTCGTCAAATCAAGGAGATCTCCAATTACAGGTGTAATTCTTCCATACCCACTCTCTTTCGTTTTTACTGTTCAATCAATTGCATAAACTATAATGCATGACCACATGGAAATTATCAATGTACTACTTAGTTTTTGAAGTTGCTTGCATGCTAGTGTAAATCATTAATGAGCTTAACTTTATTGGAAATATTCCTAGGCAGCATGACGTCTTTAGTTAACCTTGGAATACGATTGTCTTAGGTCTAGGGTCAAACCATCTTAATGTTTGAACACCTGGCTGTGTGTGTGTTGACCTCTAGGACATAGATTTTACCCCTTGTCGAAAAGATGTAAGAACACATTTTAGTTCAGGAGCGAAGATCAAAACAAACTTTTAAAAAAAAAAAAGCCTACAATAAATGGCAATACAAGTCTATGATGTGCTTTAATGTTGGCCTATCGCCTTATTGATACTTGGTAAGCGAGGAGTATTCTACTCCAGACCGATGCCTTGGTTGGTAGGGGGTAGCCTTGCCTAAAGTGAGCTAATAGATTCCTGGATAATGCCTTGTGTTAGACATGGTACCAAGATCGATGTTAGTTTTGCCTTAGGAAGGTCGCCATTGTGTATAAAAATTGTCATGTGCAAAAAAAAAAAAAAAAAAGGCAAAAGGCTCCTGTAACTCTGATGTTTCTTGTGTCCCTAGGCTCGTTGTAACTACTTGTTCTTAGAGTAGACACAGTATGGTCATTTGTTTATTTATTAAGCTTGGTTATTTTCCTTGACTTAGGCCAGTTATAAACCTTGATTAACCTTTGACACCTTGCTAACTCCTTTCAATAATTTTAAACTCCTATTAATTTGCTACACTAGCTCACTCATGTACCCTTAAACTAAGTTCTAATAGCAACATCCATTGTGGTCTCACACGCTTGAATTTATACACTTTATATCTTTTGAATTCCAGCATACCTTCACTCTACTTCCCTGTTTTGCAGACGGTCTACCACAACAACCCTCTCGAGCTTACCATACCATAGCTTCCGAGGACGGAATCTACATCAGGAAGGGGGGCATGTTAACCCATGGCGGACATTGCGACATACTATATTTTACGTCATTAATTTAAATATTCTGAGTCATGGGCCGGGCTTGTCGGCACCATATGTTAAGGATGAAGGGATTGGGTGATCGCCGATGAGAGGCGCACCTTGGATATCAGTAGGATAAGGGTTAGGGTCGGCCGGCCATGTATGGGCGCCCAAGTGTGAACGGCCAAGTCACCTATATGAGTCAAATGTAACCCTAAAATCCTCATTCTCATGTGTTGTGAATAGAAGAGTGCTCTTGCCTTATCTCCTTGGTTTCCTTCTCCTGCGTGTGTGTGTGTGAGAGAGAGAGAGAGAGAGAGAGCGATCGAGCGCACTGTGTAGCGGCACGGCGAGACGGCGGAGAGGCGGTAGAGCGGCGACGGCGGCTCCTCCTTCACGGCTGCGACGCGGGAATCCTTCAAGGCAGCAGTTAAGCGGTGAGTGACACACCCTTTGGCATTCTGTTTGAGCTTCCTTCCCTGGTTGTATGCTTGTAGCCATTCGTGGCTCGCATACGGTGTCTGGCAAGTCCCCAGCTACGACCTGTGCGGCAAAAGCGCACATCCATGCATTCCACAAGGCTTTCATAAAAAAACTACTTGCATGTTTTATCTAAATGTTGCCTAAATAGAGAGTTAGGGGAGTGATAAGTTTCCATCTGGGACCTTCTAAAATGGCAAAATCCACAAGTTTTCAAGAGGAGAACAACCTAGTCTTCCTCTAGAATCTGCATACTTCTAATGATCTATTTTGTTGATAGTTTGTCCATATTTACAATATTGGGGAGGCCTAATCCCCCTTTTCCTTTGTGAAGGGTGCATGTCCTCCATACCACCTTAGGAACTTTTTTGGGGGAATAAATGTATGTATGTATGTATGTATGTATATGTGTGTGTGTGAAAAATTACATCAACAGATACACTTGTGTGAGTACACCATAATCTGATCAGTATTCCTGTTATATCAGTATTCCTGTGAGTACACCATAATCTGATCAGTATTCCTGTTATATCAGTATTCCTGTGAGTACACCATAATCTGATCAGTATTCCTGTTATATCGTCTAAATAGACAAATCCAACCAACTATGTGGAGTTCAATAATTTGCATACATTATCCCACATTTAAAGAATATTTATCCCGCCTCAGATGATAACCCAAGTCTAGGCTAGCCTTACTTATGTAGTATAACCTTTAGGAGTGTACTCCTTCAATATCTCATCATATTCCATCAGAGAGAAGAATGTGTAAACATGTTGTTTGGTTTTTTTGAACCACCTTTGGGTCTTAGGTCCAAATTTTGGTGCTTTGCTTTTGACTAGTAGTCTCATGAGTTGGTATAACTAAGCTTTGGACCTTTAGATCTGAGAAGCTAGGGGGGAAAAACATACTTGGAGGGGTTAGACCTTTTGAGAGGCAAAGAATAGATGGATTGGAAAAACTTTAGGCATTATACTAACTTGGTCAAATTGGCTCATAGTCAAGGAAGAGACTAACAAGGGAGACTTAACTGAGCTAATAACTTTGATCATATATCACTTGCTTGTGGACATATAGGAACAATTGAGTTTTTAACCTTGATGCATTTCAAGTATCAGATTAAAGTGTTTTGTAAAATCACTTGTTCTTCATTTGTAAAGATTAATTATTCATTGTTTATATAACTTATATGCTGCCCAATTGCATTAATATTGAGGGAGGAAGGAGGAGACACTGCTATATATAAACTTTGATCAAATTCACTTACTTGTGGAAAATTTGGACATTGAGGAATAATAGAGTTTTTAACCCTCATGCAGCTCAAGCAGTGGATTTTGATTAGATTAAAAGATAACTTGTTCATTATTATTTATCTATGTAACTTAATATTGCTCATTTATTATGAGGAGGAGGAAGGAGACTCTGACACATACCACCTTAGGGATTTTATAGGTGCATGGGTCTCTGGACCGAGAAAATTCCTCCATAGCTTTTCTAGAGTTTTGAAATCACTATTATTAGAGTTTTGAAGTCACTATTATTAGAGGGTCTCCGCAAGGAGAGAAAATTAAGGTTTTTCAAGTGACACTTAACGACTTAATACTAGTATTAGACCCGTGTGTTGCTACGGTGACCAAGGTTCTAGAAAAGGATCCGTTCCCTCCCTACAACCATCTCTCTCTCTCTCTCTCTCTCTCTCTCTCTCTTTCACCCCCCCCCCACACACACATGTGCACACATGCATGCACACACTCCCTCTCTCTTTTCACACTCTCCCACACATAGAAGCTCTCTCTCTCTCTCTCTCTCTCTCTCTCTCACACACACACACACACACACACACACACACATGTAAATATTGGTATATACAATATTACGTTTTAGATACATATACCTATACATAGACACATATACCTATACATAGACACATATACTTAGATATACATATATACGTGCTTAAAAAAAATATAAATACACACATACACACACACACACAGACATAATTTTAATTAATTTTGATTAAATTTTAATGTGTGGAGATGGGTGGTAAGGTGTGCTCACTTTTAAATATATAGATATGTGCAAGCTTGAGTGTGTGTGTGTGTGTGTGTGCATGTCAGTGTGTATATCTCTGTGTGTGCATGTGTGTCCATGCGTGCGATTGTGTGTGTGTGTGTGTGTGTGTGTGCATGTGTGCACGTATCATGAGCGTGTGTCTGTGTGCACGTATCATGTGCGTGTGTGTGTGTTGTGCATGTGTATACATGTAGATACATGTGTGTGCATCGACATACATATAGATCTATTTATATATACATGTTTACATACCTATAGATACATATATAATATATGTGTATGTGTGTGTGTATATGCATTTTATCTATGTATTTATAGGCATTGTTGATGTGTTCCATGCTGTGTGCTTATTTTCTCTATGTTTAAATGGGGATGCCTATGCAATCATTACTCACACATTGGAATGTGGGTGATGCCATTATTTAATTCCATGTGTGATGTATGCTTATCGGGGGTACATTTTGTGTTTGGGTTATGCTTAATGTCTTTGAGGACTAATGTGGGTGATGCCATTATTTAATTCCATGCTGTGTGTGCTCAATTTAAATGGTCAATATTAATTTATTAATTAGCTCTGCGCAGTGATATTTATTTTATGGACATGCGATATTTGAGTGGCGGACATTAGTTCGAACGAGACATGTGTTGGACTGCAATGGGATCTCCAAAAGTGCGTGACACCCATTTAGCATATTCAAATTCTAGTATTTATTGGCTTTGCCAATGTCCTTGTATATATCATTTTGGTATGCTTACCTTTTTTATATAATATCAAACGTTATTATTATCCCTTGTGCTATTTTTGTGCACATGTTGTGCAAGCTCTCTAATTTTGTAAGCCTTGAACTATTTTTGTAAGGGAGCTAATTTTTTTAAGGGGTACCGTAAATAATGAACACAAAAAAATATGGGTGAGAAGGTACGGGAGCCAGATTCTCACACAAGGGGTCAACCCAATACTCTTGCTGATGGTTATTTTCCATGCTTGTTAATTATTTGTTTATGCTATGCTTTTGTTGTTAATTTGTGAAGAGTCTTGAGCTAATGGATTTTAAGCGTATGAGTTTATTAAATCTCAACTCAAGTGATACAAAGATCCTGACAGGCATGTATATTCTCTCTCTTACACATGCACATAATATAATATTAGAAGATATATATGTGTGTGTGTGTGTGTGGAGGAGGGGGGAGGGGTGGGCAATTTGCTTGCTAATGTATTATATATATATATGTATGTATGTATGTATGTATGTATATGTATGTATGTATGTATGTATGTAAGAAACTCATTCAATGAGCAAATGACTTGATGCTGACAATTAATTATGAGACCTAATGCATTTAGGCGTGTGGGAAAGAAACCCCCAAACCATCTTCTCTTGTCCTTTCTCCTAATGACTTTGATGGGTGGGTGGTGACAATTAATTATGAGCCCTAATACATCTAGGCATGTGGGAAAGAAACCCCCAAAGACCGTCTTCTCTTCTCCTTTCTCCTTTTCAAGAGTTCACCCTCTCCTTTCTCCACGTAAAGGCTAGGTTTATAGGTTAGGCACCCATGGTTTATCTTGTATAGATATAAATGCATTTGCATGTGTACATGCATATGTGTGTGAGAGTGTGTGCATGTAAACATGTAAATGTGTATGCGTGTGCATCTACGCAGACATATGTGTGCATGTGTACTTGTGTATGTGAGTGTGTGTATGTGTGTATATGTTTGTGCTTATGTGCGTGCATATGCATGTATGTGTATGTGCAAGCTTGAGTGTATGTGTGTGTAAGTGCGCATATCTTTGTGTGTGCACGTGTGTCCATGCATACAAGTGTGTGTGTGTTTCTATAGGTGAGTGTACATGTGTATGTATGCATATATAAACAGGTAACTCTCTACATATGTTTGTGTAGGTGAGTGTATGTCTATACATGTGTGTACATGTGAGCGAGTGTGTGTCTATACATGTGTGTACATGTGAGCGAGTGTGTGTACCTCTAAGTGTGTGTGCATGTACTCTATGTGGTGTGCATGCCATGTGTATGCACATGTGTTTATATGTGCAAGTGTGTATGTGTGTGTATTTATATGTGTGCATGTATGCATGTGCATGCATGTATGTTTGCATGTGTACATGTGTGTATATATGTCTCTCACAAAGACACACAATCAATCTCCCATGCACACACAATCAATCTCCCATGCACGTGCATACAAACATCCTCACATATACACATACACCCGCCCTCTCTTTCTCTCTCTCTCTCTCTCACAAGCACCTCTCTCTCTCTCACACACATACACATGCACATGTACTCTCTCTTCTCACACCCCCTCACACACACACATAGAAATGCTCTCTCTCTCTCTCTCTCTCTCTCTCTCTCTCTCTCTCACACACACACACACACACTTGCACGCTCGTCTATGTGACTGTGTGTATATACACACATGTCTATCATTGTGTAATGTTGACTTCATGCCTGCATGCATCATGCAAGTGTCTTGATTGTGCGTATGTGCTAGTGTGTGTATCTGCACGTGTTTGTGTATATGGTGTGAGTGTGTGTACGTGTGTATGTTTGTATTCATGTGTGTCCATATGTGAGAGTGTGTGTGCATGTATGTATGCGAGCATGTGAATGTGTCCATGTGCGCATCTTTGTGTCTGTGTGTGAATGTGCACGTATATATATGTGTGTATGTACACATGCAAATGTGTATGCGTGTGCATCTATGTATACATGTACACATGCATGTGTGGGTGTGCACACATGTACTTGTGTACGTGAGTGTGTGTATATGTATGTGCTTATGTGCATGCATGCACACACAAAACATCCTCTCTCATTCATGCACACACACACACAATCTCCCATGTATGTGTATATGTGTGTATACACATAACATGTGTATGTGTGTATATTTTTATGCTTATGTGCATGCACACACAAACATCCTCTCTCATACGTGCACACACACAATCTCCCATGCATGCACCCACAAACATCCTCTCTCTTCTCACATACCTGTGAAATATACCCCCTCTCTCTCCCTCTCTCTCTCTCTCTCTCTCTCTCTCACACACACACACACACCTCTCTAATGCACACATACACATGCACTCTCTTCTCACACCCTCACACATACACAATCTCCAATGAATACACACAAACATCCTCTCTCTTCGTAAATGCACGCACATACACGTGCAAAATACCTCCCCTCTCTCTCTCTCTCTCTCTCTCTCTCACACACACACACACACACCCCCCTCTCTCTCTCTCTCTCATGCATACACATGCACATGCACTCTCTCTTCTCACACCCCCTCACATACGCATAGAAGCTCTCTCTCTCTCCCACACACACATTTGCACGCACACACCCACACACAAACTTGCACGCATATGTGTGTGATTGTGTGTGCACGTACACGTGTGTGTGTCATTATGTAATGTTGACATCATGCATGCATGCATGCATTGTGCAAGTGTCTTAATTGTGTAATGTCGACTTCATGTATGCGTTGTGCAAGTGTCTTGATTGTGCGTATGTGCTAATGTGTGTTAACCCTTTTTTAGGGTTAACAAGAGCTACTGCCATTATCTTACATCAAGGAGTCAAGTTAGACACACCAAAAGGTCATACATTCAAGATATGAAGCAATGGTGTCCAAATCTACAACTTGGTTGGGATCTTGTAATGGTCCGACAGAATACTTATGATGATTTCCACTTCAAGAGCGTGTGGTAGCAAGCTAGGATAAAGCCCAAGTGATGTACTTCATGGATATATTATAAGAGTAGTCATTTTAATAGCATTAGGCCTCTTATAAGCCTAAAGTGCCCACCCGGCCACAGTTTAAGTGAGTGTAAACACTTATGGCCATGTATATAAGTGAAAATCTCTCATAAGACAAAAAACTCTCCTATTGTGCAATAGAGTCTTGCTCTTGCTAATCCTCTTGCTAGTTTCTCTCTAATCCATGCTAGTGAGTGTGTGTGTGTGTGTGTGTGTGTGTGAGTGAATTGAGGTAAGAGGAGGGATGAGTACACGTAGTACAACGCGGCAGTGTGACAACGCTCGCGGGAGGCACAATGGAATTACTTCTCAAGTTGTTGTGGAGCTTGGAGACCTCAAGGGTTACGAGCTCAGCCATTAAAAAGATTGCCACCATGATAGTTGTGGTTCACCAAGTAATCTTCTTGTTGGATGTATTTCGACGTGGGTTTAGGTGAGCCATAACATTTTTGGTGCCGCTGCTCCGAAGGAGCCATCCCTTGGTTTTTTCCATTGTTTGCTCTCTAATCTGCTCAAATTGATTTCCCATTGTCTTGATTAGTGGTTTCCCACTAAAAAGATGTGGTTAATATGGAGATTTGTGTGTGATTTTGTGAGAAATAGCTCTCTTTTTTTACCTTTTGAAAGAATGATTTTTTGGCTTAAATGTGTTGTTTTGTTAGTTTTAATCTAGTTTTTAGTGTTTGTTAAGTGTGCACATAGAGTGTGTTAGGTAAAATTTGCATCTATTGCATCAAACAATGCAATGGATAGTAATTTTGTGATTTCTAGCTCTTTTTAGAGTTCAACATAGAGCTAAAATCATTAATTTTGATGATTTTTAGCTCTCTTTAGAATTAAACATAGAGCTAAAATCATTAATTTTTACTTCATTTATGTGTTTTTTGTTTGATAGCAACAAGTATTAGGGGCAGCTTAATCATTTAAAAAATTATACAAAAACTTTTAAAAACTCTTTAAATTGACTAATCTACATTAATTGACTGGTTTTCATTATCAAGGGGTGATTAATCTAGTTCAAGAGGTGGAAATTTTAGAAAATGTGTTTTTTGGTGTCAAAATTAATGTTTTGGGTATTTAGGGAGCATCTAGATGCATCAAAACATCTAATTGCATTAATTTCTTCACCAATCAGAGGATTTTTACTCTCTTTGGCCTAATTTACATAAAGAAAAGAGCCAAAATTAAGGGCTTAATTAATCTTTGATTGTTAGTTAATTTACACTTTAGATTAAGCATAATGCTTAGCAATCTAAGGATCTATCTAATGATGTGCTTAATAGTGTGTTCAAAAGGAGAAAAGATTAGTGGAGGGATCAATCTTTGATTAATTCTTAAGCACTTTTTTCATAACTCATTAAAGCTAATGAGCATTGAATGAAAAGATGCCCCTTAGTTGGTAAATGGCCACTTTTGGGAGTTATTTATGAAGGGTGTAAGGGGGTGTCATAAAAGTGTTTTTTTAATTTCCATGTAGCTTTTTGGGAAAATGCCTATTTCCTTCCAATTTAAAATTAAAAAAATATTCCCTCCACACAAAGAAACTCGAATTTTCCTATAGACTAATAATTCATGAAATACCCATTTCATGACGTGAAAAGTTCTTGTACTTTCACGTCATGAAAAGGTCCGCGTGGTGAAAAAAATCGTGAGATATCCCATTTCACGACGTGAAAAAGCCCTTCCCAAACAACAAGCAAACTGATTCTAGAATTTTCCAGATCACTTTGGTCAATTTTTGACCATTTTTAGGTCAGTTTAGCTTACTTTTTGGAACTAGACTTGAATTAGGAGAGAGGAGAGATAAAAAATCTCAATTTTTGATGATTTAAAACTCCACCACACATGTGAAATAGGCGCCTCCTTCATGAGGGAGAAATTTCCATTGTTGTGAGGTGTGAAAAATCCATTTTTTTAGTATTTCCTTTGGTCCTTAGTCCACTCTTCATCTTATGTGAGTATTTACTCATTTTTGGGGGGGATTTTTTTTATTTCTTTTATTTATCTTCTCCACACATTTGGATGAATCTGATTGGCCCCTCAAAAACTTAATTTAAAATTTTTAGAAAATCTGGACCCCTAGGATAAGGCCTCTTTGAACAGATTATACTTGATTTCTAATGCACCTTCTGTTTGAACTTTTGTTTCGGGGGAACTTATTTTAATAAGAAGATATATTTTTCATCCAAAAATATTCAAAATCTGAATAATCTCTCTCTAGAATATTTTCTCTCTCTAGGCCAAAACAGGTAGAAACAAGATCTTTTATATTTCTGAAGAGAGATTTGATTATAGGGGAAGATGCTGGACATCTTGAGAGGCTGGGGAGGAATCTTACATTCTCTCCCACTTGAAAAACGCGAGATGTCCTCATCTTGCAAACTGGGGGTAATCCCGCAACAGTTCAGCTTCTTTCTCCCAAGTTGTATCTTCAAAAGGATAGAACTTCCATTTGACCAATAATTCTCTCAGAATTCTGTTCCTGAGAACCTTTTCTCGAACATCAAGGTTTTCTTAAGGTTGGAGTTCCATCTTCCCTTGGGTTAAAGAAGTTGAGATTTCATCATCAAGCACATGATTCGGGCTTGGTACATACTTTTTAAGAAGGTTGACATGAAATACATTATGTACTTTGAGATGAGGAGGCAGAAGAAGCTCGTAGGCTAAGTCACCTATTTTCTTTGTAATCAGATATGGCCCACAATATCTGGGGGATAACTTCTTGTACTTCCCAAGAGATAGAGAACTTCTTTTGGGGCGTACTCGAATGAAGACCATATCTACTTCTTCGAATTCTCTGTCTGTCCTCTTCTTATCTGCATACTGCTTCTGTCTATCTTGGGCAGCTTTTATATCTTTGCGAATTGACTGCATGTGCTGCTCCATGTCGTCAAGCATCTGTCTAGACATCTCGACCCTAATCAATGGGTCGGACCAAGTTAATGGAGTTAAGCAATCTTGTCCATACAGAGCTTTGAAAGGGCTCATCCTAATACTTTGGTGATAAGAAGCATTGTAGGCGAACTCGACTAGGTGCAGATAGCTTAGCCACTTCTTGGGTTCCCTGCCCCACAGCATGACCGAAGTATATCTTCGATTACTTGGTTTACCCTTTCTGTTTGACCATCGGTCTCAGGGTGGTAAGCTGTGCTGAGATCCAAGAAAGTTCCTACTGCTTTAAAAAATGCAGTCGAGAATCTTGACGTGAATTTGGGATCTCGATCACTTACTATTCTTTTGGGTAGGCCATGCAATCTGAAGATTTCCTTGAGGAACACTCTGGCCACATCCACTGCAGTAGTGTAGGTTTCTTTTATTGGAATCAGATGGGCAACTTTGGTTAGTCTATCAACTGCCACGAAGATGGAGTTGTAACCTGATTACACTGAAGGTAATCCAGTAATAAAATCCATACTGATGCATTCCCACTTCATTTGGGGGATCTCTAATGGATGTAACTTTCCATGCATTTTTTCTCTCTCGACTTTGACTTTCTGACAGGTCAGACATTGACGTATATGATTAAGCACATCCTTTTTTAGACCAGGCCAAAAGAAGCTTTTCTTCACAGACATGTAGGTTTTGATGAAACCTGGATGTCCTGCCAATAAGGATGTCATGGGCTTCATTCAGAATTTGACCCTTAGTTCCCTCATCATTGGGAATGCATAGCCTGCGATTATAATACATAATTCCATCATCCAGGCTGTATCCTTGAACCCGCTTTAACTCCTGTGGAGTTTTGCTTTCCTGCATAAGTAGGGTAGCAATAGGGCCAAAGAATCTATCCTGCATGATCTTCTCATTTGCTTCTATAATCAAAGGATTTGACATTACAGTAATTGCAAGCAAGGAGGCTTTGGTGCTGAGGGCATCTGCTACCACATTTTCTTTGCCTGGGCGGTACTTGATTTCAAAATCAAATTCTTGCAGAGTCTGCATCCACCTTCTTTGGTACATGTTGAGATCCTTCTAAGTGAAGATCCACTTTAAGCTCTCATGATCTGTCTCATCAAAGTGAATCTTTGACCCAGTAGGTAATGTCTCCACAACTTCAAGGCATAAACTACTGAAAGTAGTTCCAAGTCGTGGACAACATAATTCCTCTCATGCGTTCTGAGTTTTTGGGATTGTTGGCCACTGTATGACCTTCCTGCATAAGTGCACCTCCCAGGGCAAAACCACTGGCATCAGTTACTACCTCAAAGGGCAGAGAGAAATCTGGCAGCTCTTTAGAATGGGATTGGTTACCAAGGCGGTCTTCAGCTTATCAAAAGCACTCTGGCACCTTTGGCAAACCATTGAAACGGAATATTCTTCTTGAGAAGATTTGTCAGGGGGGAAGCTATGAGAGCATACTTTGGTATAAAAATTCTATACCAACCAGTCAATCCCAAGAATCCTCTAACTTCTTTGACTGTCTTTGGTTTAGGCCAATCTATAACTGCTTGGACTTTTGTGGAATCTCGAGAAATTCCATCTTTTGATACCAGAAAGCCCAAGTATTCAACATGGTCGGCAGAGAAAGTGCATTTGCACTTTTTTGCAAAGAGTTGAAGCTTTCTTAGAATCTCAAGAACTTTTCTGACATGAGCTTCATGGTCAGCTGCATTCTTTGAGTAAATCAGAATATCCTCAAAGAAAACAAGAACAAAATCATCCAAGTATTCTCTGAGAATGTCTTGCATTAAGCGATTGAATGTAGCTGCTGGGACATTTGTCAATCCAAACGGCATGACAATGAATTCATATGCCCATACCGAGTATTGATGGCTGTCTTTGGGATATCTTGCTCATTAATCCTGATCTGATAATATCTTGATTTGAGATCTATCTTTGTGAAGATCTGGGCTCCACTTAGCCTATCTAGAAGCTCGTCAATTCTAGAGATAGGATACTTATTCTTAACCGTCTCAGAGCTGATTGAGACCTCTGTAGTCCACACATAGTCTTAGCATTCCATCTTTCTTTTTCTGAAAGAGAACTGTTGCACCCCAAGGTGAAACACTGGGTCTTACAAACCCTTGTTCCAACAGCTGTCTAAGCTGTTTCTTGAGTTCGATGGCTTCACGAACTGACATTTTGTACGTGCGCAGGGCTATTGGTTGAGCTTCGGGGGTAATTTCTATCACATGATCTACTTCTTGAATTGGAGGCATCTCTGTTAGCTCTGCTGGGAATAAATCATCATAATTGCTTAACCATTCAGGTTCTTTAGCTTTTAACTTTGAGTCTATCGGATTTATTTTGATAAGATAAATGCGCTACTTCTTTCTAAGTCCTTTTAGTAACTTAGAAGCTTTTACTAACTGCAAACTTGGGGATCCTGAAATTCCAGTTCCTTGAACCTTGTTTCCGTGAAGGTCACGGATGGAAATGGTTCCATTATGACAGTGAATGTCAGCTTGATTTTTGTGGAGCCAATCCATTCCAAGGATTCCATCGAAAACTCCCAAAGGTATAACTCTGAACTGACACTCAGTTAAATTCCCATCTAGATTGAACTGAATACGATCTGTCTCAAGGTGAGTGAAAAGAATCTCCCCACTTGCCAATTCAACCTGCATAGGTTTTCCTGATTTCTGATCTAAGACTAGCTTATGCAAGCATCCAGGGGAAATGAAAGAATGAGTACTGCCTGAATCAATCAAAAGTTTAAAAGGCTTACCGTGATACTCAGCTGGAGTATGAATGACAGAGAATTGGCGATTTGGCCCTTAGTTTTCAATTGCAGCATAAATCTGTCCTCTTTTCTCTTCCACTACTTCTGCAATTATGACTGCTCTGGCTGCTGCAGTCTCAGACGGAACTTTCTCTTTGGTTGTCCCAGTTCTAGAAAGGAGTTCTGAGGCTACTCTAGACAGAGGCAGACGGTTGGCTGGAGTTCTCCTGGGATTTCCCTGATTTGGGTGAGATGGACCTTGACTGATAGGAAGGGATTGGTCTTTGCACTCTCGGTCCTTGACTTCCCTGTCGCCTTGACATGGCAAGAGTCGGGTAGTCTTTCAGCTGGTGACCAAAACCCTGGCATCCAAAACACTGTTTCTCACTTCTGAGCTCATCCCTCTGAATCCTTGAAATAGGTGGGGCTCCTGAAAAAGTGTTCTGGGGGAAGGGTCTTCCTTCACTTCTGAATCTTCCCGCATCCTGATTCTGAATTGGGCGGCCTTGATGCCTCTTAGGGGTAGGAAAGTTTGAAGTACTTCCCGGGGTTTGGAATCTTTTAAAGTTAGAGGGTGCAAGCTTTGGCGGGACCTTAACAACAAAGGCTTTGGCAAAGTCCTTTGCCATTCTTACTGCTTCGGCCATTGAGACAAGTTTGGCATTCTTTACTAAGGTGTCCAATGGCTCGTTCATTCCTTGAATGAACCTAGCCCATCAGCTGCTCTTCATCCAACAACTGAGGGAAATATTTGAGGAGAAGGGTAAAAGCTTGATGGTAATCTTCAATTGTCTGGCTATCCTGCTTTAGTTCCAAGAACTCATTCATTTTAGTTTCAAGGAAGCCCGGAGAACAAAACCTCTTTCTGAGGTAAGCTTTAAGATCGGTCTAGGTCTCGGTATTCCGATCGAAACAGTTAGCCTCGCAGTGATTCCTCCAAGCAACCACCTTGGCCGTTTCCACAATCTTTAACCTGGTGAGAGCCATCTTGCTTCTCTCATTGTAGCCAGTTACATCAAAGTATTCCTCCATTGCCTCAATCCACTTTTCCACTACTTTACCTAACTGCTCCCCTTCACCCTTGAAGGGACCAGGTTGGGATCTGTACAGGGCTTTTTGAACATCCGGATCTAACTCTTCGTCTCATTGGTTAGAGGATCCGGTTGCCTTGCACGGGCCGTGCGCCTCATGATTCTGACACAAAACGAGATTTTTGTCAACTTAACTTTGATAACAAATTTATGATTATTTAATTTTTATGATTTATTCTTTAAACAGATAATTATTTCATCATACTTCATGGAACAAGATTAACCATATTCACAATCATGAAAATAATTTGGAATTTTTTTACAAAACATCATTTATTATCAAAAGTTTTCAATACATACATAGAGCATCACGGCTCCCCAAAATCACTGTCTCAATCGTATACGCATGAAGAAGCAAAATTGTGAAGGAGACATGCCATGGTACACACGATTCATTACAAAAAGAGATGCTGTAATTCTATCTCTAGGGATAAAGTGGCTAAGAAGCCTAAAAACTCGGCATGAAGTTCTGACATTCCTAGGTGAATGATTAAAGAGTTGTACATGCTGAACAAGTCCTAGCCTTATCAGAATCATGGCTAAGGAAATATTTTGCCTGAGCCTCTGACGCTGACTGGTACTGACATTAATACATCGTCCTCCACAGAACCACATATACCAACATTGCTCAAGAGGATCAGTGGACGGCCTAATTGCGTCCATTTGCTTCACCTAAGCTTGTGATTAGGCTGACGATGGGATTAATTCATAAAAAGCAATTTAAGCTTTAGTTAGTAAGCTTAATTAAAAGCTTTAGAAGCTTTAATTAATAAAGCTTACAAATGCTCTGCACAGGGCTATTTCTTTTTCCAAAAGTTTATTAAACTTTTATTAAAGCTACACTCTTTAGCTTTAGTTAAAGAGATTTCTTAAGCTTTAATATTAAAGCTTTGATAAACCCCCTTTACAACAAGCTCTCTCTCTCTCTCTCTCTCTCTCTCTCTTTATATATATATATATATATATACACACACACTTTATCCCATTACCACCTACCTCTCTCTCTCCTTTTGGGTGCATTTTTGTGACCAAAAATTTGAAGAGAGAAAACCCACAAAGACCCAAAAACTCAAGAGAGAAACTTCATCATTTCTCTTAGAGAGGAGAGGAACCCCATAGCTCCTTTTAGAGCAAGTTTTTGCTAAAAAGATTTAAAATTTTTATTCTTATCACTCCTTACAAAGTGCAACAATTCAACGAGCAATTCAGAACTCTCAAATCTTTTAGAGACGGAAGTGAACCCATCATTTCATGATTTATAAGTTAAAACTCTCTTAATTGCAATGGCTGCTTTATCCATTCTGCCCATGGTTCAAGAACAAATCTTAGCACTTCAAGAATAAATTGCTAATGAACGAGAACTCCGACGCAAATTAGAGTGTCAAGTCAAGCGTAACAAATGCAAACGCGATGCTTCTGATTCTTCCGACTCAAAAGAGGAGGAAAGCGATCAAGTTAGACACACTGTTAAAGCTACATCGCGTGCTCAAAATTCTAAGGACTCATGAATTAGTTGAAGGGCATTCACTTCCCCAAATTTCGATGGCAAGAAGGATGCACAAGTTCTTATTGCTTGGATTAGCTAACTAGGTGACTATTTCTCTGGTGAGAAGTTCCCCAAAAAAGATAAAATTAAATGTGCTTGTAATCACTTGATTGAAAGTGCTACCTTATGGTGGAATGTGATTAAACAAGGTGAACATAGACCTTCAACATGGAAAAAGTTTCAAAAACTCTTAAAGAAACATTTCTTACCTTCACAATACAAAGCTAAGACTCGACAAAACGATGGTCTACCTATAGACAGCTTAACACAGAAAATGTATCAACTTATGTAGACAGGTTTTGGCAAACTTTATTACAAATGTAGGCAGTCGAGAAGGTTCGCACCAAGGATCAAAGAAGAAAGTTCGTAGGAGGTTTGAAACCTACAATTCCATCTGAGGTAAATATTTTTCGACCACATTCTCTTAGCTCAGCTATTTCTCTAGCTTTGAATTGTGAAAAAAAAAATGATTTTTCTAAGAAAACAATGAATCCTCAAACGTCGGCATCAACATTTTTGAATCCTAAAACCTCTCCAAAATCATTTGACACATCTCTTAATGACCATAACATAGGTATTAACACTAAGATAGATAATTCACAAAAGGCTAATAAACATGATTCCAAGATTTATAGGTGTAATGAGATTGGACACATCGCATCAAATTGTCCACGGAAGTCAAAGTTTATTTCATTAGGACTCAATATGATCGATGAAAATGAAGAAGAAGAATACCACGAGACGACTACTCTGACTCTTGAGGTAACATATTTATTGCATTTGATTACTTTTTGGTAAACTCAAGGAGAGTTTTTCTGCATCAAAAGTAGAACTTCTTGAAGGAACTGGCTCTTCCATCTTGAATTATACTTTATGATTTTTCACTATGTATTAATCTTGTGGTATGGCACACGAGAATAATCCTGTGTGAAGGATTCTGATGCATACTTATCTCTACATCTCTGTGGGATAATTTCTGGTGGTATGGGACACTAGAATTTATTACACATAGAAGTCCTTGATATAATGTATTTTGTTAGGGAACATACTTGAATTTATATAGTATATGACAATTGATCTCCTTTTCTCGCATAAGCAAACAAGCATTTGAGCTCAGTTGCTTACCCAAGCAGGAGGGATGTTACATAATGTCCATCCTTTAGTTGTACGGGGATGCTCAGACGCTAGTGTGCCATCCTAGTGAATTGCTATCGTGGACGACTTCACATTAAATACTGATTACCTAGTGGTATTGGCATAGCTTGAGACCATGCTTGACAGGTGTATGTTGTTAAAGTGTAACAAGTAGTGTCATGCTTGGCAACTATATTGTGGTCAAGTGAAACAAGGGGACTATGCTTGACAACTGCACACGGTCGAAGTGAAACAAGTGGTTTATGCAACTGATGTGCCATGCTCATTGGAGTGTAACAAGTGGCAGCTCACACCATGCTAGATGATATGTACATAGCGATACTCTCATCATAGTGAAACAAGTGGTGAATATATGTTGTGTTTGTGCCTATCAATGTATCATATTAGGATTAATATATTTTTTTAAATTTGTGATTTGATGATGGTGCGAGCATCACCAATTTTGGTGTCGCACGAGATTTTTTTGTTGTTGTAGCATTTTCTTTTACGCAATTGAGAACAATTGCTTTCTCAAATGGGAGGACTGTTATTACAGGTCTATATATTTATTCATATTTTTAATGAATTAATAATCTTACAAAAATATGTTTAATTTAATTTGTATAGGATTCAGTTTAATGAAATATGCAAATGGACACGAGATTAATGTATAGGTGTAAATGTGCACATAGTCATTTTATGTTACAAGGCCCATTAGCAATTTTATTTGGGCAAAGGTTTTTATATGTACAAATCTTAGAAGACTTCATATGGTTAAAATGTGTTAAGCAATACCCCAAAAGTGGGAAAAGGAAGCCCAATTTTTACGCTCGTCTATTCTTAGCTCCTTGCGCTAATTTTATGAAATAAAATTCTCTAAATACTCATGTCATGGAAGTGGAGCTACATAGCATGGGGGAGGGGGGAGGGGAGGGAGGGAGGGAGATTGCACCCAATCTTGTCTTGATGGTGATGTTATTAATTCTCTCTTACTTTATGTTATGATATGTGATTTGTTTTTTCAATTTAATTCAAGTCTTTGTTTTAAAAAAATTTGATGTATTTTATGAGTATTTAATTATTTCTTCAAGAATATTAAAGGGTCCTGTGACACTAATGCAATATGCATTATAGCTTCATGCATAAGCTTCTATGCATAAAGCTTTGAGGCTTAAGCATAAAGCCTCTATGCATAGCCTAAGCATAATGTTTAAGCATTACACATAGAGGCTTAAGCATAAGGGATTTATGCAAAAGGGCTTAATACATGAAGCCTTCTACAACATGCATTATGGATTTATGCATGTAGCATTTATGCACAAAGCCTCTATGCATAAGCCTTAAGCATAAAGCCTCTATGCATAAAGCTTTGAGGTTTAAGCATAAAGCCTCTATACATAAGGCTTAAGCATAATGTTTAAGCCTTTTGCATATAGGCTTCGTGCATGAAGTCATAACAATTAAGAATCATGCATTAAAGCCTCTAAGGTAAGACCACTCCATCTATGCATGAGGCTTTGCATACATGTAGCTCTTTGCATGATGCTTAAGCATTATACCTTCTATGTATAAGCCTTATTCATAGAGGCTTTGCATGAAGCTTATGCATAGAGTCTCATGTGTAGAGGTGGCGCAAGAAGTCATTAAGACTCTTTGCATGAGGCTTTGCATGAAACTCATGAAGCTCATGTGTGCGGCTTTATATGAAGCTCATGAGGCTTTACAATCATGTCTCATATACATAATTATATGTATTGTGTAGGCAACCATGTCTTTATGAAGAAGTGAAGGCATGCGTGGTGCTTTGTGAAGAAGAATCTAGATGCATACAAACAACAAGTAGTGGCAAGTGCTTCAAGACTACAGAAGCAAGGAGCTTCTCACTTTGGGTCTGCAGGAGGAAACTATTCCTGCAATGTGCACTTTGTAAGTGTATATTTTTCTCTTTCAATTAATCTAATTTAGTCTTCTATTTTACTCCTCTTAAATATAATTTGATCTTCTAATTTATTGTTTCTTTAGAGGGAGATTGTTAATCCCTAACAAAGGAAGAATATGATTATGGATATGTAGCCCCCCTAAAAATAATTGTGAACACCGATGCACGTGCAAGGTGTTCCCTTAAATGAGTCCACTTTGGAAACTACTTTTCGGACCTCAACCAATAGCTCTCCTCTGTCCTTTCTATAGGAACTTTGGGTGACAGTAATATTGTGCTCTCAATGGCTAACTCAGCATCGGCCTTTACCTTTGTTAATTCTACTTGAAGTCTGGCCACTTCTTTCTTTGCTTCTTTGAGCTCTATTTTCCATTGTAGTCTTGTCTTCTAGGTCTACTGCGCCCTTTCTGCCATCTGCTTTGCCTCCTCTATTTGCATTTGGAGGGTGGCTCTGTAACTTTCCCAATCTCTCGGCCCTTCTTCTCTGAGTTGATTCTAATTTTCCATGCAATGCTGCATTTCTAATACCAGTGCATTCATTAATGGTGTCTATTTGAAATTTAGGATCCTTTCAAGCCTTTGTTTGTACTCCTTTGCCTAATCCTTGGCCTTATCTTTGTCTTGGAGGGCTTCTCTCAATATATTTGCATATTCTCTAGAGGGTGTGACGTCGTGCAACGCCTTATTTCTTTGAGCTAACTTCTTCGCCTATTATCATAATTTAAGTAATATAAAAGCATTAAAAGGCCACTTCTTTGGCCTCTAATTTGACAAGCATAGAGTTTACTCTTTTACACTTAAACATTGTTTAAATGCGTGGAATAATAGGGAAGTGCCTCAGTGCTTTTGCAAGAATTCTTCTCCTTGTACATCTTTCTTATATCTGGATTCTCCACACCGTGGACATTCTGCAATACTGCTCATGCCGATAGAGAACACAATCATTTAGACAAGTATGGTAAGAATTATAGTCCATACCAATGGATTGTAAGATGGATTTTGCAAATATATGTTATGCACGCATCTCATTACCCTCAATCAATATTTGATATCTCAATGACCTATCATATTGGCCATGATGATTAGAAAGGTAAAATAAAGAAATAAAAATGGAAAGAGAGATAAGTACTTACGTAAAAAGTTTTGATATGCTAGTATCAGACCATCCAAATATTGATTGAAGTTTAGCATTGCGAGGCATGTGCACAAAATAGATATACGTGCACCACGATAAAGAGGCGTACAAGCCAACCTACGTAACTCTTGTTCTTCTCTTGAGGCCTTCTCCATGCGTCGATGGGACATTTCCCATTTCATGTGTTATTTATCGCTTAAGATCCCTTGTGTCATGTAGGGCATCTATCATATCTTCCATGTCTTGATCCAAAGACGCAGGAGAGTCCACCATAGTTTCTTCTTCAACATGAGACTGAGTAGTACTTGCTTGTATCGTCCCGTCTACTTTGCTCGGGTCGAAGGTCCAAGAAGTAAATTAGTTCATCATTGCGAGGGTGCATATTCACAACACCAAGTAAGGCATTTAGATGCTCAATTGAAAATATATTGTTCTTTTTTACATGGTCGTTGGCAAATTCAATGTGGTCCGAGAGATTTGGTACTTACACCGGTTCCAATTTTCTCGTTGAATGAGTTTCTTTTATATATATAAATATATATAAATATAAATAAATATATATATATATATATATATATATATATATATATATATATCGATATAATACATTAGAAAGCAAATTTCCTAGTGCCCACTCCTCCACATACACACATATATACTATGTATGTATTTATAGGTATGTAAGCATGTATATATAAAAAGATCTCTCTCTCTCTCTCTCCTTCTCTCTCTCTCTCTCTCTATATATATATATATATATATAAATTAGAAAGCATCCCCCCCCTCTGGGGGAGCTCAAGGATTGCTCTCTACAAAAACAATGCAATACCCACAAATCAGCCCCCCCTGCAAACTAAAGTGATGTACAAGCTCATAACGTAGATTCAAAGGTATGAAGTACTTACTAAAACCACATCTACCCAATTCACATTCTCTCCATCTGGCGCTCTATTCACTCAAACAAGGCATAGGTGCCATGCTTAAACATATAGCGCTCCTCTAGATGAGTAGGTTGGTGTCCAATCACCCTCTCCTACATGCATGCAAACAACACATAAAAACATGCAACTATACACTTTACATACACATGAAAGGCCACAAGAAGCATGGATACTTACAAAATACTCATAGAATGAGTCCCATCCACCGCTCCTGAGTTGCAAGCTCCCCACGCTCTCCATCCACTTCACCACTGCTTCCTCTTGTTGTTGCGAAGCACCATCAAAGATTATCGGCGTGCTTCCTCACCTCCTCATCCCATTTCTCTTGGTCCATGTGCCAAGGCTTTTCTCCCCCTCTTTTCACCGCTTACGTGTATCAGATTGCTTGTGCTTCATACAATCTCTTATGAGATTATAGATCCATTAATTTGGTACCTCCTCGCTACCTAGGGTTGGCTGGAACTCATTCTTGATTTGATTGCATATCTAGGTTTTCTTCTATGAGATGAGAGGTGGGGAAATGTGGTCATAGTGTCGTGGGCAAACACTATGCCACATAGTTGCCTTATGCGACTCCATATCTCCTATCCTACCTCATCAAGAACTGCATGCCCTTCTCGCATCGTGTAAAGAGATTCGTTTGCATGAGGACTAGAGAAACATGATGAGATGGGGGAGTTGGCCACACTATCTATGGGTAGCCGCTCTCATGGAGGGGTACATGCAACCGTGGAACCAATGTTTACAACCACCACCACCACCATTGCAGCACGAGCATCTACTATAGTTGGAGTAACAGCCTGAGGGTGGGGTGTGAGTAGGGGATGGCATAGGTGTGACCATACCGTGGTTTGCTGTGCTGGGCCAGCCGGCTCGTTTTGGGTGAAGTAGGCTTGAGCCATGGCTTGTTGCTCAAGAGTGGCTTCTGCAATGAAAGAGAAAATTATGTCGGGGATCACAATACATGGAGTAGGCGGGACGGTTGGTTTGGGGGTAATGTTCGGGGGTCATTGTCGAGCTATATCCCTCGTCCATGATCTACATACATACATGCATGGACATGGTTTAGGGTTTGCATATGTACCTATAACATGACACCCAAGGCCATGTGGCCATATATTTACAAAAAGAAATAAGGAAAAAAAAGCATAAGATAAGAGGGCTTACCTCTAATAGCGAATGGGGAAAGTTGTAGAGTACATGACAAAATCATGCAAATAAACAAGGATTAGGGAGAGCTAAAAAGGGCTTACCTTTTCAAGAATAAAAGTAGATGGTTGTGAGCTAAGACCTGCAAAATCCCCAAAAAATTAGGTTAGACCTACATGTAACATTTTGTATATGAGCGTAGAAAAGAGGAAAATAGCAGACTGTAGAAACCCGAAGGGGAGAAGGAAGGGTGTGGGGGGTGAGTTAAACCATCACAATGTCGCACAAGGGGGAGATGCAGGTGCAACTCACCTCCACCACCACAAGAGCTTCTAAGTACCTATAAGAAAGTGAACCAGTATGCAGGTTTTCGACGCTGTAAAATTTTAACTCCATTGGAATAAGCATTGAAAATAACCTAGGAAAATACATCTAAAATATTACTCGTAAAAATGTCAAAAATAATGTCCATTAATATTATATCCCGACGTATTTTTAGATTTATTATCATATGGACGATGGGGATTTTATATTCAAAAAATAATAAAAGGCCTTTGAAATTCAAATGTGGTTCGTGTCTCGACACCTTTTCCATTTGAATTTAAACTTTGGCGGACAAGACCGGCGCCTTATATGTAAGGGGCCATTCCCTCCTCTTAAAAAAACACAAATTGGGGCATTCCCTCCTCCAAAAAAAACACAAATTAGGCCATTCCCCCCTCCCAAAGCGATCATGGACCTTCAAAACACTAGTGTAAACACATCATCTCGTTTGATGTGAACTTTGTCTAGGTATGCCTTTGTAGGCATATGTAACATGGAATCTTTTCCATGGTGTTATAGATAAGTAGCCTTCTTATTTTGCAGAGGTCCGAGTTTGATGTATGGCCATACTCTGCTACATAGCTGCTTGAGGTCAACATTTATATAGGGTCCTTCTTTGTGAAGTTAAGATCTTCATTGAAGATGAACATGGAGATGATTTTTTGTTTCGTATGAATCAAATGAATGCACATATGAACTCAAGTTTATTGAGTTTATTGGATTTCCAAAGGACACTATAAATTTTTAGTGGTCTGGTTTTACACGAAGAAGAAAAAAAAGATATGTGTGTAAAGGTGAGAGAAACTCGCCCATATTATTGGCATGTCTCGGGATAATCTGCAGCCTTTGCTACCTACACGATCAGTGGCATCCCTTCTTCTCAAACAATCCACTCTTGAAATTTCCCCTGGGCTTTGGCTTATGTTTGCCAATTAATAGCTAGCCCTTACCCTTCTTCTAATGTCGAGTCACAGCACACACTTCGGGACCAGACACAATGGTGCGATGATCTTCTTGCAATGGCTCCGTTGTTGCATCTGCAAAGCTGCCACCTTACGTGCAATATTATCTTTCCCTTCCATGTAGATTATCAAGGTCTTATTGAGTAGTAGTAGTACTTTTGTATTAGGGGACCATATTAATGGCTAGTAGGAAGTGGAAAATTGTGAGAAACAAATTGCAGTACATGCTAAGAAGAGAAGAGTTCATTATCCTTTATGCTTTTTTGTCTCTCTTAAAAGAGATCAACCATCACGTATCTAAATAGTGCACATAACTTGAAAAAGATGAGAAGTATGCCGTCCCTTTTGAGAGAGAGAGAGAGAGAGAGAGAGAGAGAGAGAGACAAAAGCATGATGGGTTTTGATGATGTAATGTGCAATATTATCTTTCTCTTCCATGTAGATTATCAACCTCTTAATGATGAGTAGTAGTACTATTTCTGTATTAGGGGACCATACTAATGGCAAGTAGGAAGTGTAAAATTGTGAGAAGAAAATTGTAGTACATGCTAAGAAGAGAAGAGTTCATGATCCTACATGCTTTTGTATCTCTCTCAAAAGAGATCAACCATCAGGTATCTAAATAGTACGCACAACTCAAAAAAGACAAGAAGTATGCTTAGTTTTGAGCTTTTGAGAGAGAGAGAGAGAGAGAGAGAGAGAGAGAGAGAGAGAGAGAGAGAGAGAGAGATGTTGAGATATATGATGTATAAGTGGTAAAGGGTGAGAGAAAAAGGTCATGTAGGTGTGAACACACCCCAAATAAAGTGAACATCGAGTCATGAAAATGACAACAAAATCATGCAAACAACAACTCAACTCCATTTTTTGAAAAAAACAAAAAAACATACCTTTTTTCAAATTTATGGAGACAAAGGACACACTTTCATGTCAAAGATTTTAAAAAAAAGACTACTTTTGTGAAAAAAGAATGCATAAAACATTACTTACATTTTACTCTAAACCCAAAAACATCTAATTGAAAAAAGAATTACAAAAGAGAAGAAACCCTTTCAATCATTTCTTACATTTTATGGAGAGTCATTAGACCTTTTGCTTACAAATATCAATTATTTTTGGTGCAAGTGTCAAGAAGTTTTTTAACTCAAATCCATACACAACAATTTCTATATCATGCAAAATAAGCATGTCCACACATCGACAAATTTCACTTTTCTTTCCTTTTTTGCTTTATTTAAGCATCTTTAGATCATTCTTTTCCTTGAGCATTAATAAGTTATGTACCAATACACATTTCTACATTGCATGTTGTATGTAGCGTGTTATCAACAAGCTGATAGGTGATAAAACTGACGTTACTTTTAGACTCAATATTGTGTAAGAAAATAAATTTTCTTTGTATACAAAGTTGATCCAATGGTTGAATTTAAGCATGTTTTGATATTAAGACAGGTAGCTATATGGAGTCCATGACCATAGATAGAAGAGGTTTATTGAAAACAAAGATGTCTATAGATTTAGATAGAAATCCAACGATCCAACCGGTCAAATTTTAAACGATAGTGAGTACTATAATTTATCAGTTTACTTTATTTTGATCTAATAGTTCGATTTACAGTTATAGTCTTTGTAAAAACACAATTTTTAGTTTATAACACTTAGATTTTGAGGCATGAAATGACAATAATTGTTGTTTTGAAAAATTAATGGAAATTTGGATTCTAGAATCCACTTTGTTGACAAAGTGGATTTTGGAATTCAAAATTCCATTGAGGCTAACGTTTCTATCGTGACATCGATTTTTTCGTCCGAAAAAAGAGAAATTTTGGTCCATAATGAATAAAATTTCACTTTTATTAGATGGAAAGTTTAGTCCATCAAAAAACTCTGTTAACGAAAAAAAATTTTGTAAAAAAATTTCATTGTAAAAAAAAATTCCTTCAAAAAATTCCGTCAATGGAAATTTGAATTTCAAACTCCAAGTGGATTCTAGTATCCAAATTTTCATTGACGGAATTTTTTCCCCATCGACGAACACTTTTTTGACGAAATTTTTTCCATTGAGACGAAATTTTTCAATGGTAATTTTTTGTGTCGACGGACTAAATTTTTCATCCAATAAAAGTAAAATTTTCATTCGTTATGGACCAAAATTTCTCTTTTTTCAGACAAAAATTTCACTCTCACGATAGAAATGTTAGTGTGTCCGAAATTTTGGATTCTAAAATCCATTTTTATCAACAAAGTGGATTCTAAAATCCAAATTTTCATCAATTTTTCAAAACCACAGCTGTTGTCATTTTGATGGCTCAAAATCTAACTCTTATAAACTAAAAACTGTGTTTTTGCAATGACGATAACTCTAAATTGAACTGTTAGATCAAAATATAGTAACGTGATAAATTGTAGCACTCACTACCATCAAAAATTTGATCATTTGAATTGTTGGTTTTCTATCTAAATCTAGAGAAATCGTTTCTTTCAATAAGCCTCTTCTATGGCCATGGACTCCATATACCTACTTATCTTAACATCCAATATATGCTCTAATTTAATGATTAGATGAGGTGCAATGATAAGGATGAAGTTAGTTAAACTTTTGGAGAAAAAAAAGTATATTTTTGTAATTCTAAGTAAAGAATGTATTATACATTACATAGACATACGTTAATTATTAGTAGTTTTAAAGAACATTAGATCTTGTATTGACCTTGTTTTTTCCATTTTGTTATTTGACATGAAAAGTTAAAAAAAATCACCTTTAAATTAGCAATATGTACATTAAAAAAAAAGTTTAAAACTATGTTTATTTTGTAAAATTTCTAAAAATATTTCTCTTCAATGTCTTTAAAAAAGTGTAAAATTGATCAATATTTAAGACTAGTGAAAAATCAAGATAGCTTGTTGCAAACGACAACTCATGACTCGTTGTCGTTTTTTATGACTCACTGTTAGTGGGCACGTGGGTGGAAAAGGGATCTAGGGTTGGACCTTGGTGGACCTTATATAAAGGGCAAGAGGCCTTATTTTTTTGTAATACAACATAACACAAGTAACACAACACAACCAACCCATGAAGGTGAAGGTTAAGCCAACTTTGGAGTGGCTGAAATAGAAGGTAATATAGAAGCTTTCTATACATCTTGCGTTGTTGCTCTCTCTCATATATGTTGCTCTATCTTACCATCAACTATTACTTTCGTTGTGCATACTCCCCATAATTTTGACATGGTATTAGAGCCTTGCAAAGGCGAAGTTTCCCTTCAATAGAAGCAACAAGGGTGGAGCACGAAGCTACTATGGAAGAGATGATACCAAAGATGTTACTAAGGTTGAGGAAAATTTTGTAAGTTTCTCACATGATAATAAGCAACTCTTCTAGTTGAGGAGTGAAGCATGTTTACTAGAATTGGGAGTGAATTACATTACTTTATAACTCATCACTTTTGTAAAAGCCTAATTTATAAAGGTTACCTACCTTGTCATCTATCCTATGGTTGAGAGGGGATTGTTTTGTTCTTGTATGTCCAATGCTCACCTTGCTCCATATTTGGCATTGTCCCATGGTGGCATTGAGAGGGGGTGTTGAAATATATGATATACAAGTGGTACATGGTGAGAGAAAGAGGTCATGTAGGTGTGAACACAACCTAAATAAAGTGGGCATGTGGGTGGAAAAGGGATCTAGGGTTGGCCCAACCCTAGCCCTTGGTAGACCCTGTATTAAAGGCAAGAGGCCTCATTTTTTGTAGTACAACACAACACAACCAACACATGAAGGTGAAGGCAAGAGGCCTCATTTTTTGTAGTACAACACAACACAACCAACACATGAAGGTGAAGGTTAAGCGAACTTTTGAGTGGCTGAAATATAAGGTAATATAGAAGCTTTCTATACATCTTGTGTTCTTGCTCTCTCTCATATATGTTGCTCTATCTTGCCACATCAATTACTGCTTCCGTTATGCATACTCCCTATAATTTTGACGCACGCGAGAGAGAGAGAGAGAGAGAGAGAGAGAGAGAGAGAGAGAGAGAGAGAGAGAGAGATGTATGCCTCTATCTTAGTATGATGAGTTTTGATAGATGTACGTGTAATATTATCTTTCTCTTTCATGTAGATTATGGAGCTCTTAATAATGAGTAGTAGTACTACTTCTGTATTAGGGCACATTTCTTTCGCTCTAAGCGTTTTCTATCACTATTGCACCCTCCCATCCTCAACAGTAAAGTATATGGGGTCAAGAGCCATGGGATCACATGTGTACGTACATATACACACACACATGCATGATTACACAAATACATACAAACATACACATACACATACACATACATAAGCTTAGACATCCATACATACACAAACATGTACATATATGCATGTATATGGTCTAACTTTGAATTTCTTTTAGTAATTCTATATGAGTATTTTTCGGTATGTATCTATAAGATTATATGTATATATGTATGTGTGTATACATATATACATACATATATGTATGTGTGTATGCATCTATAAGAGTATATGTACATACATACATATATGTATGTGTGTATGTATCTATAAGAGTATATGTATGTATCTGGGTGATGTGTGTGTCGAGTGGGGCTCTCAATGTATGCAGCACAATGGCCTTTCTCTAAATGTGGTACCTTTGCTTTTATCACACAAGAGGAGTTGACAAAGAGAACAAATTCACAAGTCAAGGGTTGCTCACAGAAATGATAATGTGCTTGGCAATGCTCTCATGGATACATATGCCAAGTGTAGTGCTCTCTCAAAAGCACGAGTGTTTGAGGAGTCCCTTCTGAGGAGTGCTGTTTCTTGGAATGAAATTGAAGGTTATATCCAATAGGGCTATGGTGTACTCAACTTTTCTGAACGGATGCAGGGTGAGGGCCTCTCTTTGTGTGGAGTGAACTTTGCTTGCATTTTGAAAGCCTGTGGGGGCAGCACAGAATCGGCTAAAAAGGGGAACAAATTCATGATGATATTACTAGGCAAGGGTTGTCGAGAAATAATATCGTGCTTTGGGATGCAGTATTTGCTAAATGTGTCCAACAGCACTAAGTAGAGTAAGCACCAAGCTCGAAGGGTCTCTTTTCAAAATGTAGTAACCTTTGCTTGCATGTCAAAAGCCTGTGGCAACATAGGAATAGCTAGCAAGGGGGAACAAATTCACGATAAGATTGCTAAATAGAAGCTCATGGAGGAATTAATATTTTTGTTGGCAGTGTGTTGATGTTAATGTTTGCCAAATGCATGGTCGCCAAGCACGACAAGTAGTTGAGGAGCTCCTTTCTTGGGATGGTGTCTCTTGGAGTGTACTAATCACAAAATATGGTGAATAGGGCCAAGATGAGCAAGCACTAAATTGTTTCAAATGGATGGAATACGTGGGCTCTATCCAGATGCATGATGTATTCTCTCGTGCGTTTATGCCCAGGAAGGGCAAATCCCGGATGTTCTAAATTTTTTTAAATAGATGTCACATGAGTCTCTCCCAATGCAATCACATTTGCATGAATCTCGAAAGCAGGGTACAATACTTGCAAAAGCAAATGAATTTCTTGACATGCATATGAGCAGGGATGTACTCACTTGGACTGCACTCATTAGAGGATATGCCCACCAAGGGCAAGGTCTCAATTCTTTGATTTGTTGGGATTATGTCTATTTGTCAAAGTTTAATATAACCTTCTTTTTTCTTTTGCGTGTTTGTGACTTGGTCAAGCCACTCTTTACATGCATCGACCTTTGCAAAAGTTTTGAAAAGTTTGTGGAAGCACATGAGTAGTCGACAATTTGTGCTTCGGACTACACTCGATGTGCAAGTGTGTTACTCTTCCATACATGTCTTATTCAATTCATTGATTCCAATGTGAGTATCTATGTGTGATAGATGTTTATGAGGTTTTTTTTGTATGCAAAGATGCTTTGTCTTTAACTGGGGTGCATAGAGCCTACCCGTCGAAGACGGGTCATGCCACTATCAAAAATATAAGCCTATCTTTGGAAACGGGTCCTGCTCGAAATGGGTAGGCACCCGTCTTTATCTTTTATCTTCTATAGAATAGATAGTCCCAACAACGAAAAGAGAATTTTCAAATAAGGAGGACCAGGATCAGGTCTCTGCCTCTCTCTCTTTCCTCCAGGATCAGGTCTCTGTCTCTCTTTGTCTCGGCCATGACGGCTGATTAATAGGACTTTGAATTTTTCAAGCACGATAGTCGACTTCGAACGTTAAGAGCCCCCGCCCCCCTCTCCCTCTCCCTCTCCCTCTCTCTCAACCTCGCCCACCATGAGCTATGGGACACCCTCCACCGCCGAACACTTCCCCAGCCCAACCAACGCCCTGGACTACGTGGTCGTGGCTCTGATTGCTGTTGGTGGCTTGTTGATGATACTGGGCAACATCGTCATCCTGTGCAACAGGCATTACCGGCCCATCAAAACGAAGAGCGTCTCCCTCACGCTACTGAGCTCGCTGGGGGGTCTCATATGGATCGTGGCAACCCTTGTTGTGAACGATCACTTCGCCAGGCGCAAAGGGTCCGGCCTGGACATTTGCCCGCTCTGGACCTACTGGCTCCAGGCCTGCTTTGGCTACGCCCTTTGGCTCAACTGCCTCACCCTCCGCCTCATTACCCTCTACCGCATCTTCGTATGCAAGTGTGACACCCGTAAGTACGACTATCCTCTTCTCCTCCCCCTTCTCCTGCCCACCATCGCCTTCTGCATCGCCGCCTCTGTCAAGAAGGAAATCACGTAAGCACCTTCCCCACTTTAATTTTGTCAGTTTTTCTTGAAAAGAAAAATGAAGGAAATAGAAGAAGAAATTTCAAGACCCATGTGTGTCGATGCCTTCTTAGGCATTCTTAAGAAAAAGCATATCATCTCTGTGGATGCTTGTGTTGCCTACATTTGCTGAGCTTTGCATTCCTCATATATCAATTGTCTTAGGGGTATGATCTAGGCTTTGATTTTGATTCTGTGAGGTAAAGAGGGCTGCCTGGTGGATGGGTTGTGGGTGAGAAAAATCGGTTCTCAAGGAAGGATTGGTAGTGCATAGTATGAAGAGCATCATATAGGTCGTCATCATAAAACCCTTCCATATTGTGATAAAAAATATTGTGTGTGTGTGTGTGTGGGGGGGGCTGTTGCATGCTGTGTAGGGGGCTGCTGAGGGACTACACAAAGGATGCATAAGCTAGTGTAACTCTGATCAGCTTCCAAAAGAGGGAGGGTAATGGGTAGTATGATTTGGGACTTTAGAGATAAAATGTAGGGACCCATGACATAGTTTTGTAATAGAGGCATGTAGAATGTCAAGACATGTGGTGATGGCACTTGTTGTGGTTGCGAGGGAGAGCATGGTCCTCAGATGCTTGGGATGGGAAGGGTTCATCCAATTTAATATTCATTTGTATAGTTCTTTGGTTCTTAGTGTTAGAATTTATGCATCTCAGTGTATTCGGGCTATGTCTATTATTGGGCATTTTATATATATTTTTCCGTGATTTATGTGGTCGTGGAGCAGTCAGCCAGCTCACTATATAAAGAATTCCCCCATTATTCACTTTCTCATCCAATCCCTTGCACAAGTTCAACATTCTTTTGCTGGCCAATTGCCATTGTAAAGCTTCAAGCTAATATAAAAGCTGATTTTGTCCACAAGCTCTCTCTGCTCCCTCTCTTGTCTTGTTTATGCTTCTGCCTGTGCATTCTCCAACATGGTATCACTCGCTCAGGTTCAGGCTGCTCCATCTTCCGCAAATCTGCCCGCCTTCGCATCTGTGCCTTGGGGGTTTCTCTCTTAGCTCCTCCTGGCTGGAGATCAGTCCCAAACAGTGGCTGCGTTTTCATAATCTGCTGCGTTTTCTGGTCCAGCCAGCCCTTCTCTTGTTGCTGGCCAGTTTCTTGGCTGCGTTTTCTTGTACAGGGGCAAGCCAGCTAGGTTCTTGGCTGCGTTTTCTTCTACAGAGGCAAGCGCTGGAGTTTTGGCTGCAAATTCTGCTCCAGCATCAGTTGTTGTGAGTTCTCTTGCATGTGGAGTTGCCAGACAAGTGGCTGTACATCTCCTTCTTCCTCCACGAGTTCCTACCTTCCTGTAGGCGGTTCCCGGTGGTTTCTCGGACTGTTTTGCTGCTGTCCAGCCTCCTCCTCTCTCAGGTTTGAGAGGGGGCTGATTGGTTCTGGAGCCTCGCTTCGTTGGAAAGCACTTGAGAGAAGTCTTTGAAAGTTGAGATTTGTGGTTCTTGTTGCTATGGATATGGCTTCCCCTTGTTCGAACAAAGATGACAAGTTGAAAGGACCCAACTATGTCCATTGGAAGCTTCAAATGTGGATCTGGGTCATCCACAAGGGTTTGTGGGATATTGTTAAGGGCACTGAGAGGAAGCCCGAGCGTCCTTAAAACTCTAGGAGGTGGACTCAAGATCAGGAGGATGAATTTGTTGCGGAATTACAAGATTGGGAGAATCGAGACTTGAAGGCACATTCTGTGCCTGTGCGGACCATCACAGAGGAGGTCTCATCGGCCGTGCAAACTCTCACCAGTGCTCATCAGGTATGGTCTAAATTGGAGGATCTCTTTGCTCGATATTTGTCGATGAGGGTAGTACCTTGCAAGGGTAGCTCTACGTTTGTTATTTCCTGAAGGTAGTTCCATGCAATCGTTTCTTATGAAGGCCAAGATTATCCATGACCAATTACTGGCTATGGGTGCTGCTTTGTCCTTTGCTCATCTGGTTGCACTTATCCTCACTAAGCTTCCCCCGGATTATAATGTGATTTCTCAATCTCTGCGGTGCCAGGTCACATCCACCAGTTGGATTTTGATGATCTTAGCTCCCTACTTTTGGAGGAGTCCGTTCTCGTCTCACAAGGTAAGTTGAAGGTGTCAGTCAACAGTTCTGACCAGGCACTTTCCTCAGTTCATAAGAAAGGTTAGAGTTGCTACTTTTTTTGCAAAAAAAGAGGACATCTATCCAAGGATTGTTTGTTCAAGAAGAAGGACAAGACCAAGGGCAAGGCTTCATCTCAGAGAAAGAGCAAAGACACGACATGTTACATGCACCGAGGTTGATCGTGTTAACGTGCAACAAGGCCTTCTTTATACCTTTATGTCGTGAGAATATGTAGCATCAACTTTAGAGAATAGGGAGAGTAGAGAATGTAGAATGTAGAAGATGAGCCCAAAACAACCGACAACAGCCCACGACCAGTACAAGCCCAGTCGGCCAGCAAAAGGACAGTCAGCTAGCAAATTTGAAGTTGGCCAGGGTTGTACAGCAGGTCGGGTATCAGCAACCAGTCGGCTAGTAAAAGGAGACAGCCGATAGCCCTCCCACACCTAGAAAAAATGGGAAAAAATACATGGAAGTGAGGAAAAATGGGGACACACCAAAGCTGGGCGGGCACACCCACAACAGAGGCCCTGACATAGTGTACAGACATGAGATGATTGCTAACACCCCCTCTCAGCTCCCAGATGTGGAACCAATCCCAGTGAGCTGGAGTATCGCCGGAGCATAGCCTGAGGTAGAGACTTCGTGAAGAGGTCCGCCGCATTGTCCTCCGTCGAACAATAAAGAAGCAAGATGTCACCAGCCAAGATCTTCTCACGAACAAAGTGATATTGTATCTCTATGTGCTTGGTCCAGGCATGGAAGACCGGGTTTCGAGCAATAGCGATAGAGCTCTGGTTATCGCACTGGATGACCGGGGCTCCTTCTGTGGATATCCAATCTCGCCAAGCAACCTCCGCAGCCACACAACCTCGCAAGCAACACCCCAAGCAGTCCGATACTCTGCCTCTGTTGACGACAAGGCAATAGTTGGCTGCCTCCGCCGAGGGAAAATTGTAGCCTGATGTAGATCTCCTCCCCAATCTGAGTCACTCCAACCTTGGAGTCGAACTCGTTCCTTCGTTTCACCTACAGTGGTGTACAAGAGTCCAAGATCCTTCGTACCCTGCAGATACCGCAAGATCCACAATCATGCGTCTCAATGGGATTTCAACGGCGTCTGCATAAATGAGCTCAACGGCCCCACAGGAAAGCTCAAGTCCAATTTGGTGTTTAGCAACCAGATCAATGAACCAACCAGCTTCCGGTACAGAGAGGCATCAACTAGCTCACAAGGATCATTCACTGTAAGTTTTGTGTTCGGGTCCATCGGTGACGTGATAGGCTTGCAGTTCTCCATCCCAAAGGCCGCAAGCAACTCATGGACATACCGTTGTTGAGAGACAAAGAACCCCCTCTGGGACTGCTATATCTTCAATCCCAAGAAGAAGTGGAGTAAGCCTAAATCGGTCATCTCAAACTCCTTTGACAAGGTAGCCTTCGTCACTGCAATGTGCTCCATATGACCGCCGGTGAGAATGAGGTCATCCACATAAAGGATGATCAATGTGACCATACCGCGTTCCCGAAAGAGATATAGGTTGGGATCTGCAACTGATCTCTGAAATCCAGTTCGTAGAAAGAAGGAATCAATCTTCTGATTCCAAGCCCTAGGAGCTTGCGTAAGGTCATACAAGGCCTTCCGCAACCTATAAACCATCCCCTTTGATCCTGGAACCTCAAAGCCTGGAGGCTGCTCAACATACACCTTCTCCTGCAGGTCACCATTAAGGAACGCAGATTTAACATCCATCAGAAATACGGGCCACTACTGAGAAGAAGCAAGGGCAAGAACGATCCGAATCGTGGTCATCCTCGTTGTCGGTGCAAAGGCATCCTCATAGTCGATGCGAGGCAGCTGAGCATAACCCTTAAGCCACAAGTTTGGCTTTGTGTTTGTCCACCGATCCATCTGACGTATACTTGGTCTTAAAGACCCACTTGACACCAATGACATACCGTTTCGACAGCTTTGGAACCAACTCCCAAGTGTTATTCTTCTCAATGGCATCGAGTTCCACCTACATGGCTATCCTCCAAGTATCCTGTGCAAGGGCTTCCTTGACGGAAGTGGGCTCTTTGTCCTGCATGATACGAGACATCAAAGCATAGTTTACCTGTAAAAGCTTCGTTGAATGACTTATATCACGAACTCTATGCGATCTTCGAGGTCCGTCCTCTGTGGTCCATTCGGAGGGAAGCTTCGACACCTGACTCCCGAAGGGTGTCTACTAACCACCTGGATACTTGAACAGAACGCGGAGCCTCCTGCTGCTGCGGGGGCTTATCTCCAGCTGCGGGCTCAACCTCCTCAACTGACTGAGGCTGTCCAGCTGGAACAATCGATTGGGAATCATCATTAGAATCATTTGGGTCTCCAAGAAGTGGCGGCTCATCAACAGTGGAAATCGGAACATGCTCATCCTTGCTGACGACAACCTCGTTCCTCTCTTGATCATACAACTTGTATCCCTTGGAAAGAGAGTTATATCCCACAAAGATAAGCTTTTGGGACTTTGAGTCGAGCTTCCCCCTCTGCTTCTTCGGAATGTGAACATATGCATCGCTCCCAAACACACGGAAATGGGAGACATGAAGTTTCTTGCCAAAATATGCCTCAAAGGGAGTCATGTTCGGTATTGAAGTTGTCGAAGAACGGTTGAGGATATGGACAGCCGTAGCCACAGTCTCTTCCCACAGTGGACGAGGAAGATCACGATGCTCCAGCATCGTCCTCGCCATCTCCACCACAGTCTTGTTCTTACGCTCAACTACTCCAGTCTCTGACGGCGAACCTGTATTGGCCAGCTTCCGCTTGATGCCATGTTCCGTACAAAACCGCATGAAGGCATTGGAAGAAAATTCTCCTCCTTTGTTAGCCCTAAGAGTCTTAATCTGCAAGCCAGACTCTTTTTCCACCATCACATGCCACTCCTTGAACCGAGCAAAAGCTTGGTCCTTTTGTGAGAGAAAATAAACCCATGTGAATCTACTACAATCATCAACAAGCAGCATAAAGTACAAAGAACCTCCCAAGGATGCTGTCTGCACAGGTCCACACAAGTCAGTGTGAACCAACTCCAAAGGTTTTGAAGCCTGCCTGGAAGCCTGCTTCGGAAAAGATTCCCTGTGCTGCTTACCACGAATGCAAGAACTACAGCGTCCTTGCTTGCTGCCAACATCTGGCAAGCCAACCATTAAGGAATGTAGATTTGACATCCATCTGATACACGGGCCACCGTTGAAAAGAAGCAAGGGCAAGAACAGTCCGAATTGTGGTCATTCTCGCTGTCGGTGCAAAGGTATCCTCATAGTCCATGCCTTGCCGCTGAGCATAACCCTTAGCCACCAGTTTGGCTTTGTGTTTGTCCACTGACCCATTTGACGCATATTTGGTCTTAAAGACCCATTTGACACCAATGATTGACCGTTTTGACGGCCTCGGTACCAACTCCCAAGTGTTGTTCTTCTCAATGGCATCCAGTTCCACCTGCATGGCTTTCCTCCAAGTATCCTGTGCAAGGGCTTCCTTGACGGAAGTGGACTCTTTGTCACGCATGATACGAGACATCAAAGCATAGTTTACCTGTAAAAGCTTTGCAGAATGACTTTTATCACAGACTCTGTGCGATCTTCGAGGTTCGTCCTCTGTGGTCCATTCGGAGGGAAGCTCCATCCGGCTCCCGAAGGGTGTCCACTAACCACCTGAGTACTCGAACAGAATGCGGAGCTTGCAGCTTGTTGATGTGCTCCCGCATCGTCGACGACTTTGCAGTTTATCACCCACATCTGAACTTCCAAGGAGATTCTCTTCATGGGTGATACCGTGTTGTAGAGAGAAGCGAAATGTTACCAAATCCCTCTGGCCAGTGTCATATGCTTTATGTGATTGATCACCCGTGGTGTGCAATTGAAGAAGATGAAAGAACGGACTTGGGCATTAACACGATCCCATAACTGTGCCTGTGCCTCCCGTTCCTTCGGAATAGAGGGTAACTTCTCTTTTTCCAACTCCGGTCGTGGAACCCCAACAACAATGAAATCAGCCAAGTCATAGGACTCCAAAACAGATTCCATCATTACCTTCCATATGTCGTAGTTGTTCCCGTCCAACTGGCGGTCCACCGGGAACGTGGGGAGTGTCAGAATCTTCACGTGCTTCTCAATCATCTCAAGCAAATCTTTCATCTCAAGGGTTCACAAGGTCTTGTGAAGGGAGGGTGGGTGGGCAAAAAGAAGAAGAGGCTGCAAATAGAATGGAAGGTGGCTGTCCAACGGTGATGGCCGCCTTCTTCCCGATCTCCAAGTCCCGTACAGCCCAAAACAGTCTCCAATTAGCACCTCAATCAGCAAACCCTCGACGTCCCACTGCTGTCTCCAAGCTTCAAGCCACTTGGGGCTCTGATACCATGTCAGAATGCACAGCGGAAATGAAGACAACTGCTGTAGAGAGCAATACACAGATGAAAGAGAGAGAGAAGCTACTTTAACTCTGCTATATACACCAATAAATCCCGGAATACACAATGGAGAGTGTGTGGGGGCAAGGGGCCATTTTATATGGGCCCAGGCTGCTGGGGGTCGGCCAGCCCAAAGACAGCCGACAGCAGCCCACGACCAGTACAAGCCCAGTCGGTCAGTAGAAGGGCAATTGGCCAGCGAATCTGAAGTCAGCCAAGGCTGGTATCAACAACCAGTCGGCTAGCAAAAGGAGACAGCCGACAGCCCTCCCACACCTAGAAAAAATGGGAAAAAATACATGGAAGTGAGGAAAAATGGGGACACACCAAAACTAGGCGGGCACACCCACAACAGAGGCCAAGACAGTGTGTACAGACAAGAGAAGACTGCTAACAGATGACACCGGATTGGGTCCCAATAACCACTGACCCCCCCCCCCCCCCTGGCGGGAAGCAGGAGTATTTGCTTATATTTTCTTTGGAGAAATGGTGTACAATGCTGAGTACAAATGATATGAATGCCCTACACAAGGACGAGGAGGTCTAAACGTCGGCGGAGTATCCAGCTATCCCGAGGTTTTGCTGAAGACTCTCCTTGGCCACTGATGCAAGTCCATACGATTGAAGGACTGCACATATGTTGGCTGAGATGTAAGAGATTCTTCCTCGTTGCCCGGAGAGGAGTAGGGTGCTGCAAAATTGAAGTCGTTTTCTACTGAATACATGAATCTCTGAGAGAGAGGGATGCACCTACTTTTATATCTACAAAGCATGCAGTCGGCTGGTTTGATACGCTGTCAGCCAGTCCCATATTGACGAATAATATTATTTTATTGCATTTTGTGCTGGCAGACCCGGTGATTCCCACGACTGAATCCCCTCCTCATGCTCTGCTGGCCGACTGCTGCCCTAAGGCATTAGTGCTAGCCGGCTACACCAAGGGATGCTGTCATGCTGGCCAACAGCCCGGTGTACCCCAGTGCAGGGCGCACGTGACATTCCCTTCTGCTTAACTTGGTGGTAGGTTTAGAGCTTCCAAGTAGTCCGCGAACAACTGGGGGTACTCGTGAAAGAACTCTTCGTCGAACCAAGCTGCTTCATGGGTTCCGTGGTTCTTAAACTTCGTATAGAATTGTCGTATTCTTCGACCAGATCCATGCTTCCATATGTGGAGGAGAATCTCTTCTGGTGCTATAACTTCAGCTTCATCAATCATATCTGGTTGGCTTGCCATGCATGGACAATGGTAAGCATATATTGTTTCATTGTGTTGATTGAGTCGCTCAAAAGTGCTATGCTCGAAATCTAGCTGTGGCATTAATTGTAGGATTTGGAATGGCTTGCCATGCATGGACAGTGGTAAGCATATATTTTTTTGTTGTTGATTCAGTGGCTCAAAATCGCTGTGCTCAAAGTATGAAAAGTTGTAAATGAAATGTGAGTCACGAGCATGTCTTTCGTGGAACTCGTTGGCTGTGAATCTTTTTTTGATGGGTATATAAGGGGGTCTACACACATTATGGTTCAATTAAGGTTCCTATGGACCAATAAGATCAATCCATGTGTGGGGAGGAGATAAATCCAATTTTGTAAAAGATGATACCCAAAAATGAGTAAATGCTCACATAAGATGAAGAGTTGACTATGTACAAGGTTTATTAGTAAGAAACTATGAGTAATATCAAAAATATGAGATATTTTGGGTATCCAAAAATGAGTAAATGCTCACATAAGATGAAGAGTTGAAAATGTACAAGGTTTATTAGTAAAAAACTATGAGCAATATTAAAAATATGAGATATTTTGGGTATCCAAAAATGAGTAAATGCTCACATAAGATGAAGAGTTGAAAATGTACAAGGTTTATTAGTAAAAAACTATGAGCAATATTAAAAATATGAGATATTTTGGGTATAATGATTCCATTTTGACACATATGTAAGGAAGGGGAGTCCATTAAAGGAGGTGCATATTTCACATGCTTGAATGAGTTTTAAACTCATAAATAATGTGATATTTTATTTCTCCTCTCTCTTAATTGCCTGGAATGTTGGACCTACATATGGCTTCAACCAAGAAACATGAAAGACATTGTGCATAGTTTAACTTTTCGGCAACTTTAACTTTAAAGAGACATCACTTAACTTTTGAATGATTGGAAATGGGTCGAAACTTCGGAATGAGAGTTTAGGACAACGCTTGCCCACTTGCTTTAGCCGTTGTTTCATGATGTGGAGATACCCAATCCCCTTTCTTAAAGTGGACATCTCGTTTGGATTTGTTGGCTAGCCAGGTATATGCTTCCTGAGTCTTGGCAAGGTCCTCCTTAACTGACTCCATGATTTCCGAGAATGTCTCGGTGATCTTATTGGCCTCAAGAGATGGTGACACCTGTCTCGTCTAAATGCTACCTCGTATGGCGTGCGGCCAATACTCCAGGAGAGTATCATTTAGGATTGCCTGTACCAAAGGAAGATATTGTTCCCATTTCGACTGCTGGTCATGGTAGTATGATTTGAGAACGTCGAAGGCCAATTGATTGTAAATTTTTGTTTGGCCATCTGTTTGAGAATGGAATGCGCTGGACAACTGCAACTTAGTCCCAAAATTGTCAAACAATGCTCTCCAAAAGTGGGATGTAAATTTTGGATCTCTATCTGATGTGATAGTCCGTGGAAAACCACCGATGGGGTACCGAAACCGAATGAACAAGCAAGCTATGTTCTCGGCTGTGGCTGTCTGCTTGCATGGAATGAGCATGCAAAACTTACTGAATCTATCAATAGTTGTCATACACTGTGTTTCTAGATGCAGCTGAGGCGAGAAGAGGGCCTATGAAGTCCATACTGATGTCATGAAAGGGTCCCTCAGGAATAGGCAAATGCTGTAGCAACCCTGCTTGTTTGGTATGAGTACTTTCACTTTTTGACATATCTGGCATGATTGGACATGTTAGACATCCCGGCGTATCTTAGGCCAATAGAATGACCTCTCTAACTTCTCCAAGGTACTGTTGATACTCCTATGACTTCCAACCAGAGAATCATGGGCATCATGGAGAAGGACTTGACATTCGTCTTTGAGTACACAAAGGCGGTTCTTGATAAACAACCAACCATCCTGTATACTGTAATCGCCTGGGTCGGAGCTGAGGGCCAACTCATATTGAGTCCCGAACTCTGCCGAATCCGGACACCGTGCCTTCATACTGTCTAAGTCTTTGCCTTGAATTTCAAGCACAGTGGACTCCTGCAATGTCTGAATAGTGCCCTTGCGACTAAGAGCATCGGCAACGGGGTTATGCTTGCACGAAACGTATTTAATCATTCCCCCAAACTGTTGGAACAATTGACTCCATCGGGACTACCTGTCACTCCATTGAGCACTAGGCATGGTTTGCAACCATTTAAGTGCTTGGTGATCTGTCTTAATTGTGAAGTCCCTCCGTAAAGGAAGTGCTTCCAATGTTTAAGAGCGGTCGTCACCCCCAATAGCTCTTTGTCATACACCGAATAATTCTTCTTGGCGTTATTCAACTTGCAGCTATAATAAGCTATTGGCTTACCATCTTGCTGTAAAACACCTCCAATGGAAAGATTATTGGCATCGGTTATCATCTCGAAAGGATCATCCCATGACGCCAACTTCAAAACTGGAGACTTAGAGGCAACTTTCTTCATGGCTTGGAATGCCTTTAGAGCCTTGCCGGTGATGGACACTTTCTGACGACGAGTCTTCACGCTCTTGAGCAAGTTAGTAAGAGGTGCTGCAAGGTTAGAAAACTTGTCCATATGTGTGTTGTAGGCCTGACAAAGACCCACAAATGAGCGGATTTCCTGGCCTGTAGTGGGATTCGGGAACATCCCAACTAAGAATGGCCTGTATCTTTTCAGGGTCAAGGCTAATCCTTGAAGAATTGATGATGTATCCCAGGTAATGGATTTCTTGTACTCCAAACTCACTCTTCTTGGCATTGATAAACAACTCATTGTCTTGCAAGAGTTGCCAAAACCTGTGCCAAATCTCACTCATGTTGAAACCTGTGCCAAATCTCGCTCATGTTGCTCTGTGTAGGCATATGATCACTTGTGGTAGGGCTATGTGTGAACAGGGCTTAACCAAGGGCACTTTTTCCCATGTGGTTTTTTCCCTTGGACATCAAGTGTGAAAGAACACATAATATATTTTGTACTTCTATATTATATGGATGTGGCACACATGCAAGGGTTGACTTGCATTTTGTGGATACCACACTTTTGGCTCTCTCTCTCTCTCTCTCTCTCTCTCTCTCTCTCTCTCTCTCTCATTTCTGTGTGTGAGCTATTCTACCTTGCACCTAACCCTAATGTGCAGGTTTGTGTGTGTGAGTGTGTGAGTCCAACACCCAACATTTGGTATCAGAGCTCAGAGCTGGGAGCTGGCCCTGAAATTCTGCTGCTGGAAGAAAACTTGCGAATTTTTGTCGACCGACTGGGAATTTCCGTCGCTTGCGTTTTTCCGTTGTCGGACTGTCTGCTTCTGTCCGTCGGGTTCCGTCGCTGCTCCACCGTCCAGCCACCAGAAACGGGCGGCACTAGTGGTGAGCCCACCACCGCCACTCAGCCCATTGGCGGCTCTTCCCTCTCCAACCGGCGCATAGTACCGTTGCCGCCCAGACCAGCCCCTGCTCCGTCGCGCTTCCGTTCGGTTCCGGCTACCCTTGCCGTCAGCGCTCCATCCCGGCACGTGGTAGCACCCGCCCTCGCCGTTCTGTTCCGGCCAGCCAGAGACTCCCGCCGTCGCTGCTCACGACTGCACCCGTTCGGGTCCTGGTGCAGCTATGCTTAGCGCCGCTGTTCGCACCCTCCGACCTGGGCGCCTAACACCTGTCGACAGCCTGTTGGCTCCCTCCAACGCCCGTCTACACTCTCCAGTGCCGTGCACGACTCCAGGCCGCTGGGTCGTGCTGCAACTACGCGCGCTAGCGCTTGCTCTCCGTCTCAGGCAGCTCGTCGGCGCACCTCAGCCTGCCTCGTTAGCTGTGTACGCCCACCTTGACACCTGCAGCTCCTCGACACTCTGCACACCTCCATCTGGCTGCCAGGTACACGCACCCGCCTGATGCTCCGTGTCCTCATCGTTGAGTCTCTAGCTCCAATGGCTCCCTCCAATAGCTGTTCTGCACGCCTTGGCCAGGCTGCTGGCCCGTTACCTCTATTCGACTGTTTGCTCCCCGCCTAGCACCTGCTTCCTCACACGTGCTGCCAAAGGTATTCTCTGTACAAATTTTTGGTCAAACACAAATACAAAATTTGCAGCCATTCCAGTGCAGGTCATATGCAGATTTTGCAGACACTTCTGTGCAAGTCAAATTCAAAGGAAAATTGCAGGTGCAATTTGGGGGATTTCTCAATTTGAAGAAAAATTGAAAATTGCAATTTGGGGGTTTTCAAAATTAAGGTCAAAATTAGCAAATTGAACCTCTTTCATTTGCAGAAATTTGGAGCTTTTGTGAAAATTGGCCAATCAGATGCACATTGAAGCGATTGGAGTGCATAAAAATTGGGGATTTTCAAATTGGAGCATGTAATTGGGCATTACAGCTGCGATTTGTCGCGTATGTATACACATTGTGTGTAATTGGACAATTTGGTGCAGGTTTACACTTGCTTTGATTTGTAGGCATACATTTGCACAGGACATTCGGTTACCTGGCAGTGCACATTGGTGCTTGGTTTGCTTGCAGGTATATTTTGTTGACATGGCACAGAATGCTATAGATGTATTTGGTGTGCTGACCCAGGAGGACAAGCTAGATGGATCTAACTACTCTCTCTGGAGTTTCATGATCCGTAATTTGCTGGTAGCCAAAGGGTTTTGGGGCATCGTGTGTGGTGATCACACACGCCCACTTACCTTACAGCCAGCCACGCCTCAAAGGGGAGGTGCTCAAAGAGCTCCTGATGTAGAACCTGCTCCTACACAAGAGCAGAAGAGATGGGACACAGGCCATGTCATTGATAGCCCTTTTAGTGAAAAGGACTATTATTCCGCACATTCATTCTTGCAAGACATCGAAGCTTGCATGGGACACATTGGAAGCAATGTATCAGGTACGCAACGAGGCAAGAGTTGCCTACTTGAAGAGGCAATTGATCTTCTTTCTATGGATGAGGGTGACTCCATGGCAGATCATCTCACCAAAGTGAAAGATTTGCAGGAACAATTGCTCAACATTGATGAGGTTATCCCAGACAGACAGATGGTCACCAACACTCTTCATTCTTTACCACCTTCCTACTTGGGCTTTCACACCTCTCTCAACCTCTCAATGAGAAGAGGTGGTGATCCCGTCACTTTTGAAGAGCTCGTGGGTTTACTCTTGCAGGAAGAGCAAACAAGAGCAAACTTATCGAGCAACCGTGGTGGAGACAAGGCATTTACAGCCAAGGATAAAGGTAAAGCAAAGAGCTTTAGGCATGGGGGACAACAGTCTAGCAAGGCTGGTCATGGACAGCCCTCTTCTGGTGGGGGACAACAGTCTAGCAAGGCTGGTCATGGACAGCCCTCTTCTGGTGGTGAAAAGTCTGACAAAGGGGATGCAAACAAGCCCAAAAAGAAGGGCAAATGTCACTACTGCCATAAGCCTGGACACTACATCAGTGAATGTAGGAAGCGGATTGCAAAAGAGAAAAGGAAAGAAGCAGGCAATGCAGTAGCAGACTCTTCTGATGACAAAGCACAACAATCAGCTAATGTAATCCAAGAAGAGTACACTTTTTTGGTCACATGCACTAGTGACACACCAAGTGCTTCAGACACTGATATGTCTTGCATTGCATCTGACAGACAGAATGCATCATGGTATTTTGATAGTGGTGCTTCAAGCCACATCACTTCATGCAAAGATGTATTTCAGCACTTGGTTTATGCTTCAAATGGCCGCACTGTATCATGTGCAGATCATACCACATATCCAGTAAAGGGAATCGGTAATGTCATACTTATTGCAGCCAATGGTGCCAATATATGTATGAAAAATGTATTATATGTTCCAGGGATAAAGAAAAATCTGCTCTCTGTCTCAGCCATAAATGACCAAGGTTTAAAGGTTGAATTTGAAGACGGGAAGTGTTTGGTAAAAGACCCATCAAAGGGTTATGAATAGTCACTTTTGGAACACGATACAAAGGCTTGTATAAGCTGGACAGCTATGACAAGCGTACTTATGATGCAAATACAGTGGCTGCCCACACTCCTGCTATGCATGATGCAGAGCTATGGCATGCTCGTTTTGGGCATGTAAATTTTCAGAGTTTAATGCTTTTGCAGAAGCATCATATGGTTGATAATATGCCGCCTCTTGAGTCTCCACCAAGACATGTATGTGAGGGGTGTATTTTGGGAAAGATGCAACGAAAACCATTCCCCAAAGATGGAGCTGTTAGAGCTGAAAGTAAATTACAGCTCATACATAGTGATGTATGTGGTCCAATGCGGACACCATCCATAGGGGGGCATCTTTACTTCGTCACATTCATTGATGACTACTCCAGGTTTGCTTGGGCTTACCCCTTGAAAGCGAAAGCAGATGTGTTTACATGCTTTCGACACTTTGTAGCAATGGCTGAAAATATGTGTGGATGTAAAGTCCAAACACTCCGCTCTGATAGAGGTGGAGAATACATGTCAAATGCATTCAAGGATTATATGCTTCAAAAGGGCATCAAACACCAATGTACTGTGCCTTACACACCGCAGCAGAATGGTGTAGCTGAAAGGAAAAATAGGTCTCTCATGGAGATGGCAAGATGCATGGTGAAAGCACAAAAGTTGCCTCACAAATTTTGGATGGAAGCTATAATGTGTGCAACTCATGTGTTGAACAGGTGTCCAACAAAAGCTTTGAAAACCATAACACCATTTGAGGCTTGGTATAGCCGAAAGCCAACAGTGGATTATATGCGTACATTTGGGTGTTTGTGGCATATGCACATGTGCCAGAACAACTCCGAACAAAGCTAGATGACAAAGCACTTAAATGCATTTTTGTGGGCTACAGCAATGAGAGCAAAGGATACCGTCTTTATAATCCAACTACACGAAGGATTTTTGTCAGTAGAGATGTGGTATTTGCTGAAAATTCAGAACAGCCCATGTGCAGCTTGTATAAAAACAATGATAAAATCCTCATGTAGAACATGTGGAACAGCCAGCCATTCAGCCCCCTTCTATGGAAGAAGTGGATGATCTTGTCAGGGAAGAGCAAACAGCCATAGACACAGCCAAGTCAGTGCCAAGATGGTTGCTGAAAACTTTGCAAGAAAGCAAACTTGCAGCTCCACTCACAGGTAGAACAAGGGCTAGTTTCAGCCATGCTTTAAATATACATCGTGGGGAGTTTGCATTAGCAATAAGTGTTCTCTTTGATTGAGAAGAGCCTTCTTCTTATGAAGAAGCACATGAGAATGAGCATTGGTTGCAAGCTATGCAAGCTGAAATTTCTTCTATAATGAAGAACAATACATGGGATCTTGTGGAATTGCCTAAAGGCAAGCATGTCATTGGAACAAAGTGGGTGTACAAAGTCAAAAGAAAGTCTGATGGTACTATTGACAGGTACAAAGCAAGACTTGTGGCTAGTGATTCAGATTGGGTTGGTGATTATGATACCAGGCAATCCACCAGTGGGAATTGTTTTTTTCTTGGCAGTTCATGCATATCTTGGTTGAGTAAAAAGAAACCCACTGTTGCTACATCTACTTGTGAGGCTGAGTATAGGGCAGTCTTTACAGCTACAGTAGATTGTGTATGGTTGAGGAGACGATTGGTTGATCTTCGTGAGTGTTAGCAGACACCCACTACCATTCTCACTGATAGCCAGAGTGCTATGGCCGTGGCACAAAATCCAGTATTTCATGCACGTACCAAGCACATTGAGATTCATTATCACTATGTCAGAGAGAGGCTACATGCAGGGGAGATCAGTTTATCTTACTGCCCTACACAGGATAATGTTGCAGATCTATTCACAAAGGCTTTACCTCGAGAAAAGTTTGAAGCTTTCCGCAAAGCTTTGGGCTTACTCTCATGCAGAGAGTGATCTGCTACCTTGTACAGGTTAACACTTCCACTACAGGGGAGATTTGTAGGCATATGCTCACTTATGGTAGTGCTATGTGTGAATAGGGCTTAACCAAGGGCACTTTTTCCCATGTGGTTTTTCCCCTTGGACATCAAGTGTGAAGGGACACATATAATATTTTGTACTTATATATTATATGGATGTGGCACACATGCAAGGGTTGACGTGCATTTTGTGGATACCACACTTTTGGCTTTCTCTCTCTCTCTCTCTCTCTCTCGCTGTTCGCCGTCGCCGCCGCCGCCGCCGCCGCCTTCCCTTCCCTGCCATGTTCGCTGCTGCTGCCTTCCCTTCCCTTGTTCGCCACCCTGTGCGCCGCCGCCCTGTGCGCCGCCGCCCTGTTCGCCGCCCGCTCACACAGTCGCCCTGTGCCCTGTGCGCTGCCCGCACTGCTCTCTCCCATCGCGCTGCCAGCATTGCGCTCTCCCATCGCGCTGCTGCTACCCGCCTGCTACCCCACCCACTCGCTCGCCGCCGCCTTCTCCTTGTTCGCTACTGTTCTCTGTTCGCTTCCGCCGCCCCCTCTCTCCTCGTCCCTATGCCCGTCGCTCTCGCTTCACTCTCCGCGCTCTCTCTGGTCGCTGCGCTGGTTGGCCCCTCGGCCCTGTGCCCGTCGCTCTCGCTTCACTCTCCGCCCTCTCTCTGTTCGCTGCGCTGGCTGGCCCCCTTTTCCCACCCACCCTTGCTCAGGCCCCCAAGGCAGCAACATAACTCTCTCTCTCTCTCTCTCTCTCTCTCTCTCTCTCTCTCTCTCCTCCTTGCCTGTGGGAAGGACTGCAGAGTGATCCGGAGGAATGGCCCCGAGTCTCCAAGAGAAACTCGAGGCCCTCGAGATGGCAATGAAGGCACTAATCAAGGAGAACAAGAAGACATCCGATTCCAACCTCAATGAGGTGGAGAACAAACTACACCGGCACATCATGGCTCTCGAAGCACGGGTCACGAACCTCGAACAAGAGAACAAGGCACTCAAGGAGGAGGTGAGTGCATTGAAAGTGGAAATGGTAGCCATCAAGAATACTGAGAAGGAAGAAGGGAGATCAATGACAACACTCTAGTATGGAACTGTAATGGTTCACTATGGGTGTAGCCTGGACGACTGGAGCATGTTATGGTGGGGAGAGACATCATACTTCTGACAAAGACACATCAGAGCCCAGAGAGAGGCCTGCCTCGAGTAGAGGGATTCCAGTGGGAGTCAGCATACAGGAGGACCACACGCTAGGGTACCCCGAGAGGGTCGGGGGGAGTAGCAGTTCTATTCAGACGGGAGCTACAGGGGAGACTGAGAGTGGTAGCACAGGATCCAGAGGCCAGATACATGTGGATCAGCTTACAACTCTCACAGGACAGGGTTATGTACACAGCTCTATGTTACTTTTCTCCATTAGGATCCTCCTATGTCATTACAGAGGACATGCCACAGGAGGAGGAGACAGGAGCCTCGCCATACACTTGTCTGTCAGAGGAGATTATGCATTATTCTACACTAGGGGAAGTATTTCTTATGGGCGACTTCAATGCCCACACACAGAGCAGACAGTGTGAGGTGTATGACTATGATGACATGGAGATCCTCCACCCTGTGGATCCAGAGGAGATAGGGGCTAGTCGGGCATTAGAGGACACTGGACCAGACAGAGGACATTATGGGGACCACTTACTAGAGTTGGGAGCCAGGCATCGTCTCGTTATTCATAACGGGATGCTACAGTGGTCGGGATCAGGAGGGTTGACATGCTTCCCACATGGGGGTCATACATGGACCGGAGGCACGGTGGTAGACTACATTATGGGGTCTTTGGAGGCATCATAGCTTGTCACCTCATTCTCCATTCCACCTCGTCCTATTGGGGCAGATCATACATACTTGGCATTTTCACTAGCCGAATCACTAGTATCACCAGCCCCCCACATACCGATGCCACACACTACCATCTACTTCACACATGACATGGCAGACATATACACTGGCAGAGTAGAGGATGGGCTCCTACTCATGGATCCCCTGGCACCTATGGATACCATTACAGCCCAGCTGGCATCACTCCTACACACGGCTGCATTACAGAGCTTCCCACATCGTGTACACTCAAGAGAGCCTGCGAGATCTGGGACTATGCCCCAGATCAGATGGTATGATGACGAGTGCAGACTCCAGAGCCCTATACTTACGGCTGCGCATACAGAGAGCCTTGCGAGCCATCACAAAGCAGGAGTCGAGGAGAGAGATGAGGAGACTTACTCGCCGCAAAAGGCGGGCCTTCGCAGAGATACAGGAGCTAGAGATCTTTCATTTCTTCATGAGTAGAGATAGCCCTATCTCAAGGCGGCACTTCAGAGAGCCCCGGACACCGACACCTATTGCAGACCCACAGACATGGCACACATATGCAAAGGGCCTATACCACGCCCCACAGCAGCCACCTATACCTCAGCCACAGGAGCCTCGACCTACCATAGCTAGCTTATTTACCCACTCGATGGTACAGGAAGCTATCCGCCGCCTACAGCATGGATGGGCCGCCGACCATACGGGCATGCAAGGTGAGCATCTCATATATGCAGTAGATTCTTTGGCTCCTTTTCTTGCACACCTGTTTAACAGGGCACTAGCAGAGGGTTTGCCTGCGGAGTGGACGATGCACACCATTGTGCCGATTCACAAAACAGGGGATATGCTCGATCCGAGCAACTACAGGATGGTTATGGTTGGCCACGTGCTGGCCAAACTCTATGGTGCAGCGTTGGAGCAAGAGCTTAGCTTATATGCTGAGCGAGCAAGTTTACGCTCATCAGGGCAGGCAGGCTTCAGGAGAGCTTTCTCTACCACTGACCATGTAATCACTTTGAGATGTATGATTGATCAGGCCAGAGTGAGGAAGAGAAAGCTCTATTGCTGCTTTGTGGATTTCCGCAAGGCATTTGACACAATACCACGAGAGAGGCTCTTTCAGCGCCTGCAGTCTCTTGGCATACCAGCACATATGACATGGGGCATCTATGCATTATATGAGCAGATTTTTGGGCGAGTCAGATGTCCAAGAGGTATGTCCGAGACTATTGCTAGCACCATTGGTGTGAAGCAAGGATGCCCACTTTCCCCCACGCTATTTGGGTTATACATTGATGAGGTGGCTGACTTCATTACACGGGGAGGCGGAGATGGGGTTGATTTAGCAGGTACCTCAGTACATATTATGCTTTATGCTGATGATATTGTATTAGCGTCTGAGTCTCCAGGTGGTCTACAGTAGCATCTACATGCACTCGATGATTTCTGCACACCGAGGGGTCTTACTGTGAACCTTGGGAAAACCAAGGTTATGGTCTTTCATACATCGAGACAGGGTAGGAGTTAGCTGACATTCACTCTCGCAGGATGCCAGGTGGAGGTGGTGACATCATACGTGTACCTAGGGGTTACCTTCTCTGCAGCAGCCACACGCTTCACCATGGGTTCAGCAGCCAAAGCTAGATCCGTCATACAAGCACTTGAGAGTGTTTGGTTGCATTGCGTACGTGCAGGGAAATGCGCACCAAACTTGATCCTAAGTCTCACAAATGCATATTCCTAGGATATGGTACGCAGGGAAATGCGCACCAAACTTGATCCTAAGTCTCACAAATGCATATTCCTAGGATATGGTGACAGAGGTGAAATGGGGTATAGACTTTGGAATCCCGTGAATAGAAAGATTATACGCAGCAATGATGTCATTTTTGATGAAACATGCATGTATAAGGAGCCTGCAAGGCAACAGGAGCCTAGCAGAGTCATCTTTGATGATGATGGACATCATGGACAACAACCAAGGGCTGTAAATCAGCCATTACAGCAGCAAAACCAGCCCTTAAATGGTGCTGAAAATGGTCCAAATGGACAGCCAGAGATGGCAGAAGATATCCCTTTGGATATACCACAGTTAGAGGAAATACCGGGCATGATATTTCAGCCTTATGGCATGGAACAGGAGCCACCAATAGGTGATATGCAGGCTGGACAGCAACCTGCAAATGATGGTCATTGGGTACGGAGGTCCACAAGATCCTCCAGAGCCCCTGACAGGTTTGTTCCAGGGGTTGACTACTTGATGCTCACTGACTGTGGGGAGCCCTCATGTTATAAGGAGGCTTTACAGAGGGCAGACAAGGCTCTTTGGGAGCGTGCTATGAAGTCAGAGATGGATTCTATGCACAAAAATGGAACATGGAAGTTGGTGCATTTGCCTACAGGCAAGAAGGTTTTGCCTTGCAAGTGGGTTTACAGGCTCAAAGTTGCACCAGATGCAAAGCCAAGATACAAAGCCAGGTTAGTGGCTAAGGACTTCAAGCAGGAATATGGTGTGGACTTTGATGAGATCTTCTCTCCAGTGGTCAAAATGACCACACTTAGAGCTGTATTAGCTTTGGTTGCTCATGATGGTATGGACTTGATTCAGATGGATGTGAAGACTGCTTTTCTTCACGGTGATCTCCATGAGGAGATATATATGCAACAGCCAGGGGGTTATGCAGTAAATGGAAAGGAGAAGCTTGTATGCAAACTGAAAAAGAGTCTTTATGGGCTCAAACAGGCACCAAGGGAATGGTATCATAAATTTGATACATTCATGAAATCCCAGGATTTCAGGAGAAGTGACATAGATCACTGCTTATACACCAAAAAAGCTTTGGATGGCAGTCTATTGATCCTCATCTTATATGTTGATGATATGTTGATTGCCGGGAAATCTCGTAAAGAGATGGATGCCTTGAAGAAGAGGCTGCATCAGACCTTTGATATGAAGGATTTGGGTGATGCAAATCACATTTTGGTTATGCGGATATGGACAGCCCACAGTCAGATAGTGGCAGGGCTGATATGGCCAAGATTCCGTATGCTTCAGCTTGTGGCAGTCTCATGTATGCCATGGTTGCTACTAGGCCGGACATTGCATTTGCAGTGGGAGTGGTTTCTAGATACATGGCCAACCCTGGCAAGAAGCATTGGGAAGCAGTGAAAGGTGTCATGAGATACCTGAAGGGCACACAGGATATGTGCATTTGCTTTGGCAAACAGGATGCATTAGTGCATGGTTACACGGATTCGGATTATGCCGGTCATCCAGATAACCGGAAGTCTACTACTGGTTATGTATTTACATTCACAGGAGGTGGTGTGTCAAGGATATCCAGGATGCAGAAGTGCACTGCCTTATCTACTACAGAGGCCAAGTATATTGCAGCCACAGAGGCTTGGAAGGAGGCATTATGGCTATCTCGGTTAGTGGTTGATCTGGGTTATACAGGGGATATTCCATTGTTGCATTGTGACAGTCAGAGTGCCATCCAGTTGGCAAAGAACCCTGTCTTTCATGCAAAGACGAAGCATGTGGATGTGAAGTATCACTTCATCAGAGAGGTGATAGAGAACAAGCAAATTCAGCTTGTTAAGATTCATACGGATGACAACCCGGCTGATCTGTTGACAAAGAGTTTGCCTCCGGAGCGGTTTGCTCATTGGAGACACTAGATGGGCATTGGATGAGGCCAGTTTCAGCCTTGATATGGCCTTGTATATTATCATGTACATGCTGATTTTTCTTTTCCTTCATTTAAGGGCACTTTGCCTTTAAGTGGGAGGTTGTTGGGGTAAAGGCATTATGCCCACCCTTATAGTGTGTACTAGCCCATAATTTATAGTACATAGTACACTTAGTACTTTTAATGTACTAAGTGCACTATGTGTACTAGTGCAATATACATGTGTGATAGGGGAGTCACACACTCAATGCTTGAGTTGACTTATCCCCACAACTCTCTCTCTCTCTCTCCCCCTTCTTGTCTCTGTGTGTATGTCTCCCATATGAAAACCTAACCCTAATTCTCCTATTCAGTGGAGACCAATCTTTCTTTTGGACAAACAGAATGGGAGCGGCAAATGGTGAGGAGGATGGTAGGATAAAACCGGACCAGAGTAACTGAGCTAACTGTTGTTCGAGCTCGCTCTCCAATGCCTTAGAAAGGCTGTAGGGAAACTTGCTGGGAGGTTCTGAACTAGGAACCAATTCTATGCGATGGTTCTTAGGTCTACTGGGTGGGAGAGTGGGCGGGAGGTCGTCTTGCAACATGATGTTGCTGTATTGAGACAAAAGACTAGCCATCCGCTTCTCCCCTACGGGTGCTACTTGAATTGCATTAGACTAGGAGCGGACGTACAGTAACGCACACTATGCTCCTTTTCTGATGGCTCTTTGGGCTTGAATGTGGGAAATGAGTGGAATGCCAGGAATGCTCCGATCCTCGCGAATCATGAGAGGCTCAGGAAAGTCTTCAATGATGTCACATGCACTCTGCACTCAGTGCATGGTGACAAGATGGCTCATCATCAGCAGTGCAACAGTTGTACAGTATTAGAACCTAGTAGGATGATATTTGTCATATGTCTCGTGACCCCATTGTACATCCTCAGTCTAGGATAAGTCAGGCACGAGCTACGTAGGTCATTCCTCAGCCTTAGCGGGTCAGTCAGTTAGTCAAGTCCCTTAACCCACTTGGAGAGAATCATTCATGCATGTAGAGTCAGTAGAAGCCTTAGGGTTTGCATCAGAAAGCACTCTGCATCCTGCATAATATGCATTCATATGCCTGTGCCTCATTTAGAACATCCCAGAAGCCTTAGGGAATTTACTGGGATTTATCTGGTATTTTTTCCATATTTTATAGTATTTATTTAGCATTTATTGTCATTTATAAATATAAACTTTATCAAATGACCAGCCAACTTGACCACCCTCCAGTTAGTATAAATAGGCTTGCATAGGGCTTAGTTTCTCATTCAGTCTTCAGTGTGCTAAGAGCTTTCCTCCTCAGCCCTAGGGGTTTCCTTGCCTTCAGCACTAGACTAGTCTCATCCAGCCCTTGGAGAGCTTGAGTTTGCTTGAGCCAATCTTGGTTCTCCAACGCATGCATCTTCAGCAGTCCCTACAGCCATAAGCGCATCAGATCAGCCCCAAGTCAGCATAAACACCTGCGTTTTCTGCATGTGAATCAGCCGCCTACAGATCAGCCCGCGTTTACAGATCTGCAGCACCTCCAGTTCAGCGTTTCTGCCCAGCAGCAGTGCCGTGGCAAGCGTTTCAGTCCAGCCTCAGTTCTACGTCAGAAAACAGCCATTCAGTCCTGCGTTTGAAGATTTCCAGCAGCTCCTTTCATGCGTTTTCAGTCCCACAGCAGTTTACATCAGTATTCAGCATCATCCAGTCATACACCGGCCCTCTGGTGAAGGTAACACAACATTCATAAGCATTTACAGCATTCTAACATAGCTTAGAAGAGTCCACCATCTCCTTTTCTCAGCCTCAGGTGTGCAGCCCTTCCTCATGCCCTTGGGAAGAGTGCATAGGCTCAAGATTAGTTCATCGAGGTGTTTCTACAGCCGTGTACAGTTCAGCCAATCTCCGATCCTCCGAGATCTTGCGTTTGGCTTATCTACAGTCCACAGTCATTCTCTCTAAAGAAATAAAGCAAATACTATCTCGTTATCGGGATAGGGGACCCTTCAGTGGGTAATTCGGGACCCAATCTGGTGTACAGTTCTCATATCTCTCTCTCATATCTCTTTAAAGTTTGAAGTATTAAAGTGGATTGCTAAACTCATGAAACTGAGGATACAGAAGACGGTGTGAGCATTTGTGTGATAGGATCTTCCAATACAAAGACTTCCGCTGCATATCACATTGGTATCAGATTCAGATTGTCCACACACACCGTATCCTAGCGTGGGGGCATCCTTGGATGGTTAGATTGCGTTCCGGCATGACCACCGACTTCAGCATCATGTCTACAGAAGAGAGTACTCATCAGTCGGAAGACGTCTCCCCCGAAGGAGACCATGTTCTTCCGCCTACAGCAGACACCATAGCTCTTCTTAGAGCTCAGAACCAGCTGCTCATGGAGCGTCTCCAACTCTTGGAGGCAGCAGCAGCAGCACGTCCTTCTCCACCCCCAGCAGTACCTGACTACATCTCCCTCTTCTTTCAGATGGAACAACAAAGGAGAGAGGATGAGGCCCGAAGGAAAAGAGAAAAAGCAGAAAGACGGGACTATGAGAAAGCCCAACGTAGGATCGACGAAGACCGACATCAGGCTGAACTCGCCGCTCGGGAACACCAACGTGAGCTTGATCGAGAACGTATGTTACTCGAGCACCAATGGGAAAAGGAGGCCATACACTTGAGGTATCAGCAACTCTCCTCAGTCTCCCCAGTCATAGGTATCACCAGCCAGCAGTCCGCAGCAGCATCAACCACCATCATTCGCAATCAACCAAACTTCAGTAAGTATGATGGTAAGCGTGATCATTCATCAGTTAATCAATTTATTCATCAGTTTAATGCTCATTTTCCATTAGCTAGGATCACAGACCCTCAAGACAAAGTCCACTTAGCGGCTCCCCATCTCACTGGAGAGAGTCACTTGGTGGCAGCATTGGTCTAGTATTCATACAGACCAGGCCACAGGTGTCACAGCCTTTGACTGGGACATCTTTGTCCATGACTTGAAGACCAGATTTCTCCCGCCCCAGTACATGACCGGTCTGAAAGACGAGTTCTATGGACTCAGACAGAACGGATCCCCAGTGCTTCAGTTTTCCGGTAAGGTTATTACTTTAGCACAGCACTTAGGGTTATCTGAGCAGGCTAAGATGGAGTAATTCATTCGTGGATTGAACATTCGGTTCACAGTTCGTAACTCTGAACCAAGTACATATGACCGGGCTCTGACTCTCGCTCAGAATGAAGAAATGAAGCTTCACGGGGGCAAGCCCAAGCAGTCATCTCAGTCCAGTACCAAACCCCAGCAGTAGCAATCAGCTGCACAGACATGGAAAGATAACGCGTCTTCTAAAGATGCTAAGAAGGACAGCTGTAATAGCTCCAGTTCAGGGGGTAAGAAAGAGAATGAACCTAAGAAAACCCCTTATGAAAAGGCTAAAGCAGGCATTACTGGAGGTTATCTTCCTCCAAAGGAGCAAAGGAAGTACGAGTCAGAAAATAGATGTTTTTTCTGTCATATTATAGGGCACGGTAAGAAGGATTGCCACATATGGCAAGCGGCACAAGCCGCCAAAGCTCCTTCTACCACAGTTGCCACAGCCTCCCTGTCACCAATTGGCCGACCATTTGGTCCATCTCCAGTTTTTGCGTCTGTTCACTTGAGGCCAGGCCGGTGTCTCATGTGAAGAGGCCAGTATTTTGCTGACATGGACGGGAGCCAGACTGGTGCCACCCGTGTGTTAGCAGGATGGTGTCGTATGGACAGGAGCTAGACTGGTGCCACCCGTGTATGACCTGGACTGTGTTCGACCCATGGGATTGTCACGCCATGGAAGAGCCAGTATTCGTGCCGTGTCTTGCCTATTGGACTGTCACACCATAGGGAGGCTCGTGCCTGGAACTGTGTCTTACCTATGGGACTGTCACTCCATAGGAAGACCAGGTTTTTATGTTTTTATGTCGTGCCAGTTTTGTGCCGACAGATATTTTGTACTTGTTCCATGAACGGGAGATATTTCCATGTTACTTTTTGCACACGCACACATGTTTTGCATGTTTGAAACTGTTTTTGCATGACATGTATTTTTGTGTTTGCCTGCTTGACGTGTTACTTACTGAGCGGGGACGCTTGCCAGTGAGTCGTGAAGTCTGCTCTGTCTTCTGACAAGTTTTGGTGCATGTGAACAGGTGGTAAGTATATCGCACATGTTATTTTAATGTTTCATATTTCTAACCCTTTTGATTTATAGGGTCTTTTGTTCACACACTTAAATGTGGGCACCACTTTGGGCACCCACTTAGGGGCCAAGGTGGGGAGCCCCACTTAAGTGTGTGTGGGGGTGGGCATGGTTACCTACCACATCCCTTTGGAACTGGTCACCCACATGTAAGTGTGGGGGGGGGCAGCCAAATCAAAGTGTTAAACTCTCTCTCCAAACCTTAATAAAAGAAAACGGCGACCACCTTGGAGATTCACGAGTTTTGGTGCCTCCATCACCCTGCGCTCCAACGCTTGCTGACGGAGGAGTAAAATCAAACGGCGGCTGTGCTCTGCCGGCGCAAGCTCTTGATTGGCCCTTCCTTCTCCACCGTTGCTGGCGACTCCACAGGCTACAGGTGGTTGCGCAGGCTACTGTATATCCTCCTTAAACGGGCTGTACTCTCTGCCTTTGGCGACTGCTCCTACAGGCGGCAGCTTACCTACAGGCGGCTGTCCACCATCTACAGGCGATTGCTGTGCTGAAGTCGGCCGCTCTTCTCGAACCAGCAAGCCATGTTGAATCCACTGCTGGCTGCGCATGCTTTTCTGCTGGCGGCTGTTTATGCTGCTGCTGGCTGCGCCTGCTTTTCTACAGGCGGGTGTACCTCCAGCCAGCGCAGACTGCAGGCGACATCTATCCTTCGGCTGCACCTCAGCACCCTCTGCAGGCGGCTGTAATTCCTGCTGCTGTGGGCTGCGCTAGTTGTGGGCTGCCCACCACACAAGCAAGCAGCTGCGTAGACTGCAGCCTGGTACCATAACTCTTACAGGCGCTGCCTCTTCTGTTTATTCCAGGCGCCTCCATCCTCTTTCAACAAGACGGCTATGTACTGTATGTCCTCTCCAACAGTGTGCTAAAGGCCGGTGGTTGCAAGCTGTCATCTCTTCTCCACTGTAGCTTGGCAACCATACAGGCTATGTGTCACCTGTCAGAATATGCAGCGGAAATGATGACCAAATCTGGGAACACAAGAGCAAAAACGTAGGCAGAAAAAACAGCACAAAAAGAGAGAGATGTAGGCGTGTAACTCTGCTCTGATATACACAAGAAGATCCTGAATATGATACAAATGAGGTATGGGGGCTGAGGACCTATATATACTCCCCTAGAGGGCAGTCGGCCAGCATAAGAGAAGCCCACGACTGATAAAAGAAGTCCACGACTGCATAAAAACGACTGATAAACATCCAATCGGCCAGCACTGTACTGCTCCTGGCACCCTCTGGCAGCCCTCCCAAGCCTCAGAAAAATGGGAAAAAATAGGGGAAAAATACGGAGAGTGGGGAAAAATGGGAAAACACCTCATAAGGGCGGGCACACCCACAACAAAGGCCCTGGTGTATAAATCTAGACAGGAGATGACTTCTAACACCCCCTCTCAGCTCCTGGCTGTGTGACCAACCACTGGGAGCTGGGGTGCCGCCTGAGCAAATCCTGAGAGCGACTTCGTGAAGAGGTCCACCGTACTGTCCTCCGTCGAACAGAACTCCAGCAAGATGTCATCAGCAACGATCTGTTCACGAACAAAGTGCCTCTGGATGACCATGGGTTCCTCCAGTGGAAGCCCAAACCTGCAATGTAACCTCCTCCTGCTCCATAAAACTGCTCCTGGGCCATAAGTAGATCTCCTCGTGTCCGGATCTCCTCCCCAAACTGAGTCACTCCAACCGTGGAGTCGGACTCCATCCAACAATCCCCCTCCTGTGTACAAGAGTCCATGATCCTTCGCATGCCGCAGAAACCACAGGAAACGCAATCCTGCCTCCCAAAGAGACATCTGCAACCAAGAGCTCAACTGCCTCATCAGGAAGCTCCCGTCCAATCCGGTGTCCATCAACCAGATCAATGAACCATACAGCTTCTGAGTCACAGAGACATCACACTGCTCACAAGGATCAACACCTGTTACGTTGCACAAGCAAGTCCTGGAAACCTGATGAAACCTGTCAACCACCCCCTCTGAATCCGGAACCACAAAGCCTGGAGAAACCACCTCCTTCTGCAAGTAAGCACCTGTCACCTGCCTGGCTTTCCGAAAGGTCCCCGTGGAAAGAACATCCTCAACTACTGGAGGTTCTATGTCCCGAACACGACGAGACATCAGAGCATAAGTGACCTGTTCAGCTTCCTCTGACTCACGAACACAAGAACTACCAACCTCAGTACTGGAAAGTTCCTGCCAACTGCTGCCATCTACTGGCAAGCTATCCACCATCTGGTCCCGGAAAGCCCGCACCTGCAGCGTATCCACACCTGAGTAGCTATTACCATACTGCCACTCATCACAATCTTGAGGACTTGGGGGAGAGAGTGCTGAAAGCCTGTAGACTCCATTCTCCACTCCACCTTCCCAAACCACTTGGCCTGTTGCTTTGTCCCGGAGAGCAACAAAATGCTCATCAAACTCCACCCGTACGCCAGTCTTGCAAACCTGATGCACTGACAACAGATGAAAACCTAGTGCCGGAACATACAACACCTGGGAGGAAAGCTTCCCCCCTCTGCCATCGGGGACTATCTCCATCCTGCCCTCACTGTGAACTGGGATAGTGGACGTATCCCCAGTAAGAATATGACCAGAAAGCCTGCAGAGATCCTGTAAACCGGAACGGGAAGGAGTCATGTGCCTGGAAGCACCACTATCGAGAATCCACTCCCGAGTATCCGTTGCGGAGAATCCTCCAATCTCCTCCCTGCCTGAAGAAAATGAAGCATCGGTGTCCATCACCTCCAGGTGCACAAAAGCCGGAGTCTTCATGATTGCTGAGGAGTCTTCACCCTTCTCGGTCTTTCGCTTGGGACACTGCCTCCAGTAGTGGCCTTTCTCGCCACAATCATTACAGGTCCTCTCTGCCTTTAGTTTCTCGCGGTCAGCGTCGGACATCTTCTCAGAAGACTTCTCCGATGAAGCCTTCCCCTTGCCCGAGTTACGGCCTTTCGACCGTTGGCCAGTAAAGGCCTCCGAACCTCCACCCTGAGGAGGGTTCGTGAATCGTTCCTCCTGGTCCAGGACCATGGGCACAAGCTCCTCCCACGTGATGGTGCTGAGCCTGCCACTGGTAATCAAAGAGGAGTAAAATGCTGAGTACGAAGAGGGCAAATGTGACAGCAACGTGATGGCCATGTCCTCTGACGATATCTCCTTCCCAGCCTGAAGAACTTCCTGCTGAAGAGCCTGCAGCTTGTTAATATGCTCCCGCATCGTCGACGACTTTGCAGGGCTCATAACCCGCATCTGTACTTCCAAGGAAATCCTCTTCATGGGCGATACCCTGTTATAAAGTGAGGCCAAATGCTGCCATTTACCTCTGGCCAGCGTCATGTGCTTTACATGATTGATTACCTGTGGTGTGCAGTTGAGGAAAATAAACGAACGGACCCTGGCGTTGACGCGATCCCACATCTGCGTCTGGGCCTCCCGGTCCTTTCGGGTTGACGGTAACTCCCCTTCCTCTACTTCCGGCCGTGGAACACCAACAACGACGAAATCGGCGAGATCGTAGGACTCCAGAACGGATTCCATCATCACCTTCCATATGCCGTAGTTGCTCCCGTCCAACTGACGGTCCACCGGGAACGTGGGGAGAGTCGGAATCTTCACGTGTCTCTCGGCCATCTCAAACAGATCTGCCATAGCGGGGATGTACTCTGAAAAGGGTGGGTGGGTGGGAACAAAGAAGAACTGATACCTGCAAGTGGCTGTCCAGCAAATCAGCCCGCCTTCCTCTTGCTTCTCCTCTTCCCGAACAGTCCAGAACAGTCCACCAATCAGCCACAAAACAGCCCCCCTCTTGCTCACACAAATCCCAAGACCTATCTAGAGCCTAGGCTCTGATACCATGTCAGAATATGCAGCGGAAATGATGACCAAATCTGGGAACACAAGAGCAAAAACGCAGGCAGAAAAAACAGCACAAAAAGAGAGAGATGTAGGCGTGTAACTCTGCTCTGATATACACAAGAAGATCCCGAATATGATACAAATGAGGTATGGGGGCTGAGGACCTATATATACTCCCCTAGAGGGAAGTCGGCCAGCATAAGAGAAGCCCACGACTGATAAAAGAAGTCCACGACTGCATAAATGCAGTCGGCCAGCTATCTGGTGCCAAAACCTGATCAAAACCAGTCGGCCAGCAGTAAGAGTGCCCACGACTGATAAACATCCAGTCGGCCAGCACTGTACTGCTCCTGGCACCCTCTGGCAGCCCTCCCAAGCCTCAGAAAAATGGGAAAAAATAGGGGAAAAATACGGAGAGTGGGGAAAAATGGGAAAACACCTCATAAGGGCGGGCACACCCACAACAAAGGCCCTGGTGTATAAATCTAGACAGGAGATGACTTCTAACATCACCTTCATACAGCAGCTACCTCTCTCGACATGCTGTGCCTTGGTGTTTCTCTCAAGTAGCTGCACACATGGATATTGGACTTCCTCAGCCATCCACAAGTAAGTGAATTTCAGATTTAAGTAAAGTATTTTTGTGTTAAATCTGATAAGGGATTCCCGACTCCCTATACGGCCAACACCCGTTCGGTGCCGGGTAGTCCAAGCTTTATTGGAGAACCTCGGTCCAAAGGTGCTGAGATCGGGAGAGCCAGGCGTTAGTACGAGAGCGCCTGTTTGTGCGTGGTCTCGGAACACCAGTGAGGCGCTCTCTGCGGAGTCCAGTGAAAGCACAGGACCGTAGAGACTGGACCACGCTAGTGGTAGTTCTGCTTCGAGTGTCTACTCCGAACGCCGACTTCGAGCATATTTGTTTGGTACTGTTTTCATATGTACATGGACATCATCTGGTTCTTGGAACCCATGGAGCATTGTATTTATTAAATACTCCCAATAAATATATCATATATTGAGGGGGGGGTCGGCCCGTTCCGGCCCCAGTGCTGGTGTCCATCTTTCCATTTCATTTTCATTTTCAATTTCAAGTTGAATTAAGTTGTCCATTTCAAATTGTGGTTTTGAAGTTGTGCTATTAAGCGTGTGGGTGCACAACGGAGTCTTCCCACTTGACGGGATCGGTTTCACTCCCCAGCTCCTCCAGCCCCGCCTACTACCTTAAATGCAGTTCAACTTTTACCTTCCATGCATCCTATGCCATCCGTGGTATTTGATGCTAAGCAGGAGGGTGAGAGTGTATTTGAAAACTTCGGAACTAAGTTGCAGTTGTCTAGTGCATTCCATCCCCAGACAGATGGCCAGACAAAAATTTATAACCAGTTGGCCTTCGATGTTCTCAAGTCATACTGTCATGACCAGCAGTCCAAATGGGAACATTATCTTCCCTTGGTCCAAGCTATCTTGAACGACACTCATTCATCCAGTGTCGGACGGACTTCATATGAAGCAGCCTTTGGTCGCCGTTTTTCTTCTCTTTTGACGAGAATGGTGTCTCCATCTTTAGAGGCTAATAAAACCACGGAAGCATTTTTCGAGATCATTGAGTCAGTCAAGGACCGCTTGACCAAAGCTCAGGAAGCATATAGCAGACAGGCAAATAAGTCTAGACGAGATGTCCACTTCAAGGAAGGGGATTCGGTCTATTTGCGTATCATGAAATAGAGATTGAAACAAGTGGGCAAACGTTGTCCCAAGCTTTCATTCCGTAGTTTTGGCCCTTTTCCATGTTTCTTGGCTAAAACCATATGTTGGTCCAGAAGTGTTTGATGTTTCAGATGAACATCAGCCAAACGTGGTAGACGAAGCAGGAGCTATTGAGCCTGAGCAGATCCTTCTTCATCGATGGAAGCATGGTTCCGGTTGACGGATATGTCAGTTCTATACGAAATTCCGAGATCGAGGCACCCACGGACCCGTATGGCTAGACGAGGAGTTCTTCCAGGAGTAACCCCAGTTATTGGCGGACTACTTGGAAGCCATGAACCTGCCGCCAAGCTAAGCAGGAGGGAATGTCACATGCACTTTGCACTCAGTGCATGGTGACAAGATGGCTCATCATCAGCAGTGCAACAGTTGTACAGTATTAGAACCCAGTAGGGTGATATTTGTCATACGCCGTGACCCCATTGTACATCCTCAGTCGAGGATAAGTCAGGCACAAGCTACGTAGGTTATTCCTCAGCCTTAGTGGGTCAGTCAGTTAGTCAAGTCCCTTAACCCACTTGGAGAGAATCATTCATGCATGTAGAGTCAGTAGAAGCGTTAGGGTTTGCATCAGAAAGCACTCTGCATCCTCATAATATGCATTCATATGCCTGTGCATCATTTAGAACATCCCAGAAGCCTTAGGGAATTTACTGGGATTTATCTGGTATTTTTTCCATATTTTATAGTATTTATTTAGCATTTATTGTCATTTATAAATATAAACTTTATTAAATGACCAGCCAACTTGACCACCCTCCAATTAGTATAAATAGGCTTGCATCATAGGACTTAGTTTCTCATTCAGTCTTCAGTGTGCTAAGAGCTTTCCTCCTCAGTCCTAGGGGCTCCCTTGCCTTCAGCACTAGACTAGTCTCATCCAGCCCTTGGAGAGCTTGAGTTTGCTTCAGCCAATCTTGGTTCTCCAACGCATGCATCTTCAGCAGTCCCTACAGCAATAAGCGCATCAGATCAGCCCCAAGTCAGCATAAACACCTGCGTTTTCTGCATGTGAATCAGCCGCCTACAGATCAGCCTGCGGTCCTGCGGTTACAGATCTGCAGCACCTCCAGTTCAGCGTTTCTGCCCAGCAGCAATGCCGTAGCAAGCGTTTCAGTCCAGCCTCAGTTCTACGTCAGAAAACAGCCATTCAGTCCTGCGTTTGCAGATTTCCAGCAGCCCCTTTCATGCGTTTTTAGTCCCACAGCAGTTTACATCAGTATTCAGCATCATCCAGTCATACACCGGTCCTCTGGTGAAGGTAACACAGCATTCATAAGCATTTACAGCATTCTAACATAGCTTAGAAGAGTCCACCATCTCCTTTTCTCAGCCTCAGGTGTGCAGCCCTTCCTCATGCCCTTGGGAAGAGTGCATAGGCTCGAGATCAGTTCATTGAGGTGTTTCTACAGCCGTGTACAGTTCAGCCAATCTCCGATCCTCCGAGATCTTGCGTTTGGCTTATCTACAGTCCACAGTCATTCTCTCTAAAGAAATAAAGCAAATACTATCTCGTTATCGGGATAGGGGGCCCTTCAGTGGGTAATTCGGGACCCAATCTGGTGTACAGTTCTCATATCTCTCTCTCATATCTCTTTAAAGTTTGAAGTATTAAAGTGGATTGCTAAACTCATGAAACTGAGGATACAGAAGACGGTGTGAGCATTTGTGTGGCAGGATCTTCCAATACAAAGACTTCCGCTGCATATCACAAATGATGGTGAAAGTGTTCTGCCTCCAATCAAGAATGGGTGCATACTGTCTAAACCATTGGATCCCAAGGATCATGTCACACCCTAAGAGAGGGAGACAATGAAATCCCGCTGAAATGTGGCCCGCTGAACTTGAAACTCAAATTGTAGAGCTTTATGAGTAATGTGCGTACTTAGACAAGGGGTAAACCCGTCCACATCCAAATGATAAGGAACCAAGGTACAACTCAACTTGGTAGCCAACTGCGGAGAGATGGCATTCTCAGAACTGCCCATGTCGAAGAGGACAATGAACTGTTGTCCCTTTGAAGTGCCATAGGCATGGATGAGAGACTTTGTCTTAACCTGCCCTCAACCTCACTCTCCTGCTTATCATCAAATACCACTGGTGGCACTGAATTCAAAGAGGGTAAAAGTTGAACGGCATTTGAGGCTGATGGCGTAGGTGTTCATGATTCTACAGTGGCTATTGTGTTAGTGGATGCCTTAGCAAACTTTTCAGCTTGGAATTTAGGACAATCTTTCTTCCCGTGTCCCACAGTGTGACAGAAGAAACAACGGTTCTTTGTCCGGTACCGTGTCTGTTCATCAGGCTGGAGATAACCTCTAGTTATGCCCTCCTTAGCTTTTTCCTTGGGAGTCTTCTGGGGCGTAGAATCTTTCTTATGGCCCGATTGAAACTCGCAGGCGGTGGGCGGTGCCTGGGGGACTAGGGCCTTTGACACACTTGTTGATACCATCAATGCATACTAAAACATTTAAACATGGCCACAACCTTAATACATATCCATCGTCACTTTGCATAAAACATAAAAGCAGGACAAAACATCCACAAATGCTAAAAATGGAGCTTGCACGTGTGACACCGCATAGAGGCCGGAATGGGCCGACCCCCCCCTTGGAGTATTTTATTACCCAAGGAGAATAATATCATGTACAAGCTTTGAGGGCCTTACTCTCCCCACGGGAGATGCCGGATTATCCATATACAAATGCCATAACACAGCCCAACACGAGGCAACCAAGCCGGAACATAGGCTGTAGAAATGCCGAGCCAACAATATAATCCATATACCTCCGTGTGGGTACTGATTCTTCCCCAAAAACCACGGGTCTTCATGTAATAGAGGGTACAGCAAGTACAACTCTCCATTCAGCCGATACAGTAGGTACAATGGCTGGTACAGCCGGTACGGTGGCTGGTACAGCAGGTACGGTGGTTGGTACAGTCGGTACGGTGGTTGGTACAGTAGGTACAACAAGTACGGTGGTTGGTACATCAAGTACAGTGGCTGGTACAATAGGTACATCAAGTACAAATGGTGGTACAACACATACAATGGCTAGAAATCATAATAAATGATTGAATACCCTTGCCTTCAGTATTTCTTCGCGATGGAAGCCTCCAAAACAATCCCCAACAGCCGATATTCTTCATGGGCAGCCTTCAAGAGAGAGAGAAAGAGAGTAGCCATCATTAGGGCAGCCTGTAACGGTGGTAGAGGCTAGTGTGCAGCAAGAGAGCCTTTATTAATGAAGAGCGAGGGCTCCAATTTATAGATTTGGGCCTCCCATGAGCTAAAATGGCAAGAGAAGGCTACAATGACAAGTGGAGAGCCACACAATAGCTGAAGTGACAAGTGTGAGGCCACTTGTCTCACTTTGATCCATTTTCTAACAAATGTCAGGCCACTTGTCTCACTTTGGTCCACCTCCTTGCCACATGTCCCAATCTAAGAGATGGGTCCTTCCATAAACTTTATCTCTAAAAATATCCCAACTGGTAGTCATTCTGCCATAGGCACTTTGCCAACTCTTGGTATCTGATCAATTCCAAATGTAATGACGCGAACAGAATTTCCATCGGAGTCGGGCCAAAAATAGCAACTCTCCTAAATTTTAGGAGTGTGGTCCTTTGTATTCTAGGATAATCCCCCATTCCCAAAGCTTGTACTTTCCAAATATTTAGGCATTCCGGAGTCCACCAGACCCCTTTCATACAGGGAAATGTCCAGGCTGGTGACATCCTCCTCAACTTCTTAAAAGTTGTCCGCAACTTTAAGCTTCAAGCCATATATTCAAGATATAATCATGTCCCATCGAGTGGGCGAGATGAGACAGTCTCAAAAATCCGATATAACCTAAGAATCCATGTCCCAAAGAAATGGGTGAGACTAAATAAGTTTCCATAATACCAATATCAAAATCATGTCTCAAAATAAATGGGCGAGACAAAAACAGTCCCATAAGTCCAGATATCATAATCATGTCCCAAGTAAATGGGCGAGACAAATCAGTCCCATAAGTCTAGATATCATAATCCATGTCCCAAGTAAATGGGCGAGACAAAATAAGTATCGTGCCAATAAGGCATCGGTCCACATGACCCTTGGCATAGACATAAGTCCCGTGCCAACCAAGTATCATGTCCACTTTACCACTTGCACTCCGTGTTGGTACTCTGACCACACACCTTGGATGAGAGGTGGGCTTACAAGAGACACACAATGAGCCGGAACGGCCGACCCCTTCCTTGAGTAAATTGTATTACTATTGGAGAAATTCAATGCATAGCTTCACGGGCATCCATTGCCAAATCCTCCATGCCAATGCATATGAAATTCAGCATTTAGAAAACAATGGTATGTCGATGTAGATCACCAAGGAGCTGCCTTGATGCCCGGCCCGACTTCAGTGCCCATATTCTTTACCATTGGCTCTATGTTCTACCAAGCAAGGTAGCAACATCTTGAAGAGCACTTAGGACAAGAGAAATACTACACAGGGAGGCTAAACAAGGAGTCCTGAAAACAATCACTCGCAGGCATAGATGACCTGGTGTTCCATACGCATTTCTGCTACACATAGTTTATAGGCATTTCGGCCACCAACTCACACTACCCTCTCAAGTGCCCATGTTCCCTTCCATCTGCTCTCTATTGTTCCACCCACACATGGTAGAAACAATCTTCAAGAGAGCACGTAGGACAAGAGAACACTACACAAGGTATGTGAACCATGAGTTTCATAAGTCCAATGCATCCCAAAGTATACCATAACTCTTACCACATACTCCGTGCTAACCACACACCTTGGAGTAGAGGTGGACTTTATCCATAAAAGCGTCATATCCATGAGATATCCAAAGATTTCTTCTCTATAAACTCGGACAGATTCGTCCATAGAAATTGCTTGTGAAGCCCAATATCTATATAAATCTCGTCCAAGAAAGAAATCTCCATGGATATAATCCATCCCAATAAAGGGGGCCATGAAAAGAATTCATCCCATTAAAAGGGAGCCATAAACAATGTTTCCCTGAAACCATCTCAAGGCCAACAACAACACCTTTCTCCTTGCATAGTTATACAAGGGTTAGTGAACATCAAAAACACTGCATAGTAAATAGCAAAAGCACCAACTTTGCAAACTCAAAGTATACTTAGCTGTTCTTTGCCAGGTTGGTCATGAAGCCAAAATAAATATCTCCTCACCATATCCTTAAGATATCCCGAGATATATCTCCATATAGCTTGCCTTTAAGCTTGATAATATAATCCACAATATCCATATGGAAAGAGTGCTAAACGTGTGCACATAAAGCCAACTCCATACTTCCAAGATTAATTTTGTGAATTCATAAATCCTTAGATCAACAAGCTGTCTACTGCTCATGCTCTTGCTTCATAAGCTAAGAAGCAGCTGGCCATGCTTAACAGCAATGATGGTAAGTGTGGTTCCCACTTGAGATCTTTTCTCTTCCTTATTGATAGAAGGAAACCTCCGCTTCCAAGAAAGCCTATGCTCTGATACCAATGAAACTTGTAGGCGGTGGGCGGTGCCCCAGGGACTAGGGCCTTTGACACACTTGTTGATACCATCAATGCATATTAAAACATTTAAACATGGCCACAACCTTAATACATATCCATCATCACTTTGCATAAAACATAAAAGCTGGACAAAACATCCACAAATGCTGAAAATGGAGCTTGCACGTGTGACACCGCATAGAGGCCGGAATGGGCCGACCCCCCCCCTTGGAGTATTTTATTACCTAAGGAGAATAATATCATGTACAAGCTTTGAGGGCCTTACTCTCGCCACGGGAGATGCCGGATTATCCATATACAAATGCCATAACACAGCCCAACACGAGGCAACCAAGCCGGAACATAGGCTGTAGAAATGCCGAGCCAACAATATAATCCATATACCTCCGTGTGGGTACTGATTCTTCCCCAAAAACCACGGGTCTTCATGCAATAGAGGGTACAGCAAGTACAACTCTCCATTCAGCCGGTACAGTAGGTACAATGGCTGGTACAGCCGGTATAGTGGTTGGTATAGTTGGTACGGTGGCTGGTACAGCAGGTACAGCAAGTACGGTGGCTGGTACAGCAAGTACGGTGGCTGGTACAGCCGGTATGGTGGTTGGTACAGCAGGTACAGCAAGTACAAATGGTGGTACAACACATACAATGGCTAGAAATCATAATAAATGATTGAATACCCTTGCCTTCAGTATTTCTTCGCGATGGAAGCCTCCAAAACAGTCCCCAACAGCCGGTATTCTTCATGGGCAGCCTTCAAGAGAGAGAAAGAGAGTAGCCATCATTAGGGCAGCCTGTAACGGTGGTAGAGGCTAGTGTGCAGCAAGAGAGCCTTTATTAATGAAGAGAGAGGGCTCCAATTTATAGATTTGGGCCTCCCATGAGCTAAAATGGCAAGAGAAGGCTACAATGACAAGTGGAGAGCCACACAATAGCTGAAGTGACAAGTGTGAGGCCACTTGTCTCACTTTGATCCATTTTCTAACAAATGTCAGGCCACTTGTCTCACTTTGGTCCACCTCCTTGCCACATGTCCCAATCTAAGAGATGGGTCCTTCCATAAACTTTATCTCTAAAAATATCCCAACTGGTAGACATTCTGCCATAGGCACTTTGCCAACTCTTGGTATCTGCTCAATTCCAAATGTAATGACGCGAATAGAATTTCCATCGGAGTCGGGCCAAAAATAGCAACTCTCCTAAATTTTAGGAGTGTGGTCCTTTGTATTCTAGGATAATCCCCCATTCCCAAAGCTTGTACTTTCCAAATATTTAGGCATTTCGGAGTCCACCAGACCCCTTTTATACAGGGAAATGTCCAGGCTGGTGACACCGATTGACTCGAAGAATTTTTCTTTTGGTCCTTTTGGTCTTTGCTGTTTTGAGCCCCCTTACCTTGGGTAGATGATTGCTGTTGGGGCTTTGGGGTAGACTGTACCTGCTTGGGCTTACCTCTGTTCAGCATCAGCTCCTGATTGTGAGCGAGGGACAGTGTCCGTGCATAAGTCTGAGGCTCAGAATTTCGCATTGGGTACCTAATGGTAGTGTCTAGACCTCGAATAAACTGCTTGAGCTTATCTTCTTCCGATATGTCGAAATGTTGGGCGAGTGTAATGACCTTGTTTGAATAGGTCAAAACATGGGAACCACACTGAGTGAGTTTGTAAAACTCATCCTCAAGATTGATCATGTATTGTGGTGGAAGAAAACGGGCTTTGAGATTAGCCACGAAGGTGTCCCAATGAAAACGGACTTGGCCTGTGATGGGGTCTGTGTGAAGTTGTGACCAATGCTGCCACCAAGTAACAGCTTTCCCAGTTAGTTTGGGGGTGGCCACATGGACTTTGTCTTGTGGATGTGTGATTTTAGCTTTTGGAAAATGTGCTTCAAATTGATGAATAAATTGAGTAAGTGCAGCATGATCACACTAACCATCATACCCACTAAAATTTCGAGAGGTTCGTATGACGGTGGTGGTAGGGGTGGTGGAGGACGAGGAAGGTGCTGCCTGATGAGGGAGAGCCACTAGAATTTGTGCCATGGTTTGTTGATTCTGGATTTGCACAGCCTCCCAGTCGAGTCTTTGCTGGAACTCTCGATCGACCTTCTCTCTGTAGCGTTGGTCTTCCTCAAATTTGCGTGTGGCTTCCCTATCCCTGTGTTCCTCTGCATGTCTCAATTTTGTTTCTTCATTTGCTTTTCTTTTTGCTTCGTCGTCTTTTCTTCGTTGTTCTTCAATATGTAGCAGGACTTGTGCTAGATCTGAGATGCCTTCTTTGGGTTTCTACTTTTCGGCGGCAAGCTGCATCTTTAGAGAATTTATTTGCTCCATCATCGTTTTCAAGAGCTCTTCTGTGCTTGGCGGAAGCGCTTTTTGTGTTTGGAATATTTGTGCCTCCATTCCTTCCTGCTGGCTTTCTTCATGATGTGATGTTTCTCCTGACATGGTAGAGGCGTGGGTTTCTTTTCCCGACCGAAGTATAACCATCCACTGGATATGCTCACTTCTTTAGGTAGCCGAGTTGGGCTACCAACCTGATGCTCTGATACCATTGTTACATGCACCGAGGTTGATCGTGATAACGTGCAACAGGGCCTTCTTTTCACCTTTATGTGGTGAGAATATGTAGCGTCAACTTTAGAGAATAGGGAGAGAGTAGAGAATGTAGAATGTAGAAGACGACACCGGATTGGGTCCCGATACCCACTGAAAGCCCCCCCCCCCCCCCCCCCCCCCCCCCCCCCCCCCCCCCCTCTCCACGTGCAAGCAGGAGTATTTGCTTATATTATTCTTTGGAGAAATGCTGTACAATGCTGAGTACAAATGGTATGAATGCCCAATGCAAGGACGAGGAGGTCCAAACGTTGGCGGAGTATCCAACTATCCCGAGGCTCAGCTGAAGACTCTCCTTGGTCACTGATGCAAGTCCAGACGATTGAAGGACTGCACATATGCTGGCTGAGATGTAAGAGATTCTTCCTCGTTGCCTAGAGAGGAGTAGGGTGCTACAAAACTGAAGTCGTCTCTGCTGAATACCTGAATCTTTGAGAGAGAGGGATGCGCCTACTTTTATATCTACAAAGCATGCAGTCGGCTGGTTTCATACCCTGTCGGCCAGTCCCATATGGACAAATACTGCATTTTGTGCTGGTGGACCTGATGATTCCGACGACTGAATCCCTTCATGCTCTGCTGGCCGACTGCTGTCCCAAGGCATTAGTGCTAGCTGACTACAGCAAGGGATGCTGTCATGTTGGCCGACAGCCCCTGGTTAGGCTGTTGGGCTGGCCGTCAGCCAATGGGGCAGCTGACTGGCTGCCCGAGCCCACCAATGGCTTGGATGAGGCCCCTTTGTGGGCTGGCCATGCCATGGCCTAGCCCAAGGCAAACTAAATGATCCTAATGCAAACGTAATGCTAAGGATAACACTACATACGTCTGAATGATGCTTTCTCCAAGCGGGTTAAGAGTACTGACTTCTGACTGACCTCTAAAGCTTAGAGACTGACCTAAATAGCTCGTGCTTGACTGTCCTTGGACTGAGGGCTCACAATGGGGTCACGGCGTACGACAAATAATCCTAGAAAAGCTCTACTTCTGTACAAATGTTGCACTGAAGATCATGCCAGTGTGTCACTGTGTACCCCAGTGCAGGGTGCACGTGACACGGCACATGATAGTGATACAGATTCTAGTACCACATCTAGGGCTTCCAGGGGGCTTTCGGCTCAGGAGGATCCAGATGGTGTACTTCTCTAGTACACATGCAGTTTCCCCCTATGTGCTTCCAGCCAGAGGGGGCTTGTGGGCGGGAGAGGGGGTTGATTACAGCTCCACTTATTGGTGCATGGGGACCGTGATTCAGAGTTCCAAGCATTAGACTTCTGGCAAAACATGGTTATCTTTTGTATAGCAGAGATTATGAACTGGATTTGTTTCGGGTTCATTGTTCGAGGCTTTTGGGACGTGATGTATTCCGTCCACTGTTGGGAATTATGGGCGCGGTGTGTCCAGGAGCTCATCATCTATTCTTGGAGTTCACTGCACACTTGTGTGGGAAATTGTGGCCAAGCAAAGTTCCTTGCTGTTCGTGGTGGCATTTTGTTTTTAGGAAACAGGTTGGTGGATGCTCTCTCCGAGGTGATTCCAGTATCCATGGTGTTGGAGGGTCCATGGTTGCATCTTCATCGGCTTATCTTCTTCCGACTCTTTCGCATTATGAGCTGCAGAGGGGGTGTTAGAATTTATGCATCTTAGTGTACTTGGGCTATGCGTATTATTGGGCATTTTATATATTTTTTCCTTGATTTATGTGGTCGTGGAGCAGTCGGCCAGCTCTAGGAGCAGCCGGCTAGTTCCCAAGTCACGATATAAGGAGTTTCCCCATTGTTCACTTTCTCATCCAATCCCTTGCACAAGTTCAACATTCTCTTGCTGGCCAACTGCCATTGTAAAGCTTCAAGCTAATATAAAAGGTGATCTTGTCCACAAGCTCTCTCTACACTCTCTCGTCTTGTTTATGCTTCCGCCTGTGCATTCTTCAAAACTTAGGTTATTTGGTGAATGTAAAATAGTTAGAGAATAGTGAAAAGGTGTAGATTCATGTGATATGAGCAATGATGCTTTCGAGGAGCCACATGGGCTAATTGAGAGATTAATAGAGGTGATTGAAAGAATCAAGGGTAGCATGAGAGAATTTAGGGGATTTGATGGAGATAAGCAAGGAGAGAAATTAGTGGATCTAGATGCTCTCTATGGGCCTATAAATTGATGTAATGCATTGCTCTTTTTAAGAGAGCTCGATTAATGAGAATCTTATGAGATTGTGTCTTATAAATAGTGTGCTATTTTCAAACCTAGTGTAATCTTTCTCATCTCCCAATCATGAAGTTTAATCATTCTCATCTCCCAATCATGAAGTTTAATCATTCTCATCTCCCAATAATGAAGTTTTTCACTATTCAAAAGTACCCCATCTACAGCAATAGTAGTTTGAAGTATTTTTTTTTGCAGCAAAGGCAGCATTGGCGGAATCTATTATAAGTATACAGTTACAATGTGCAGTTTTATAACTGTGAGCAGCCCTTTGCTTTAGCATCCCTAGAGGCGGCTAGCAGCATAGATCAAACTGTAGGAGAACAGAAGCAAACAATCAGGCGCTGGAGCATGTTGGTAAAGTGAGAACAGAAGCAGATTGATCATCTATACAGATTGCCACATAAGCAACATTAGCTCACAGCTCATAGAAGACGTGGAATATATAGACTCGGCAGTATTCGGCCCAGACCTGCTTCATCATACAGACATCAATGAAGCGGTTTTTCCAACTCTAGTGGTTGCATCAGTGACCCACCCACTTAGCTTCTTTGTCCCCTCAACTGCATCACAAGTAGGTCTGGTTTCTACTCTTGGAGGTGCTGAAGTGAGGCTAGGCTGTAATGGAGGCTTTGCTTTTTCTCTCTGAAGGTCTAAAGCCTGTCTTGAGCAGTTGTCTAGAGATAAAAGCTGATCTCCTCCATGGCCCTGTCCAGGGCATAGTTATCAAAAAGTAAAAACGTAAACGCAACCGCAGCCAGTGCAAACACATGAAAACGTTTTTTTTTGTATTGTAAACGAGACAGGAGTATGGCTTCATCTGCATGAAGGGGAAAGATCGAAAAAGGTTTTTTTTAATTATATAAAAATATTTATTTTGGGGGGGGGTGGGAGTTTCTTGCACCTCAGCTATTATTGAAAGCTGAATGCTTGTATTCTGGCTGAGATCAAATTGTGCTTTTATATGAACATTTAGTGTTGTGAAATTGGAATGAAAATTGGTATCTTTATCCTTTTAATTTGAAATGTTTCAGGTTCAAACTAGAATCGCCAGGAAAAGGCAATCTTGAAGGAGATTGCCAGTTTGTTCCAGGAACTCTATGGGCATACGGATTGATAGCCCTGCTGCTCATTTACTTTCTTGTCTTTCTTGGTTTTGCTTTCAAACTTCGAAATGCTATGGCTCAATATAATGAATTCAGGTTGGTAGGCAGAGTATCCTTATGCAATCGAGTACTCTACCTTTTTTCTTATGTGCTACATACATACATACCATACACACACATACATGCTTACGTACATACACGCTTCATCCTTGTGTGCGTTCGTTCGTATATGTACATAAATACACTGCATGAACTTACATAAATACATACTTACGTACATACTCATTTCATTCTTGTGTGCATATGTTCGTATATGTATATAAATAAACTGCATGCATGCAAGCACACAAGCGTGCGCGCGCGCGCACACACACACACACACATAGATACATATTTATTTGTTGAGCTTGAACCGACACATCCTACTGGGCAACGGAGTGCATTAGTCACTTGGGCAAGTTTTCACTGACTTGAGGATTCTATCTTCATGCTGATATCTAGAAGCAAACTGTTTATTTGTGTTTTTTGTAGGTTGATTCGAAGAGGGGGGATATTTTCCTTGTTCTTGGGCCTTCTTTCTCTGGTCACACTTCAGACACGTGCATACGACGAGCCTGTGGGTCGCTGTTTCTTGTCTGCTGCTGTAGCAAGTGCAGTTTTCTACTATTTTTGGGCCAGAAATGGTGTTGTTACCTACAATGCCTTGTTCAATCGAGCTAATTATCTAGAGAGGTTTAATGCAGACCTTAGAAGGTCACCTAGCGAGCATGAAAGGTATAGTGGGACATTTATCACATAACTAATAATATATTTTTCTAGTACTTCGTCCTGCTAGAGGTGAATATGTTTGACTTCTGTTACACTTCAGAGAGTGCATTAGCCCAGGCTTTGTCATCACCAATACTTTCTCGAGAGGTTTCTGAGTCCATGAGATCTTCTCCTTTTACTTGCAAGGGCATTCACACATGAAGGGAGAAACATGCACCAAACCCTTGCTTGCTCTAGCCTGTATTGCATTTATTAGTGTCAAATCCCCACGGATCTCCTCGTAGAGCAATGCCGAAACACGACTCGAAACCTGCAAAACAAAGCCAAACAACGTGAAGGGAGTGCAGGCCTGACTCACCACCCAACCATAAAAGCTGTGGGCAAAACCCACAAATCTTGGCTGTCCCCTCCGAGCCACGAGCTGAGCTAACTAGCAAGACGCACTGACCAATCTCTACGCCGTGACGTTCCATACCGCCACGGAGCTACCCTCCTGGGCCTCGAGATTGCTGTCGGCCTCGGCTGCATGGAGCAAGTGCACGTCTGCACTAGATCTAGGCTCCTGACCGTAGAGCTCTTGCAAAGACTTGCGAGACTATGAACCAATTGACTAACCTTGGCCACCCTTTTAGAGGCTCTTGGCCGATCATCGGGCGGCCACACTTGGGCGCCAGCTCGTCCATACTTGGGTGCCCACCCGTCGATCTATCCCTAGCCTAGCTTGCCAATCAGCCTGCCTAGCTTTAAGCTTCCCCAAGCCTTGAAGCTAGTCTTGTGTGCGTGTTGCACACGATAGATACACTGTGTGCACATGACAATTAGCTTGCACACCTTGGTTTTCAAACTGGGGACCTTAAGCCTCGATTGTTCCAAACAAACCTTCTCAAGGTCATTACTATGGTGGAAAATGTCACTTGAAATCGAACCCTTGATCTGATCATGGTGGTAAGTCTCTTATATTTATGGGTGACCTGAGGTAAAGGTAAGTGGACTCAAACCAACTGCCAGATCTGCTTGGGTGTCATTACTTTGACACTTTTTCTCCATCAAGTATTTAGTACTTGATTTTAATTTCTTGTATTGTACTATTACATGCAGTGTAGTGGAATTTACTTATGGGGATTAGTGATGCATTAATTATATATTGTGTGTGTGTGAGAGAGAGAGAGAGAGAGAGAGAGAGAGAGAGAGAGAGAGAGAGAGAAATGAAATGAAATGAAATGTTATATTAACGTCTTCAAAAGGCCATAATGACCTATGAGACCAAAAGTTACATCATGGTGGATCTGATACAATGTCTGGATAAAAAAACCCAGAAAATGAAAAATAAAGATGATACTACTGGCACCTAGAAAATGAAACTGGAACTGGAATATAGTGAGGGGAGGGTACGCTATGGAGGTGAGTGGAATATAGTGAGGGGATACAATATCATGTGGGACGGAGGGGTACACTATGGAGGTGCCTCCATCTCATAATATGTGCCGCATCGGACACTGGCGGATCTCCTCAATATCCTCTGTGGTCAACACCCTGACTGGGTGTCCGGCATGCCTCGCAAGAATAATCCGAATCTGCCGCTGCAACCTCCGTCTATGCTGGGATGCCCTCCTCCGTAGTTGTGGGCGTCTAAACCACCCAAGCTCAGTCGCACGATCAATCAGTGTACCCCTGGTGTGGGCGGTATCCATGTCCTGCTGCTGCTGTGGTCCATCTGGCGCAGTGATGGCTGGACTAAAGAAATCTGTAATGTGCCTCTGAGTCTGGCTCTCTGTGCGCCTAAGCAGGCTATCTCTATGTCTCCGCAGCTCCAGCAAGAACAATCCCAAACACCTCTGGTCCTGGTACCCCATGACTCTGGAAAGTGGTCCAAAACCCTCTCTGAATAAACAGTGGAAACGACCACGTATCTCATAGTATGCAGTACAATGGCATATATAATGCAGCTCTGTCTTTGGCTCCCCATGGCATACTCGGCATATCCTGGCCTCAGCTGGTATACCTCTATATCGGCCAATCTCAATCTCAAGCTGGTGTGAGGATGTGCGAATCTGACCAATAGCGCATCGTACTGCATGAGACAAGTGTACATCCATGTAACTGGGTCTGATCACAAAACCATCTGCTGTGAGCTGAAGAAAATGCTCTCTGTAGAAAGCCATCTTCGTGCCCAGCTCCTCAGTCGGCTGTATCCATGTCCTCCTAATGTCCAGCTGAACTAAATCCTGACGGATGAGTCTGGTAATCTCTGTCCGTGTGAGAGTGAGAGAGGGTGCCTCCAGAGAATACTGGAAGGGAGGCAATCTGTCCATGCTAAAACCATGTGCCTGGAACCAAGATGTCATCTGTCCATACCAACAAGCCATGTCTCCCTGTAAAGCTAACTGTCGGGAGGACTCCAGGGCGAGGCGTGCATATCTGTCTCGGGGGAGATCCCACAAGCCATGTATGTAGGAGACTGATCTCGTAAGAGCCTCAATCACCAGAGGGGCAGCCGCCAGCTCTGCTCGAATAATCTCATGAGGTACCACGGCCTTGGCTCTAACACTCCATAAAGCATAGCTGATGTCACTAGAGTGTCAAAAAGCCAAAGTTTAGTTCGAGGTTCCTGAAACTGAACCTGCGAACACATCCTCTCCAAACCACCCAGGGCTGCATGTGCTCTAGTCAATCTAGTCTCTGCTGCTCTCCTCATCGAAAACACTGGCCCTCTGAATACTACCCCAAGATATGTATATGCATCTGTATACTCCACAATCTCTTGCCCATATGTAAATGTGGAAGCTGATCGCCTAACCCACTGTGGCGTGGTGTTAAACACCATAACCTTGGTTTTGCCAAGGTTGACAGACAATCCACTATCATGTGCAAACTCATGTAAAGCATCCAGATGACGCTGCATACCCTCAGGGGAGAGAGAGAGAGAGAGAGAGAGAGAGAGAGAGAGAGAGAGATTAAGCGTCTACTAAAAACCCAATGGGCCTATGAGACCAAAGTGATACAATAATGTCCATCGCATATCTCATCATGGAATGGAAAATAAAACAGAAAGAAAACATAAACATAGCTATCTCATTGGGGTGATACAAAACTGTCCATGGAAACTCATCATGGAATACTAAGAACATAGAAACATGAGAGCAACATCAGCTCCGAGTAGATGGTATACCACTCTCCAAAATATCAAGCATGGGGCTAATGAGTATGGCCGAGACGTCTCCCTCAACTATGTCACGTGGAAAGGTAGCTCGATGGCGGTGGAGCATGTCTTGGATCTGGAGCTGATGAGGTGATCGTGGTTGACAGGGGGGCCGAGGGCGTCGCGCATGCTGGAGTGCAGAGGCTCGGTCCGAGGTAACTCCTCTCGGGCGAGGTAGGTCCAGAGCAGCTCATGGAGGGCCCACAAGATCCACTATGTCGGTGTCCTCCACCTCCTCGGTCCGGAAGAAATTGGTGATGGTTGGTTGGCGAGGGAGGGGGTGGGGTGGCTGGGGCCGAGGCCCTCTCAAGAAGGTGTCCTTGTGTCTGCGGAGCTCAAGAAGGAAGAGGCCTAGGCAACGCTGGTCCTGGAAGTCAATGATCCTACAGAGTGGACGGAATCCCTCACAAAATAGATAGTGAAACCTCCCGCGGATCTCATAGTATACTGGGTAGCAGCATATGTAATGCTGCTGCGTCACAACCTCTATGTGGCATAGTTGGGAGATCCTTTCCTCTCTGGGTCTCCGTATGAGCTTCCCGGCTCTGAAGATGTGCTCAGCTCTACCTGTCTCCACTCTGAGGCGGTGGGATGAAACCCTATTTGGCCAATCGCAATCTACATGGCATGGGACATGTGAACACTCAAGTAGCTCGACTGCTGGATGAATCCATCCTCAGTGAGTGTGAGGGAGTGATCTCTGTAGATGTGCATCTTCGTGGGGAGATCCGGAGGTGTGATCCAATCATCCGTGTGCAATGTGTGTAGAGGCTGAGAAGATCTAACCGGATAACCCGATTGGTATCCTCGTGAGACAGCCGGAGAAAAGGGGAGTCCAAACTATACTGAAGGGGGGGTAGGCGGCCCGTGCAGAGCCCATATACTGAGAACCAAGTAGAAACTAGTGCATACCATACTGCAGAGTGGCCCTCAAGTGCTAGCTATTTGGAGGACTCCAGGGCAAGCCTCGGGTACTTGTGGGGATCCATGTGGCTGATGCGATGGAGGTATGTGACTGTCTGGAAGAGTGCATCCACTATCATCGGGGCTTTAGCAAACTCTGCCTGGATAATTTGGTGTGGGACTGATGGTTTGTTGCGGATCATACGGGAGAACATCACGACCTAGGGCCTCTCAACTCGCTACCAATCCTCATCGGATAAATCTGGCCCCAGAAGGCTGCTCCATACATCAAGGCTGGTGTGACGAGGGTGTCAAAAAGCTAGCCCTTCGTCCTAGGCTCCTGGAAGCACTGCCGCTCAAGTAAGCTCAAGGCTGCATATCCCCGCATCACTCTGGCATGTGCTGTGTGAACCATGGTAAAGTGTGGGCCACTGAAAGTGACACCAAGGTAGACATAGGATGAGACAATCTCCACAGGATCCCCTCTATATGTGAAGCTCAATCTGGATGTGAAGGGGCGAGAGGTATTGAAGACCATTACCTTGGTTTTACGAAGGTTACCAGAGAGGTCCCGCTGAGTGCAAAAGTCATGTAAGGCATCCAATTGTCTCTGAAGCCCTTCGGCTGAGTCTGAGAGGAGGACGATGTCATCTGCATAAAGTAGTATGGGGATCAGTATGCCTGCCAGTGTGGGACCAGCCCCGCCTAATCTATCAATGAAGCTTGAGATCTCATCAATGTAGAGGCCGAAAAGAGTGGGTGATAGAGGGCAGCCTTGTTTCACCCCAATAGTGCTGGAAATCTCTTGCGATGTACCTCCTGGGGCTCTCACAGGTCCGGTGATAGATTCATAGAGGGTGATGATGCTCCAAACCATGTCAGATGGAACTCCGATCTCCTGTAGACGGTGTAGGAGGCGGGCTCGGGGTACAGTATCAAAAGCCTTGCGGAAATCCACAAAGCAGCAATAAATCCTCTGATGTCGTGCTCTACCCTCCTCGATGATGGCACGGAGGGTGAAGATGTGGTCAAGGGTAGAGTAGCTCCTCCGAAAGCCAGCCTGTCCTAAGGCTTTGCATCCCTGGCTCTCTGCAAATGAATTGAGCTCCGCCTCTAGCACTAATCCATAGAGTTTGGCCAATGTGTGGCCAATCATGATCATCTTGTAGTTATTAGGATCAAGTGGATCTCCGGCTTTGAGGATGGGGGTGATGGTGTTGGTGGACCAAGAGGGTGGAAATCCTTCACAAAGGGCTCTATTGAACATGTAGGCTAGTAGGGGCACCAGGGTGTCATCGGCATGTGAGATGTACTCGGCAGTGAGTCCCTCATGATCTTGGGCTTGCCCATTGCGTAGTCTATGAATGGCCTTGAGGACCATGCCCTTTGTGAAGAAGGTGGAGGTGGTGGGACGGGGATCTGGTGGTGGGGGTTGGGGTGGTTGATGGGGGATATGATAGAGGGAGCACGCATAGGAGTGCCATGTGTCCGGGTAGGTGATAGGTGTGGGAGGGCGATGTTCTCGGAGTTTCCTCCAGGCGTCTTTGCAGTTCGGCCCTAAGAAAAGACGGTATAACTCATCCTCTTTCCGAGCATAGAACTCCCGTTTCTTGCATTGGGTGAGCCGTTGAGATTCCATTGCGCTTGGCGCTTCGTGATTTGCCCAATCCGTACCTCATGCTTAAGACGGGAGCGTGTGGCCCGGCATTCATCATCATACCAACAGTTCTGGGGGATGGAACCACAAGGTGGCTTTGCGGTAGACTGCCGTGTGCAGATGAAAGAAGCAGTGGCGGATGTGTGGAGTATGGTGGTGAGCTGTGCTGTGAGGGTGGATAGGGGGACAATAGGTTCCACATCGTGGAGTTGGCGGTAGATGTGGTTGGAGTAAACAAGGTCAAGCTCGTGATCAAAAAGGACCTGAGTGTAATGTGAGATGGGTGGTGGTGGCGGAGGGACGGGTGGTGTGCAGGTAAGAGTGAAAGAGAGGTAGGCATGGTCAGCTTCAAAAAGGGGTGCCGGAATGGAGAAGGCGGGGAGAAGGTGTGCCAAAGCCGGAGACCCCATAAGGTAGTCCACGGTGCTAGTACCTTCTGAGTGAGGGAAGGAGGTGAGGGCGCTGGAGGAGGGCCATTAGGACATCCCATTATAGATAACGAGATCATGTGCAGCTCCAAGCTCTAAGAAATATCTCCCATACACTGTGACCTCCTCATGGTCCTGTGATGATGGCTGCAGCCTATGTCAGTGATGTCCAGCTCATGTAGTCTGATAGGGTCGTCTAGATGGAGTAGTGGGACTTGCTGACTTCCTGTCCTGGCATTGAAATCCTCGAGCAGGAGGACTCCCCCCCCCCCCCCCCAGCTGTGAGAACTCCATGATATCCCCATATAATGATAAGTACGATGACTGGCCATGCTGTGTGGCATAAGGGGAGTGGCGTGGTGCAAAATAATACACAGCAATGTGGATGACTCTGTCACTGCTAAGCTGCAGCCGCACCCAAAGATACCGTGCATCCTCGTCCTTTTGGACGATGCTGAGAATCTGTCGGAGATGGGATCTAAAAAGGACAGCTACCCCCCTAGAGCCACGTACTCCTGATGATGTGCAGGTCTTGCCTCGAAAAGCTGACTCCCACTCATACCCGGCTATGTATGGTAAGCCCCTCTCAGGGCTGTGATGTGTCTTTGTATAAAAAATGACATCCCTGCCTGTGAGAATCTTGTTCAAGCCTCCTGGATTCAACCACAACATGCCATTGCAGTTCCATACTGCCAACCTCAGGTGTTTGGTCTCATAGACCCCACGTCCCTATTTGGTACGGTGCTCAGTGATAATGACCCTACCATCTCTGTAGATAGCCCACTTGCCTGCTCTGCGGGCCTCATGAACAGTCACCATCCAATCTTTCTTAGTGGTTTGCAGTTCTTCCCGCAGCTTTTCACTCGCAGCTTTCAACTGCTCCAAGTCAGTCCTTAGACCCTCCTGAATATTCAGTTCGCCTTCCTCCACTGTATGGTCCTTGACCGTAGCCTTTAGGGTTTCCATTTTCTGCCCGGAGTTCCCCTTTCATTGGGGCAGCCTCTGGCATTCTTGTTTGTTGCGGCTGGGTCTCTTTCAACATCTGAATCACCTCTTCCTGGTGGTTCACCTGGCTGTCAGTTCTTCAATCTTGTTGTTCCTTCCCTGTATCTTCTTGCGGAGGCCTTCCAACTGTTTTTTGTGTTGGTTCAGAACCCTGTCCAGCACCTTCTTTTGTTCGCCTAATAACTTCTTGGTATTGTCCTTCACTGTCTTGATGTATGCCTCTAGCTCCTCCTGTAGGTTCATTGTGGCGATTTCCCCTAGTTGCTGCCTTGGGGGCCTGAGCAAGGGCGGGTGGGAAAAGAAAGTCAGGCACACAGTCGCAAGGGCGGCCGCCTGCAGGTGTGCACAGTGCTCTCAAGGGAGGCGATCGAAGGGGCGCAGCACACCAAGGGCTACCAGCGCGCAGCACGAACAGAGGAGGGTGCGAGGGTGCTCACGCCATTGCAGAGAGAGAGAGAGAGAGAGAGAGAGAGAGAGAGAGAGAGAGAGAGAGAGAGATTAACGTCCACCTGAGGCCGAATCCGACCTATGGGACAGATCAGGTACATCCATTTACATTCCACTCTGGGTATCAATGCCAAAGAGGCATAAAACTGAAAAAAAATAACTCAAAATGAACTCTTTAAGAGAGAGAGAGAGAGAGAGAGAGAGAGAGAGAGAGAGGGGGGGGGGGGGGGGGGGGGGGCGCAGACAGCAGTGCAGTGAACAAGGTGCAGCAGGGAACAAGGTGAGAGAGAGAGAGAGAAAGAAAAGAAAGAAAGAAAGATATATTAAGCGTCTACTAAAGATCCAATGGGCCTATGAGACCAAAGTGATACAATAATGTCCATGGCATATATCATCATGGAATGGAAAATAAAACAGAAAGAAAACATAAACATAGCTATCTCACTGGGGTGATACAAAACTGTCCATGGAAACTCATCATGGAATACTAAGAACATAGAAACATGAGAGCAACATCAGCTCCGAGTAGATGGTATACCACTCTCCTAAATATCAAGCATGGGGTTGATGAGTATGGCCGAGAGGTCTCCCTCAGCTATGTCATGTGGAAAGGTAGCTCGATGGAGAGAGAGAGAGAGAGAGAGAGAGAGAGAGAGAGAGAGAGAGAAAGATATATTAAGCGTCTACTAAAGACCCAATGGGCCTATGAGACCAACTTGATACAATAATGTCCATCGCATATCTCATCATGGAATGGAAAATAAAACAGAAAGAAAACATAAACATAGCTATCTCACTGGGGTGATACAAAACTGTCCATGGAATACTAAGAACATAGAAACATGAGAGCAACATCAGCTCCGACTAAGATGGTATACCACTCTCCAAAATATCAAGCATGGGGCTAATGAGTATGGCCGAGAGGTCTCCTCAGCTATGTCACGTGAAAAGGTAGCTTGATGGCGGTGGAGCATGTCCTGGATCTGGAGCTGATGAGGTGATCGTGGCTGATGGGGGGGCCGGGGGCTCGGGCACGCTGGAGTGTGGAGGCTTGGTCCAAGGTAACTCCTCTCGGGCGAGGTAGGGCCAGAGCAGCTCGTGGAGGGTCCACAAGATCCAGTATATCGGTGTCCACCTCCTCTCGGGTCCGGAAGAAATTGGTGATGGTTGACTGGCGAGGGAGGGGGCAGGGTGGTTGGGGCCGAAGCTCTCTCAAGAAGGTGTCCTTGTGTCTGTGGAGCTCAAGTAGGAAGAGGCCTAGGCAACGCTGGTCCTGGAAGTCAATGATCCTGGAGAGTGGACCAAATCCCTCACGAAATAGACATCCCGCGGATCTTATAGTATACTGGGCAGTGGCATATGTAATGCTCCTCCGTCTCAACCTCTGTGTGGCATAATCAGCAGATCCTCTCCTCTCTGGGTCTCCGTATGAGCTTCCTGGCTCTGAAGATGCGCTTAGCTCTACCTGTCACCACTCTGAGGCAGTGGGATGAAACCGGTATCTGGCCAATCGCAATCCGCATGGCATGGGACATGACACTCAAGTAGCCCAGCTGCTAGATGAATCCATCCTCAGTGAGTGTGAGGAAGTGATCTGTGTAGAAGTGCATCTTCGTGGGGAGCTCCGGAGGTGTGATCAATTCATCCATGTGCAGTGGGTGTAGAGGTTGAGAAGATCTAACCGGATAACTCGGTTGGTATCCTCGTGAGACAGCCGTAGAAAAGGGGAGTCCAAACTGTTCTAAAGGGGGGGGGGGGGGGGGGGGGGTAGGCGGTCCATGGGGAGCCCATATACTGAGAACCAAGTGGGAAACTAGTGCATACCATACTCCACAGCTAGCCCTCAAGTGCTAGCTGTGATATGCAGCGGAAGTCTTTGTATTGGAAGATCCTGTCACACAAATGCTCACACCGTCTTCTGTATCCTGAGTTTCGTGAGTTTAGCAATCCACTTTAATACTTCAAACTTTAAAGAGATATGAGAGAGAGATATGAGAACTGTACACCAGATTGGGTCCCGAATTACCCACTGAAGGGCCCCCTATCGGGATAACGAGATAGTATTTGCTTTATTTCTATAGAGAGAATGACTGTGGACTGTAGATAAGCCAAACGTAAGATCTCGGAGGATCGGAGATTGGCTGAATTGTACACGGCTGTAGAAACACCTCGATGACCTGATCTCGAGCCTATGCACTCTTCCCAAGGGCATGAGGAAGGGCTGCACACCTGAGGCTGAGAAAAGAAGATGGTGGACTGTTCTAAGCTATGTTAGAATGCTGTAAATGCTTATGAATGCCGTGTTACCTTCACCAGATGACTGTTGCATGTATGGATGATGCACAGTAGGCGGGGTACTACTGTAGAACTGATGCAAGACTGAAAACGCTGGCTGTAGGACTGAAACGCAGGCTGTTCTGCTGCTGGACAGAACGCATATATGTACTGCTGCTGCTGGACAGAAACGCTGGTTGTACGGCTGCTGCTGGACAGGAAACACAGGCGTGTACTGCTGCTGGACAAAACTGTAAACGCAGAGGTGTACGGCTGGACAGATGCAGAAAACGCTGGCTGAAGTCCGGCGTTGAACTGAGGCTGGACTGTATGCTGAATCAGGGCTGATTTGATGCTGGATGCAGGCGCCTAGGGCTGTAGGGACTGCTGAACTGCAGGTCTTGGATGAACAAGGCTGGCTGAAGCAACCTCAAGCACTCCAAGGGCTGGATGAGACTAGTCTAGTGTTGAAGGCAAGGGAACTCCTAGGGCTGAGGAGGAAAGCTCTTCCTATTTATATTAACTGGAGGTTGGTCAAGTTGGCTGGTCATTTAATAGAGTTTATATTTATAAATGACAAATAATGCAAATAATGCTAAATAAATACTATAAAATATGGGAAAAATACCAGATAAATCCTAGTAAATTCCCTAAGGCTTCTGGGATGTTCTAAATGATGCACATGCATATGAATGCATATTATGCAGGATGCAGAGTGCTTTCTGATGCAAACCCTCAGGCTTCTACTGACTCTACATGCATGAATGATTCTCTCCAAGTGGGTTAAGGGACTTGACTGACTGACTGACCCGCTAAGGCTGAGGAATGACCTACGTAGCTCGTGCCTGACTTATCCTGGACTGAGGATATACAATGGGGTCACGGCGTACGACAAATATCATCCTACTGGGTTCTAATACTGTACAACTGTTGCACTTCTGATGATGAGTCATCTTGTCTCAGTGAGTGCAGAGTGCATGTGACACTAGCTGTCTTGAGGACTCCAAGGCAAGCCTCAGGTACCTCTGGGGATCCATCTGATTGATGCGATGGAGGTATGTGACTATGTGGAATAGTGCATCCACTACCATCAGGGCTACAGCAAACTCTGCCTGGATAATTTGGTGTGGGACCGATGGTTTGCTGCGGATCATACGGGAGAACATCATGACTTGGGGCCTCTCAACTCGTTGCCAATCCTCATCGGATAAATTTGGTCCCCAGAAGGCTGCTCCATACATCAAGGTTGGTGTGACGAAGGTGTCAAAAAGCCAGCCCTTCGTCCTGGGCTCTTGGAAATGTGCCTGAAAGCACTGCCACTCAAGTAAGCTCAAGGTTGCATATCCCCACGTCACTCTGGCATGTGTTGCGGGAACCATGGTAAAGCGTGGGCCACGGAAAGTGACACCAAGGTAGACATAGGATGAGACAATCTCCACAAGATCCCCTCTATATGTGAAGCTCAATCTAGATGTGAACTCTGTGAAGCCCCTCGACTGAGTCTGAGAGGAGGACGATGTCATCTGCATAAAGTAGTATGGGGATCAATATGCTTGCCAGTGTGGGACCAGCCTCGCCTAATCCTTCAATGAAGCTTGAGATGTCATCAATGTAGAGGTTGAAAAGAGTGGGTGATAGAGGGCAACCCTGTTTCACACCAATAGTGCTGGAAATCTATTGTCCTGTCAGCTTCGGATCTGCTGTCTCCATGTCAGTATCGGTCTTGCTGCCTCCACGTTAGCTTTCATCTTGCTGATTCCATGTCAGCTTCCGTCTTACTGATTCCACGTCAGCTTCTGGTTAGCTGATTCCATGTCAGCTTCCGTCTTGCTGATTCCACGTCAGCTTCTGGTTAGTTGATCCTCGTCAGCAAATTCTCACTTGTTGCTTCCCCATTGGATTCCACACCTGCTAATTCTGCAACCTCCAGATTGCTGATCTGGTAAGTTTGCACAACCCTCTACAGACATTTGAAGTACTTTGACTCCCTTGTAGGTACTCAGTGTGTCAGATATACTTCAGTTTGTATATTTCTTTGTTGTGCAACATGTCCGGAAACACCAATGAGTTGTTTGGTATGCTGTCCATTGATCTGCTATTGGAACCAATGAATCTGGTTCTAGTGGTAGTGTATAGCATGTTAAAAAGCATGGATCTAGGGTGGCTCATAGCAAGTGATTTAACTCATGTTTAAGGACTAATGAGATAATTAAGAAGATGGTTAAGATATTAGCAACACAATGGCAATACTCATAAGAAAATCACACAATATCATTCCATAGAGTTAATCCAAATACATCATTATATAGTCCTCATCTCACAAGATGTGTGTACTCTAGTGCCAACCATGTGTCGATAAATGCTCGATAAGTGCAAGGGAGCACACTACATGTGCTCCCTTGCACTTTCCATGTGCTACCTTTTTTGACCTTTGACTTTACCTTTTACAAATGACCATACAAATCAACCTTTGGCATTAGACTCTTAGTCTATTCCTTTTTTTAATATGCATGGTTCTTCTCTTGCTCATGTGACTCACTGCCTACCTTGTGCTCCATGACACCACATTTCTCAACACCCCTTCTGGGTGCCATATTTCTAGGCTACTGCAAGGTGGGCAGATGCGAGGTTACAACAGCTTTATCACCACCCGTTATTTCTAACTTAGCACGGTAACTCATAGGCTCTTTTGGCTTGGTTACCCTCTAGCTCAAAGGTTTTTTAGAGATGGTTGAGTTGATTTTCACTCTCCCAGGGTGCTACTTTGGCTACTCTATTGTGGTCGAGTGTTACAACATTTTAAATGATTTTTGGCCTTTACAATGTTGGCTTGGGTAGTGAGGTTTGTTAATGTAACTTGACTTGGTCTTGTTCTTTACCTTGGACTCAGAGGCTTTATCTAGCTTGGTCCTTTTATCTTTGGCTCAGTGGCCTTTGTCCACCAACGCTTTCTACGTAAGAGCAATCTTTTAACTCTCATACACATTTGCATGCTCCTTTGGCTGCATTTTACATCCACTTTTGACTTATGGTCACTGACATACCCCTGCCCCATTTGGCGGTAAAAATTACAAGGGTTACATGAAAATAATTTGCCAATGATGATAATGTCGTTGTTGCAACCCATGTTGGTGTCATTGTAGCTCTTGGTGAAGCCCAATGTTGGTATGGAAGTCCATGTTGCCCAAGGTGCAGATGACAAGATGGCGATCTCATTAAAGGCCATTTTTATGATTTTTAATACATGCGAACACCTCTTAGAGAAGGCATTTTTACACCACAACGTAGAGAGGCTAAGGATAACCCTTAGGGTTTCAAAAAGAAGCTTTTGGTTTTTCATGTGATGGCCGGGTCTCTTTCTCTGCAGCCACCCTCTCACTACCTTCTTCTTCTTCACGACTGCTGGGTAGTTGCCGCTTGTCATTGTTCTTTGAAGACTGTGACTCTCGACTGTTGTTACCTGCTTGCTGTTATGTGCTTCTTGGAGAGATGCTTCTTTTTTATGTTGATTGCAATTTGAGCTTTGCTTAAGCTGTTTGTTGCTCCTCTCATGTATCGTAGTAGTAGCAGTGAGCCCTGCTGGGACTATGGCGGGTTGGGATTTGATCAAACCTCCCGTTCTCGCAAGCTAGTGATGCTGCCTTTCGCCGGCTCTGTTGTTGCTGGCGACAGTCGGCCTCTTGTAGCCACATAGTAGCTGTTGGCGTTGCTATGGCGGGGCCTAGGCCCTAGCTGCTGCTTGAACTATAGCGCTTGTGAGCCTCTTCTTTGGCTTAGGTACCTGCTTGGCATTGACCTCATGATAGTGGTTGCTACTCTCTTTGTTATCGCATAAATTTTTGCCATGACTGTTGTTATGATGGAAAGCTTCACACACACAACATTTGTGTTGTGGAACATTAAAATTACTCAGAGCTGTAAATTTCATAGTCACCAAAAAACCCATTTTGGTCTGGCTAAACAAAAAGTCATTTTTTTTTTCGTTTTTTTCTCCCAAAAACGCGTACAACTGTCGACTGTCCCTGATTTGCTCATTGCGCGCTTTTGTCACCACCTCACCTTCGTGCGAGTCTACTGTAAGTCTCCACGTTGATGTGCCCAGGCCCCACATCTGCCCCACATCTGCGCCTTGTGTCCCTTGTTGCCGACTGCTGTCCCCTGTGCCCTCTAAGCAATGAGCACTTTCCAGTGTTGCCTCCTCTTCTCCTCCTCCTCCTCCTTCTCTTTGCCCTCCTTACCTTGATCTTCTCTTTCCTCTACTATGTATAGATAAATTAAAATTTCATATATATATATATATACATATATATACATATATATACATATATACATATACATACATATATACATATACATACATATATACATATACATGCATATATATATATACATATATATATATATATATATCAGCATACCAGCTGATCATCTCATCATCAAAAACAACATCCCTGCTTACCCTCAACTCACGTGTAGCAGGGTTATAACACTTGTATCCCTTTTGCTCAAGGGAATACCCAATAAACATACATTTTTCAGCTTTTGGATCCAGCTTAGTTCTTAGGTCATTTATCTTGGATTGAGGATTACAATGGGGTCACGGCGTACGACAAATATCATCCTGAAGGTACTAATACTGTTAAAATGTTGCACTATATATATATATATATTTCCAAAACTTACGGTTTTGTAGGTGACGAACGAAAAAAAACCCTTCAAAACTCGAAATGTTTCAAAACTCAGAAACGTTTCTGGTGACTATGGCTGTAATACTGGCATCTACTTAACTACCAATTTGTGACTAATAAAAAAACTAATTACCTGCTAATGAGCTAGCCCAACCAAGCTCTGATACCATGTTAAAAAGCATGGATCTAGGGTGGCTCATAGCAAGTGATTTAACTCATGTTTAAGGACTAATGAGATAATTAAGAAGATGGTTAAGATATTAGCAACACAATGACAATGCTCATAAGAAAATCACACAATATCATTCCATAGAGTTAATCCAAATACAACATTATATAGTCCTCATGGAGCTCTCATCTTACAAGATGTGCACCCTAGTGCCAACCATGTGTCCATAAATGCTCACACTACATGTGTTTCCTTGCACTTTCCATGTGCTACCTTTTTGACCTTTGACTTCACCTTTTACAAATGACTATACAAATCAACCTTTGACATTAGACCCTTAGTCTATTCCTTTTTCTAATGTGCATGGTTCTTCTCTCGCTCATGTGACTCACTGCCTACCTTCCTTGTGCTCCATGGCACCACATTTCTCAACACAGCTTGCACCTGTTCTTCCTACATCGGAACAACTTAGATGGGATGCCAAAGATGCATAGGCGCATGCACTTATTGTTCTCTCCTACAAACGGCAAGTTATTCCTCAGACCCGATCATGTACATCCGCTAAGAGTGCATGGGATGTCCTTGCTTCTCTATATCATATCTGCAATGAAGCCTGAGTTGCCTATCTCCGAAAAAAGCTTGACTTGAGCATTTGATAGAGGGTGAATCTATGGATGCATTTCTGACATGTGTCAAGGATGTGAGGGAACAATTGATCAATATTGATAAGGTTATTCTGGTCTTGTCTCTTCCGTTCTCAATGGCCTGCTTGAATCATATTAGGGATTTGCTACCACACTCCGCCTCTTGATCAAGAGCAATTTAGATTTGTATACTTTTGATGAGTTGGTGGCTCTCATGTTTATAGGAAGAGCTGTCTCGTTCCAATAGGAACAATATGCTTGCTTCCGATTAGGCATTTGCTACCTCTCATTGTGGCAAAGGTAAATCTGGGGCTCCATCTCGTTCTAAGCCTAAGGGCAAAGCACAAGTCCAATCGGATATCCCTAAGTCCGAAGTGGAGACAGCTGAGAAGAAGAAGAGATGCAATTATTGTTGGAAACTTGGCCATGTTTTAGAGGACTACCAGAAGCGAAAGGAGAGAGAAGAAAAAGAAGCAGCTAGGACTAGCTGCCACTACAAGTGACAATGCAGAGGAAGCAAATTTTGCACATGATGGCTATGCACTGACAGTAACATGCAGTGATTTGCCTGCCTCTTGTCTGTCCTTGTCGGATGTTGATTGGTGCTTTGACTCCGGTGCTACTAAGCACATTACTTCCTGCAAGGAGCTGTTTACTACCCTGAGAGATGCTCTGTTTGGTGGAACAGTTTTGTGTGCTAACAATGCATCCTATACCATCGAAGGCATTGGCAATGTGGAATTGAATTCATGTTCTAGGGATCCCTATACTCTTGCGGACACCTTGTATGTACCCGGAATCCGCAAGAATCTCATTTTTGTCTCAGTACTTCCCAAAGCTGGCTTGAAGATCTAGTTTTTTGATCATTGTTATTCCATTCACGACAGAATTGATTCTGATGCCCTTCTCTTGTCCGGTACATTGAACAATGGCCTGTATAGGCTTGACATGTATGAGAGGAGTACTAATCCTCATGCAGATGCCTTGATTGTTTCCACGCCATAGATTCAACGTAACATTGAGCTTTGGCATGCTCGGTTTGGTCACTTGAATTTTCCTTCTCTTATGTGGTTACAATGTCAAGCTATGGTTCATGAGCTGTTGCCTATGCAGCTCCCCCACAAGCATGTATGCGAGCGATGTATATTGGGAAAGATGCATCGTTAGTCTTGACTCCTTTCCGAAAGATGCCACTGTCTGCATAGTCATATGGAATGGGTATTTTTAGACTCAGGAATGTTGGAGATGGCAGCATCTTCTCGTTCCCATTTCCGCCCATGTCACTCTATAGTCATAGGGAATGGCCAGTCTCAATCTTTTCTGTCTCCGTTCCCCGTCCACATTTCGCGTCGCATGTGACTACTCGCCCATTGCAGCTAGTGCACAGTGATCTCTGTGGTCCTATGAGGGCTCCCTCTTTCGGCGGACATCTGTACTTCATGACTTTCATTGATGACTACACATGCTTTTGCCGGGTGTATGGTCTTAAGGTCAAGTCGGATCCATTTTCAGCTTTCCGTTAGTTTCTTCCTCTTGCTGAAAACGCTTGCAATAATAAGCTGCTGACATTGCGTATCAACAGAGGGGTGGAATATTTGTCAAATGAGTTTATTGCTTTCATGCTATCCCATGGCATTTCTCATCAGTGTACTACTTCTTATACACCACAACAGAATGCTGTGGCTAAACGTCGGACTCGGACACTCATGGAAATGGCCAGATGTATGCTCAAAAGCAAGGATCTGCCTTCTAGGTTTTGGCTTGAAGCAGTCATGTGTGCCAATTATGTACTGAACCGCTGTTTGATTAAGGCTTTGAAATCTATCACAGCTTATGAAGCTTGGAATGGTAGAATTCCAGTCATTACTCATGCGCGTTTTTGGCTGTTTGGCTTATGTGTATGTACCTACATAACACAAGCAAAGGCTTTGAAATGTATCTTTGTGGGGTATAGCAGTGGGAGCAAAGGATATTGGCTATATGTTCCGTCCAATCGGAAGCTGATTGTATCCAGAGATGGCTTTGATGAATATGCATCTAAAGCTATGCTTTCTTGTCGGCTATAGCCATCCATTGATGCTCTGGATGTATTTGATACATTGTTGCCTTTGTTTGGTATTGGTGTTGACTCCTTTGAGCTCGCCTTGGCTCCGACTGAGCCCATTGTTGCTACTGCCCATCTGCAGATTCAACAGTCCAACAATATCCCTATTACTCCGGATCAACAACCCTTTAATTTGGACGCCTTGAGTAATGCATTAATTGAAGAGGATGCAGCTATTTGTGATTGACAGCGGATTCCGTGTTGGTTATGGGCTACCTTGCATGACAGCAAGCTGCTGAACCTTTGCCAGGACGGACACGAGCTGCCTTTAGATATGCATCTCATTTTGTAGGCACAGCCCTTGTCGCTACCACACTGAATGAGGAACCGCTTTCTCACTTTGATGCCGTGGAAGATAACAATTGGGTTTCAGTCATGCATTTGGAGTTCGACTCCATTGCCAAAAATGATGCATGGGAGTTATGTGATCTGCCTGCCAGCAAGCATGCTTGTCATGTGCAAGACATGCACAGGTTGAGCCCATATCCAATCCTGAGGAGAGCAACCAGATAAAGACTGATTAGAACCAGAGATTAGGAGCAGGTGTCGTTGATTTGGTAGGGGATTAACTAGTTGTGGACATGGAGGGGCTGTCGGCCAGGATCTACAAGTGGATGTCGAGTCGGCTGCAACATAAGTCGGGTTTTTGTCCAGGTAGCCGGTTGACCAGCAGTCGGCCAGTTGATGGTGTCAATTCCAACCTATTAAAAGGCATGTTTGCTCAACGTTTGACTCATTCAGCCCTTTGTTCGGCTGGGTCATAGAGTAGGATCTTAGATTTAGGGTTTTCTACCTTTTCAAGAAGGCAGCCCTTGGGCTGCAAGAACAATTGTACCTATTTCTCCGAGGATGGATTTGTTGAGATCCCGGGATACATACAGATACACATGTCACATGCCATGCGTATCACGATCGGTTAGCTCAAGGTATCCTCCCACCGCCTCCTAGCAGAGCTGAGGATATCCCACATGAGAAGAGGACATGCACAGTATGCATCACAGGAGCAGTAGAGGATGAGGCCCATTATATGCTCAATTGCCCGGCTTACTATGAGATACGGGGGAGATTCCATTGCCTCTTCCGAGAGCTGACACGGGTGATACAGTTTGAGGATCAGAGGTGCTTGGGCATGTACTTGATGGAGCTCAGATGACAGAGGGATGTAGTGTTGAGGCAGCATGTTGAGAGACAGCCCCGGCTCTGATAGGACACCTCACAGAGAGCCATCACAGATTTCTTTCTGGTACATACATCCACATCGGAATCTACTGCCCACAACAGTTCCTCTACTACGACATTAGAGTCCACTACCCGTTCCCACGCTCCAGCTCCACGCCCTAGAGGAGTTCCTAGTGAGAGAGCTCGATCCATTCTGTGAGCCAGACGTCCCCAACCCAGAGCATCACGAACCCCTACCACACAGAGACGGATTCATGAGGTTCTTTGCCGACATGTCACGCTGCCTGACATTCACTCCACCATCAGATCGGTTCTGGTTGAGACGGTATTGACATTAGCTGATCACGGCGTATCTCACTCTACACAGGATCATCTGCTGATCACATGTACTGTCAGATGTTTTCATTTTACTTTTTCTTTCAGTTTTCCATGGCTCAGTATATCCATGGTACCATTGTATTACTTTTGGTCTCATAGGCCCTTGGGGTCTTCTGTAGACGTTAACATAACTTTCTTTCTTTCTTTCTTTCTTTTGTTTGCGTTTTTGCATCAGCTTGTTCCAGGATGTGTTTAGGGTTGAAAGAAGACTCCCAGAGCTTCCGCATGTAACATTGGTATCAGAGCATCAAGCTTAGCAAGGCTCAACATTGATTCAGTCCCATATGAAGGTGCACGAGCCCAAGGCACATGAAAGTGCACATGTACGAGGCCCAAAGCAAGGACCACAAGACATGGAAGAACTCCCAGGAGGTTGGTTGGTGGTGTTCCACAAAGCCCAAGGGGATGGCAGTCCTGTGAGTCGGGTGCCACTTGGGACACACCAGGAAAGGCATTCAGGCAACGGTTCTAGGGGAGGTTGATCCTCCAAGGGGTGGAGTGAGAGTGCTAGACTCATTTCTCAGGAAAGAAGACCAAAGACAGTATTTAGGGACAAGGCAGAAATGGAATGGAGACTGGATGGAACAGATGCATAGATCTTCATCAGAGTTAGAGTGGATTTGGAGACTGGGCCGAGTGTTTAGTGAAAAGGTTGCCAGAGTAGGCAGGATGACAGGGGGACTTCGGGAATAGAATGGGATGATGACAATCATCCAAGAATATGGATTGGAATCCCATCATCAAGTTTACCAGAGGGGGATGTCATGTGCAAGACATGCACTGGCTGAGCCCAGATCCAATCCTAAGGAGAGCAAACAGATAAAGACTGATTAGAACCAGAGATTAGGAGCAGGTGTTGCTGATTTGGCAGGGGATTGACTAGTTGTGGACATGGACGGGTTGTCGGCCAGGATCTACAAGTGGATGTCCAATCGGCTGTAGCATAAGTCAGGTTTTTGTTCAGTTAGCTGGCCGGCCAGCACTCGGCCAGTTGATGGTGTCAATTCCAGTCTATAAAAAGGCATGTTTGCTCAATGTTTGACTCATTCAGCCCTTTGTTTGGCTGGGTCATAGGGTAGGATCTTAGATTTAGGGTTTTCTACCTTTTCAAGAAGGCAGCCAAGGGCTGCAAGAACAGTTGTACCTTTTTGTACCATATGATATACTGAATACTTAGCTCTCTCTCTCTCTCTCTCTCACTCTCTCTCTCTTGTTTGTGTTTTTGCATCAGCTTGTTCTAGGATGTGTTAAGGCTGAAAGAAGATTCCCAGAGCTTCCGCATGTAACATTGGGTGTTTAAGCTAAAGCGGAAGCCTGACGGCTCCGTTGATTGGTACAAGGCTCGATTAGTCGCAGAGAGAAGGCATTGACTATTTTGTCTGTGAGTCTGTGCAGTGCATCTCCTTTCACATCGAACACTCCTTGGGTTTGATACCCAACTATTCCGCAAGCTATATGGAAATGAAATTATGTGTGGCTTCCATGTCAAAAAACACTAGAGCATTCTTATCTGGCACTTTGTCCCAAGAGAGGCATAACTCTCTAGCCTCAATTTTTGAAGTGTTTCCAAATACATCGGGAATCCCACCAATCACTGGCTTGGACTTTTCTTTGGACTTTACTTGCTCTCTAGGTTCCTTAGGACGATCCGGACATTGGGCCAACATGTGCCCCTCTTTCCCCATCTAAAGCATTTTCCTTCCTTGCGGTAGACCTCTATTTGCTCATTGGTTAAGTTGTGCTTTCCTTTGTAGGAGTTTGGAATGCCCCTCGGCTTCATAGGCTAAAACCTATTCTTGGAGTTCTCAGTTTCTCGAGTACCGAAGACTTTTGATCTCCAATACTTGTCTTTTTCTTTGATTCATCTACCATGTAGACCCTTGTAGCAATTGAAGTTGAATGCATCAAATCTTGGGTGGTATCATTCGGACGTACATTCACAAAATCTCCAATGTTGTCATGTAAACCGGCCCAATACTTTCTTAAGACTTGTGAGAAATCTCTTTAAAAGGAGTAATCTTGAGATATGCATCTCAAAATTTCTTATTGTAGTGATCAACCGTCTCACCTGTTTCCATTTGCAATCTTTCCCATGCAAGATGCACATCATCTTCAAACTTCTTAGGTGAAAATTGATCATAAAACGGCTTCTTGAAGTCCTTCCATTTCTTGGGAGATGTTCCCTCAACCATGAGTGTACCCCACCATGCATTGGCTATCTCCGTAAGATGTAAACTAGGCATGTGAATCTTGGATGACTCCGGAACCAAAAGCAATATCAAATTGGTAGATAACTTTGTTTGTGTAACCATATGCTCCATCATATGGTGTAAACCGCACCGTCCGTCCTCCTTCTTTGAACTCCTTAGCTTTTCGCTTACCTTTCTTCCCTTTCTTTCCGTGCCGTGGAGAGGGTGACGTAGAAGGGGAAGAAGAAGAAGAAGATGAGGAAGATGAAAGGCTTGATGAAGAAGATGGGCTCCTGGACCTTTTTTTGACTATGTCAGCTTTTCCCACAATGAGAGTGGGCCTATTTGGAATGGCCACGAGAAGGTGGAGGATTGGGTGAGCTCTTTGAGGGTGTTGCATGTGCGGAAACCTTGTTGTATTGAGCCACAACCCAAAGTTTGATTAAGAACAAGATGCTGAGTGAACATGATTTAGATAGAGGAGAGAAGAGAGAGAGAGAGAGAGTTGGTGTTAGGGTTTTATTTATATTATGGTATAAAAAGGTGACTTAAATGTCTGTACAGCTTTTAGGCCCTTGGTCTACCCAATAGGGTGACCGAAGGCCTTCTACATGCTTCTATTGACTTCTAAGATTTTTCAAAAGGTTGCAAATGCAAATGATAACTTCTACTTATATATGGATTGAAGGTGCATGTAACCGGCCTTCAGAAGAATCCCAAAGGGCAGTAAGCAAACATTTAACACGCTCTCTCAAACTGTAAATTCAGCAAGCTAAAACACATAGACACTGGGGAGCTAGAGTGCTCCTACTCAGGCGACACTTGTTGGCCCCAAAGGTTGGCGCCCCTTTCGGTATTTCTTTATTCAATTCCAAAAGAAAAGTTTAACTGAGTACAACATAGCCAGTCATGGCTTGAGAGCTTGCATGTCCAATCTGGCAACCCTCCGGACCTCTTAGCATAGAGGATACACACAGATCTGTGTCGCATAAAGCAACACACTGTTGTCTCCTCTAATCTGCCAAGACAGTGCAACAGGAAAGCCTTGGGCACGCATCTAGCTGACCCATGATCATAGCCTCAAGCTCAGTCAAGGAACAAAACACAATCTTGCTCTGTTTCCACCCCCTTCCTCTCACAAAGGGCCAGAGTGTTCAACTCTAAAACAGTCGTGAGCCGGTGAAAAGAGAAATAGAGATCTTCAGTTTGCACACTGCTATCCAGTCCTCAGCCCTCCAATGCTCACACGAGAGAGATAGAGAGAGAGAGAGAGAGAATAATCAGAGCTGTGCCTGCTGCCCTGTCAACTGCTGGCCAGCCACCCTTGCCAAGCACGCGGGGGGGAGAGAGAGAGAGATCTTCAACGCAGCCCCTGAACAGCCTGCAAGTGCCAGCTTCAAGACCAGCCCCAGCATAATCAAAAGCGTGGACTGCCTCCAAATATAGACCAGCGTGCACAAAAAAGCTGCTGCCTATCAGTTTTTAGCAAAACAGTCTTGTCTGGCCCAATTTATAAACTCTTGTCCGGCACAGTTTATTAACTCTTGTCCGGCCCAGTTTAATAACTTTCTCTGTCCACACTTGTCCGGCCCAAACACACTTATGCTGCACACTTTCACAGGGTCTTGACATACCCCCCTCTTGAAAAATAGCAAGCATCCCTGATTGCATCCTGCTGAACAATAGTTTACCCATAGTCAAAAGACTCTCATGCATTGAGTCCTGCAAACAGAAGCTTTCTCCCACGATCAAGATACCACGACTGTCCATAGTTTGTCACCCTATGGACAACATACATCGTGAGACATCGAGTGCTTCTATCTCTAGCAAAAAGGACTTCAATCTGTTTCCAAAAGAGAACTCATATCACAGCACAACATATCATACAATAGACACACCTGTACCATCCATCTCTGCCTTCCAAGGGTACTATCCATCTTAACCATGGATTCCCTGACCCTTGTCCAATCAGCAGCAAGGCTGTACCAAACATGTGTCCATGCGTGTAACCACTGCTTGCATGTGACCTATCTCTTGGAAAAACCAAAAGCATGTTTCCCACGCGAAGCAAAGACATGTTCCAGCGTGCATCCAATGACCTGTTTCCCATGAAACATTTGGTTTGACCCAGCATGAAACCTTTGTCTTGTCCCCCACGTGAAAGCATCCATAGCACCCTTTTAAACATAGTACCAACACGGTACACAAACAAGAGAGTTCTAACTGAATATGTATGGCTGTAATTCTGCCCCAAAACTGAGATACATGGGTATGCCCAAAACTGGAGGTCCCTCTGTTCCTTTCAAGCAGGAAGAAAGCAATATGCCCCATGTACATGCCACCCATACGAGCTTGCATCACCTCCATGCCAAGAAACACATCCATGTGACCCTGTACATGCGGCCAAAAACCCATGCACACAGCTGTACTTGCAGCCAACCAAAACAGCCCATAAGGAGTCCCAAAACAAAGCTGTTTTCCCACAACATCAGCATATACAATAGCCCACAACTCATGTGCACAACCGAATCCTACATGATCATGAACACATGAGCCCTGGCAAGCTGTAACAAACTGCCCAAAAGCAGTCCTTGTCATAAAGCCATTGCTCCATCCTGTTGCCCTTCCATAGCCATGATCTGTGCAAACATATAATTGCCGACAATACACAGAGTGACGGCATTCCCCGATTGCACTCAAAAGCATGGCAAAGGATCCCACAAGCAAAGACTGCTCATATGACAAAAGCACGAGCCCTCAATTGTGCCCATACGATGACACCAAATCATCCTGCACAATATGGCCACATTGTCACTGCCAAGTGACATAGGTCTCTTGCTACGTTCTTTAAAACCTGCAGTAAAAGTCTAAAACCAAGTGGAAACATATAACCTGAGTTAGCCAAAAACAAAACCAGGTATCATTCCACATATGAGTCTACGACACACATATGCTTTCACTTTCACAAGCAACATGCTCCTCAAGATGCTTTACCCACTATCTAAGAGCTGCTCGCAAGCCTTACGCCCGTGGCCATCCCGCAAGATCCACGACTAGTGGTACATCATGAGCATCTGAAAGCACTCAATGCATCCAAACATACATCCAGTAGGTACTTTAATACATATATCCAGTCTAATGCTTTATCCACTTCTCATATGGCCATCCCGCAGGACCCACAACTAGTGGTACACCTTGAACATACTAAAGTACCTGATGTATCATAACCACATATATTCCTCATACAACACAATCCGGAGTATTCCCCATGTATTCTCATTGATACCAAGATCCAATGGCAGCAAAATACAATACTACCACAGGAAGTGTACGTATACATGTATAAATATAGTTCGATCTAACTCCATAGCTGCTCGCAAGACTTACGCCCTCCGTGGAGTCTCGAAGTGTTTGACCAACCCTGTGCCAGAACCATATGAAAAAGATTAGCGTCCCAATCTTCCTCAGTCATACTCTAGTTCTCAAGGCAAACACTATCTCTGCAAACCATTCCTGTCAGCAGAGATATCTATAGTTGCAGCTATAGTTCAGGGTGCGCGCGACTGTGAACCATACTCAACCACCATCTCATGTGTCTAGAACACAATATCATAGAAGTTCCAACAAGCAGATATAGTGTTAGCTATGCAGTACCCTGGGTGAATACGCAATGAAACACCAAGCAACTTATAGATATCAATTTGAGCTTGTCCACCCTCCTCGTGAGCACCAGGTAATGCTCTAGACCCATGCTCAGCTGAACCTGTATGAGCCTCGACAAGAGTCGGCTCCAACCGAAAAGCCTTGAAGACAAAGTTGCAATCCCTGAGTCGGCTCATACAGGTTCAGCTGAGCATGGGTCTAGAGCATTACCTGGTGCCTCGACAAGAGTCGGCTCGACCGAAAAGCATTACCTGGTGCCTCGACAAGAGTTGGCTCGACAAGCTTTTCGGTTGGAGCCTTGACAAGAGTTGGCTCCAACCGAAAAGCCTCGAAGACAAAGTTGCAAGGTGAATCTGCTAAGTCACCCTCCTCCATCCATATCGCATCCATCAATGAAAAGTTTATAAACTTCATGGGCTAGTGATAGGAAACTTTGCCTTGAGCCTTCCTTTCCTCATGTGCCGGTATCTGCTCCTGGTATAAGAACCGCATGACGTTCTTCCACTACCATAAGGATTGCATCTGATACATCCGTAAGCACATCTCATCCCAGAAAGGTCCAAGTAGACTCACATGACGCACAATGAATCCTTCAGTGATATGGTTACTGGTAACTGCCAACAAGAGGCTACCTCACTACAAAAGCATCTAGTCACCCAATGCAAACTCCAAAGAGCGCGTGACTATCGGTTGCTTTCTTTTGCATATCCACTCTTGCCCGTCCCGGAGTCATCTGACTGCGCTACATCTTTAGCAGTCTGTTCATGCTCAACTTCTCTTACAAGAGAGGAGTCCTATTCCTCATCTTTAGTAGTCTGTTCATGCTCAACTTCTCTTACAAGAGAGGAGTCCTATTCCTCATCTTCCCAGTCCTCATAGCTTCTTGACATCTTGCTGATTTTTACAGCAGCGTGTATCCTGAGACAACCATGAGCTCACCCTCTTGAAGAAGTGGATGATATGTCCCGGCAACGGATCCTTGTAACCAGCCTTCAGAAGAATCCCAAGGGCAGTAAGCAAACATTTAACACGCTCTCTCAAAACTGTAAATTCAGCAAGCTAAAACACAAAGACACTGGGGAGCTAGAGTGAGGCGCACCTGTTGGCCCCAAAGCTTGGCGCCCCTCTCGGTATTTCTTTATTCAATTTCAAAAGAAAAGTTTAACTGAGTACAACATAGCCAGTCATGGCTTGAGAGCTTGCATGTCCAATCTGGCAACCCTCTGGACCTCTTAGCATAGAGGATACACATAGATTTGTGACCCACAAAAGCAACACACTGTTGTCTCCTCTAATCTGCCAAGACAGTGCAATAGAAAAGCCTTGGCCACGCATCTAGCTGACTCGTGATCATAGCCTCAAGCTCAAACAAGGAACAAAACACAATCTTGCTCTGTTTCCACCCTCCAAACTGCCAAACCCTTAGTGTTCAACTCTAAAACAGTCGCAAGCTGGTGAAAAGAGAAATAGAGATCTTCAGTTTGCACACTGCTGTCCAGTCCTCAGCCCTCCAATGCTCACACGAAAGAGAGAGAGAGAGAAAATAATCAGAGCTGTGCCTGGTGCCCTGTCAACTGCTGATCAGCCACCCTTGCCAAACACACGTGGGAGAGAGAGAGAGAGAGATCTTCAACGCAGCCCCTGAACAGCCTGCAAGTGCCTGCTTCAAGACCAGTCTCAGCATAATCAAAAGTGTGGACTGCCTCCAAATTTAGACCAGTGTGCAGAAAAAAAGCTGCTGCCCATTAGTTTTTAGCAAAATAGTCTTGTTCGGCCCAATTTTTACTCTTGTTCGGCACAGTTTAATAACTCTTGTCTGGCTAGTTTATTAACGCTTGTTCGGCCAGTTTATTAACTCTTGTCCGGCCCAGTTTATTAACTCTTGTCCGGCTAGTTTATTAACTCTTGTCCGTGTTCCAGGACCACGCACAAACATGCGCTCCCGTACTAACGCTTGGCTCTCCCGATCTCGGCACCCATGGACCGTGGTTCTCCAGAAGCTTGGACTACCCGGCACCGAACGGGTGTTAGCAACAGAGAGTATCCCTTATAAGATTTACACAAAGACCTTTGCTTAAATCTCAATCCACTTACCTTGCAAAATAATGGATATGGCCTTCAGAAGTTGTAGGCACCCACGTATGAAAGGAGAAGTCTCTATTACAGCTGTTGCTGCCAGCCTGTAGGTGAGAGAGTCGCCTGTAGCTCACTAGTGGGAGAACAAATATCAGAGGCGCCTAAGTGCAGCTGCATAGGGCTAGAGAAGGACACCTGGGCGCAGCCGCCTGCTGGCAAGAGAGAGAGAAGTCCTGTGCGCAGCCGCCAGCAAAGTGGAGTGGGTGGTGTCTGGGCGCAGCTGCTTGCTGGCCAGAGAGGAGCGAGGTTCTGCACGCGATCACCTGCAGGGCAAGAAGACAGCCGACTGCAGGGCAAGATGAAGAAGGTGGTGTCTGGGCGCAGCCGCCTGCCGGCCAGAGAGTGGCGTGTCTGGGCGCAGCCGCCTGCTGGCCAGAGAAAGGTGTCTGGGCGCAGCTGCCTATTGGCCAGAGAAGAGTGGGAGGACCCGCAAGGCAAGAGAACAGCCGCTTGGTGAGCAAGATCAAGGTCGCCTATATGTAAGCGATGGAGAGGTCGCCTGTGCAGTCCGATCCGGCAGAAGGTGGTGTCTGCATAGCCGTCTATAAGCAAGAGGAGGATCACCTATGAATGATGGAAAGGGCACACGTCCAACAGCTGGCCGGCCCTCCCTAGCTTGCATGGAGGCGGCCAGTTCCAGAGGTTCCAAGGTGGGGGGTGGGTAGGTGGCCATGCACCTACCCCCACTCACATGAGGGGTTCCCTTTTCCACCATGACTCAAACGTGGGTGCCCAAAATGGGTGCCCACCCTTCTAAAAGTACTATGAAATACTGGGAAGGGTGCCCACTCATTAATGAGTGCGAAACTGCAACCTTATAAAAATTAAGGTTAAAAAGAATGCTAAGAAATAAACAAATGCAATACACTTACCACCTGTTCACACGCAATAAAACTCGTCAGAAGATAGAGCAAACTTCACGACTTACTGGCAGGCGTCCCCGCTCAGTAAGCATAGTTGTTTCTCGTACCACACTGAAGGCGAATAAGAGGCCTGCTGTCCCAAGCCCATAATCTCCAAGAACAGTCCTCCCCTATCGAGGCGGGTGAGGGGTCTACATGCCACTGTCTCTGATGAAAGCCGACCACCCGCAGCCTCTGAAAAGTACAACCCTGGAGCTCATCCAAATCTAGTCGTGTCCTCTGAAGCTGGCCACCCTCTCCCACCTCGAAAGTGAGTGGGGCGACTCTCTCCGCTGTGCCGCAGACCGCTAGAAGGATCTCATGCCGAGTAAAGACGCCCATCCACTGCGGAGGTGGAGGGTCCTGTACTCGGGTCCGCCACTCCTGGGGGATGGCCGCCTCAATGTCCTGTCTCATCAACTCTCTGCCCCTCATCCCACTGAGTCTCCTCTCGTGAGCCTCTAGAGGCAGCTGCTGAAAACATATCCAGTAGTCTAGGGACTGGGTTGGGCCGGAGATCAACGGGCCCCACGACACGTGAGACTGCGATCCAACCATATGGCCACTGGGAAGTCGAATCAAGGGGTTCCAGATCAATGGCTGCCTCAGGCGCTCCTCATCGCCTAGGCCCTCAGAAGGCAGGCATCACCAAAAATTCATACAATCCAAAAGCCATCTTGAATGCAGTTTTGTGGACATGCTGTGGGACCTCTCGTATCTGGTGATAACCACTCTTCAAATCAATATGGCTGAAACAAGCCGAGCCATCAAGCTTATCCAAAATGTCTATTCTTGATGGTGAGCTTATATAGAGCTCTATAATCCACACACGTGCGGAATGACCCATCTTTCTTTTTGAACAAGAAGCACGAGGGAGCAATAAGGTGAGGAACTTGGTTGAACCAAACCTTTCTCCAAAAGCTTATCAACCTGCTTCATGATCTCTTCTTGTGCGGCACTCACACGATATGCGGGTTTGTTAGGTAGAGAACTACCTGGCACAAGATCTATGCGATGATCCTTGGACCTTTGAGGAGGTAATGCACTTGGCAATGCATCAGCAAAACAATCTTTGTATGCATGAAGAAAATTCAGTCTATCCTGAGTCAAAACATCCACATTTTCATGACTTGGTTCAATGCTATCACGAACAAAAACCAAGTACGCAGAAAGACTCTTTTTTATTGCTTTCTTAATCTGGATGTGAGATACAACTGGGATAGAATCCCCTTCCTTGTTAGCATCAATAACATGCATGCGGTCTCTATGCATAAAGGAAATCTTGTTTGTCTTGTACTCTTTGCGGGGCTCAAGCCTATGATGCCATGGCTTGCCAAGCAATACATCACATCCATTAAGTGGGGCAACCAAGAAATGCTCATGATCAAGATTCCCTGAATATGTATGCGCAACTTCCCAATAAGTGGGGTAACCTGCACCTCTTTACCAACAAAGTCAGCTTTTGCTTCAATTTGAGGCCCCATGTCCTCAACCTCGATGCCCAAGGCGGTTGCCATCTAGGTAGAGATGAAATTATCTGTTGCGCAATCATCAAACATAAATAGAGCGGGCTGATCCTTGATTTGACCCCATGCTTTGCATACCATCCTCTCTTTTCCATCATGTTGCGTGCTTCCCTGCACATCGGAAACTGCATGCACATTTACCTTGGGTTGCTTGTTCTGATGTTTTTGTTTGCGGTTGGGGCATTGTCCAAGCATATGCTCTTTATTGCCACAAGAAAAGCATTTCCCCTCCTTTGCATATTGCTCCCTTTGCTCGGGGTCAAGCCAAATTAGTTCTTCTTTGGCCCATGATCCTTGGATGAGGTATTTTCAGCTTTACCTCCTTTCTGGACATCCCGGAAGCTCTTTTTAGGTGGCTGTCCACCTTTTTGCAGGTTTGGGACAGCCTTCTCTTTGTCCTTGGAACCACCTTGATCTTGCTTGATTTTGAGTACCAATTGCTTCGTAGCAAGAGCGGATGTTATAAGCTGCTGAAGAGTGTGTTTCGGGTGCAATTCAATGCCCGAACGATAGGCTGGTTGCAACCCGGAAAGAATCTTTCTTTTCTTTTCATCCTCGGAGAGTTGCATGTGAAACCGATCCCGTCAAGTGGGAATAGACTCCGTTGGACACCCACACGCGTAATAGCACAACTTAAATATCACAATTTGAATGGACAACTTAATAACAACTGAAACTTAAAATGAAATAAAATGTTGATAGATGGACACCAGCATTGGGGCCGGAACGGGCTGACCCCCCCCTCAATATATGATATATTATTGGGAGTATTTAACAAATACAATGCTCCATGGGTTCAATGAACCAGATGGTGTCCATGTACAACTGAGATGAATACAGTACCAAACAATGTGTAGAAGGTGTAGCCACCTGAAGAGGGGAGCGTAGCCCCACGCAGCCGCTTACAGAAAAGGGCGCAGCCGCACGCAGCCGCTTATAGAAAAGGGCGCAGCCGCCTGTTGTGGAGGAGATAATGCCGCCTGTAAAGGAGGAGGAGGAGGCGCAGCCTGCTGGAGAGCAAGCGCAGCCGCCTGCAAAAGGCACAGCTACCTGCTGGAGAGGAAGCACAGCCTGGAGGAGGAGGAGGCGCAGCCGCCTGCTGCAAGGGAGGAGGAGGAGGCGCAGCCGCCAGTTGACGAGCGCAGCCTGCTGGTAGAGCACAGCCGCTTGGGAAGTAGAGGGAGCAGCCGCCTGGTGAAGTAGCCACCTCTGGGGTGGCTCAGCCGCCTGGGGAGTAGAGGGAGCAGCCGCCTATGGAGAGGAGCAGCTTGCTGTGGAAAGCACAGTCGCCTGTTGGGCAGCCGTCTGCTGTGGAGGTGGAGGTGGCGCAGCCTGAGGAGGAGGAAGCGCACAGTCGTCTGATGGTGAGCAGAAGGATGGTCGCCTCTTTGTAGGTGTTGGAGAGGAAGCACACGACCACAGCTGGCTGGCTCCCCACGCTTGCATGGGGGCGGCCAGCCTCAAGGTGGGGTGTGGGTAGGTGGCCATGCACCCACCCCCACACATAAAGGGTTAAGTGTGGGGTTTTCCTCCCCACCTTGGCCCACACGTGGGTGCCCACTTTTAAATGAATGTGAACTTACAACCTTATAAAATTAAAGGTTAGAAAGAAAGCTATTAAACAAACAAGTGCAATACACCTACCACCTGTTCACACGCAACAAAACTCGTCAGAAGACCAGGCAAACCTCACGACTCACTGGCAGGCGTCCCCGCTCAGTAAGTGGCACGTCAAACAGGCAAACACAAGAATACAAGTCATGCGAAAACAGTTCCAAACATGCAAAACATGAATGCATGTGCAAATAGTATCATGGACATATCTTCCGTTCATGGAATAAGTATAATACATCTGTCGGGCACAAAAATGGCATGACAGAAAACATAAATCCCGGTCTTCCTATGGAGTGACAGTCCCATAGGTAAGACAGTTCGAGGCACGAGCCTCCCTATGGAGTGACAGTCCCATAGGCAAGACACGGCACAAATACTGGCTCTTCCATGGCGTGACAATCCCATGGATAGAACATAGTCCAGGTCATACACGGGTGGCACCAGTCTGGCTCCCGTCCATATGGCACCATCCTGCTAACACACGGGTGGCACTAGTCTGGCTCCCGTCCATGTTAAGCAAAAATACTGGCCCCTTCACATGAGGCATTGGCCTGGCCTCAAGTGAACGAGACACATACTGGAGATGGACCAAATGGTCGGCCAATTGGTGACAGCATGAAAGGAGTAACCTCGAGCAAAACTTTCCAAAATTTGCTCACATACTGCTGCACACTCTCATTATCCTTTTGACCAAGTCTATCCCACTTTAATGTGAGTGTATGCTCTGCATTTGGTGGCAAAAATTGGGCATAAAATCTGTCCTTAAACTCTTTCCAAGTGCAAATGGGGTCTTTGGTGGGCTTTTTCAGTGATCCACCAATGGGCAGCTGTCGCCTTCAAAAAAAAAACCTTAATTCAACTTATCATCTTTTGCATCCCCCCCCCTCCCCCCCGGTCATAAGCAAATGTCCACCCCCTATTTAAAAATGGGTGTGAACACTATACCTTATAAATATTAAGGTTCACTCTAGTTGATGGATTTTACCATTTTAAAAGACCAAAATGAAACGCCACACCACCAAGTCAGCAAACAACACTCCATGGTACACTGGGGGCGTCCCCGTCCAGTGTACTGACATGGCATAACAGATAGACACACGCAAATAAGTCATGCAAAAACAAATTTATGCATGCAAGCTTAAATGCATGTGCACAAATAATGGGCGAAATCTCCCTTTCATGAAACTTGTACAAAGAGGTTCCTGTCGGGCACAAAACTGGCGCGATAGATATAAATAAATATGTCTTGGTCTTCCCATGGAGTGACAGTCCCATAGATAAGACACCATCCTGGCCATACATGGGTGGCACCAACAGGCTCCCGTCCATACAGCACGAAGCAAATCACACACGGGTGGCACGAAGCTGGTTCCCGTCCATGTGACGCAGCACTGGTCACACACAGGTGGCACTGATCTGGCTCCCGTCCATGTGTCACCATAAAACTAGCCCTTTCACATGGGACACTGGCTTGGCCCCATGTGAACATGGCACAAATCTGGCCGCTCTATGGAGTGACAATCCCATAGAAGTGGCTCCAGAAATGGAAATGGACCAAATGGTGACACTCTGTGCATCTAGCCCTCCAAATTTGCCAAGCTGTGATATTGGCATTGATCTCGCAGGTAGTATCAATCCTCTACAGAGGTGGTCTATACTATGTATGAGGAATATCCATTAGCATGCAATGTTGGGCCACACCTCTGCATATCAATATGGCAGTGTCCAGATCCTTGCCCTCAAAAAATATTTGTGGACGAGATTGAGTGAGCCAAGTGTGATGGTATTCATTTGATGAGCCCCTTCCAACAAATTGGTATAAGAGCTTGATGGGTACTGTATGAAAGAAGAGCTTTAGCATGGTATTCATCTTTTTTGTGATCTTGGGTAGATGGTTAGAGTTTCTTGCTTCCTTGATAGTTTTAGGTTGTAGGAGAGGACTAGCCTTTAGTAGAAAGCTTGGATTTCTTTATCTATTCAACATCTTTCTAAACCCTTTTTAGAAAGACCTTCCCCATTCTATTGCTAAGCTCGTCACCTTTTTTAACCTCAAGATTCTTTGTGAAATAGTATACCAAAAAATAGGTAACAAAATAAAGGTGTATTACTCTCAAACAGTGTATATTTTGAAGAATCTTTCTTTTACAAAGTTGTAGAGGACATCTTGTCTACAAAGTTTGAGCTGCCTATGATTTTGGAGCTCGGAGATTTAAGATTTGCAATAAGGTGCAAGTTTACAGAAATTTCAGTTTTTGGGCCTTAAATAAGTAATGTTTACCTGTAACATCCTATTATGCCATTTGAGGTATTTCATTTTTTCTCTTTGATTTTACACCTTTTTTGCTGTAAAAATTCTTTCAATGGTTTCACCATCATTGTGTTTGAAGTTTGGACTTAGGTTTTTGGTTCTCTTTCTCTTACATAAGCTTTTATATTGAGCTCTGTGGCGTGGAACACTGGCATAGTTGAGGTGAGGACAAGCGTGTTAGTAGTCATCTCCTGTTTGTACCATATTACTCAGTGAGGGCCTCTGTTGTGGGTGTGCCTGCCCAGGAGTTCTCTCCATTTTTTCCCAATTTTTCCATGTTTTTTCCTATTTTTTGGTCGTGGGGTTTGTCTGGTTCTGGCCGACCGTCTCTGTGCTGATCGATTGTATTTTTTTGTCCTGGCCGACTGTATATGTGCTGGCCGATTGGCTCCACTGGACAACTCACCACCTCACCCTTCCTTGTCTCTCTAGAGATGGGCGCCTCCTTCATGAGGGCCGTTGAGCTAATTTTTCTGCAAATTCTCCTTCCCTAGTCCATTTCCAAGCTTGCTAAGGTGTTTTTCAGGCTTCCAAGAGTGTTTCCGGATGCTAATCACTCTCCTACACACTCCCAATGACTGAAATTCAGCAAAACAGCTATCTTTATTGCTGTAATTTCTGGTCTTTTTGCTAAAAACCCTAATTTCAGCCCTCCTTTCTCAAGCTGAACCATAGGGGAAGCTTTCCCAAGGTTCCCTTCATCCTCTTGAAGACTTTTGTCGCAAGTGAAGAAATGCGACAAATCGAAGATCTCAACACTCCAACGACTTCCATCGCGAAGACTTCTGTTGTCATCGACTCTACTTACTATTGGTAAGCTTTTATGCTTAAATATGGGAGCAAGTAGCAAGAGGGAGGAACCGGATTACAAGACCACATACCCTGTGTGGTGTTCTCTTGTCCTGCGTGCTCTCTTGCAGCTTGTTGCTACCATGTGTTGGTGGAACAATAGAGAGCAGATGGTAGGGAACATGGGCACTTGAGAGGGTAGTGTGGATTGCAAGTCTACATCGACAACCACTTGTTTGCAATACTGTATTCATATTTGCATTGGTATGGAAATCTGGTCAGAAAAGCCCATGACACTATGTACTTGATTCTCCCAAGATTAATATACTTTATTTGAGGGAGGGGTCGGCCGTTCCGGCTCATTGTGTGTCTCTTGTCAATTCAGCAATTTACTTCTTGTATTTGAGAAAGTGTCCATCAAATCTTAGTGTATTTAAGTGTATTGATTAGCATTGTGTTCAACCAAGTTACAATATTCTCATAGTCGATGCCAAGCCGCTGAGCATAGCCCTTAGCCACAAGTCTGGCCTTGTGCTTGTCCACCGACCCATCAGACGTATACTTGGTCTTATAGACCCACTTGACACCAATGACTGACCGTTTTGATGGCCTCAGAACCAACTCCCAAGTATTATTCTTCTCAATGGCTTCAAGTTCCCCTTGCATGGCTTTCCTTTAAGTCTCCTGGGAAAGAGCTTCCTTAACAGAAGTGGGCTCTTTGTCCCGAATGATAAGAGACATCAAAGCATAATTTACCTGTAAAGGCTCCTTTGACTAACGAACACAAGAACAAGAATGTCTCTGCCTGCTACCAACATCTGGCAAGCCATCCACCATCTGGTCCCAGAAAGCTTGCCGCAACGTATCCACATTCAAGTGGTCATGACGAAACTAAAACAAATCACCTAACTCAGAACTTGTAAGAGAGAGTGCTAAGAGTCTATAAATCCCATTCTCCACTCCTCCTTCCCATACAACTTGGCATGTTGCTTTGTCCCGGAGAGCAACAAAATGCTCATCAAACTCCACCCATATGCTAGTCTTGCAAACCTCATGCACTGACAAAAGATGAAAACCAAGGGATGGGACAAAAAGTACATGGGAGGAATGCTTCTCCCCTCTGCCATCGGAAACGATCTCCAACCTACCCTCACTATGAATAGGGATAGTGAACTTGTCACCAATAAGAATGTGACATGTATGCCATTGAAGATCCTATAATGACTCTCGGGAAGGAGTCATGTGCCTGAAAGCACCACTACCTAGAATCCACTCCCGAGTATCCCTAGCGGTGAGTCCAACCGCCTCCCTACTCGAACAAGATGAAACTCCAGGGTCCATAAATCTCCAAGTGCACAAAAGCTGGAGTCTTCACAGTTACAGCTGAGGAATTTGCACCTTTCTCGGTGCTCCGCTGAGGACATTTTCTCCAATAGTGACCTTTCTCGCAACAATCGTTACAGGTCCACTCTGCCTTCAAGGCATCACGATCGGAGACGGGCTCCTACTCGGAAGACTTCGCCTGTGAAGACTTCCCTTTGCCCTTGTTGTGGCCTTTGGACCGCTGGCCAGTCAAGGCCTCAGAACCTCCACCCTGTGCAGGGTTCGTAAAACGCTCTTCCTGGTCCAAGACCGTAGACACAAGCTCCTCCCATGTGATGGTGTTGAGCCTCCCACTAGTGATCAAAGAGGAATAGAAAGCTGAGTACTGAGAAGTCAGATGAGACAGCAAAGTGATGGCCATGTCCTCTGAAGATATCTCCTTCCTAGCCTGAAGAACCTCCTACTGAAGAGCCTGGAGTTTGTTGATGTGCTCTGGCATCGTCGAAGACTTTGCAAGATTCATCACTCGCATCTGCACTTCCAAGGAAATCCGGTTCATGGGTGATACCGTGGTATACAGAGAAGCCAAGTGCTGCCAAATCCCTCTCGCCAACGTCATGTGTTTGATATAATTAATCACCTGGGATGTGCAATTAAGGAAGATGAAAGAACGCACGCAGGCATTGACACGATCCCATAACTGTGCCTAAGCGTCCCATTCTTTCCTAGTAGAGGGTAAAAGCTCCCCATCCTCCAACTCTGGCCGCGGAACACCAACCACAATGAGTGTGGAGCAAGCTAGAGTGGACACATGGCTGGTTACTCCCTTTGTACAAAGGGGATAAGGTTTGGGCGGTGGACATTGGGTATGTCGCCCAAAACTTAATGAAGTGTGTACAAACTCACTTATAAATTAGTGCTAACCCCTAAGGCTAGGTTTATGACCAATACTTACCACGTGTCACATGCCACATAACCATGTCAGCAGACAGTTTCACATGCACGGTTCGCGGGCGGGCGTCCCCTTACCCGGAACTACACATTGGTCAAGCAAGCATGAAAACAGCATGCAATTTCAATTGCAAGCAAGCACATAAAGATGCTATGCAATGCAGCATTGGTATGGACAATCTCCGTTCATGAGACTATACCAAAATAGACGTGCTCCAGGCAAGTACATGTAAGTACCAGACCCATTGGAACACCAATCCACCAAGCATTTCTGGGCATGTATACGGAGGCACAAGTTCCAACGAAAAGCCAAGTCCACAGTATCACATGAGTGGCATCAATCCCCGGCATATACAACTGCCATGGACACCAGCCCAATGTACATACATGATGAGAAAGCACGGGTAGACCAATTGGGTGGCCAAATGGTGACAGATACCTTTGCACCGATAGCGAGGATGACCACGATTTAGACAGTTCTTGCCCTTGCCTCTTCTTAGCGGTGGTCGGTGTATCAGATGAATGTAAAATCTGCGTTCCTTAATGGTGACTTACAGGAGGGGGTGTATGTTAAGCAACCTCCAGGCTTTGAGGTTCCGGGATCAAAGGGGATGGTTTACAGGTACAGAAGGCCTTGTATGGCCTTCAACAAGCTCCCAGGGCTTGGAATCAGAAGATTGATTCCTTGTTTCTACGGACAGGTTTTCAGATATCAGTTGCAGATCCTAACTTGTATCTCTTTCGGGAACGCGGTTTGGTCACGTTGCTTATCCTTTATGTGGATGATCTCATTCTCATTGGCGGTCATGTGGAGTACATAGCTGGGATGAAGATGCCTTGTCAAAGGAGTTTGAGATGACTGACTTGGGCTTACTCTATTTCTTTTTGGGATTGGAGATTTGGCAGACCCAGAGGGGGTTCTTTGTTTCTCAGCACTTGTATGTTCATGAGTTGCTGGAGACCTTTGGGATGGAGAACTGCAAGCCTATTTCTTCACCAATGGACCCAAACACCAAACTTACAGTTAATGATCTTGTGAGCAAGTTGATGCCTCCTTGTATCGGAAGGTTGTTGGTTCATTGATTTGGTTGCTGAACACCAGATTGGACTTGAGCTTTCTAGTGGGGCTGTTGAGCTCATTTATGCAGACACCTTTGAAGACTCATTGGGACGCAGCGAAGGATCTTAGACTCTTCTATGACACTAGAGAGAGAATGAAGGGACGAGTCAGACTTCAAGGTTGGAGTGAGTCGGATTGGGGAGAAGATCCAGACACGAGGAGATCTACATCAGGCTACAGATTTACCCTTGGCTCAAGAGCTATTTCATGGAGCAGCAAGAGGCAGTCAACTATTGCCTTGTCTTCTACAGAGACAGAGTATCGGGCTGCTTATGGTGCTGCTTACGAGGTTGTGTGGTTAAGGAAGTTACTTGGCGAGATTGGGTTTCCACAGAAGGAACCCACGATCATCCAGTGCGATAACCAAAGCTGTATAGCTATTGCTCGGAACCCGGTCTTCCATGCCTAGACCAAGCACATAGAGATACAATATCACTTTGTTCGTGAGAAGATTTTGGTTGGTGACATCTTGCTTGTTTATTGTTCAATGGAGGACAATGCGACAGACCTTTTCACGAAAAGTCTACCTCAGCACTCCAGCTCACTGGGGTTGGTTCCACATCCAAGAGTTGAGAGGGGGTGTTAGCAATCATCTCCTGTCTGTACCATATTGCTTAGTGAGGGCCTCTGTTGTGGTGTGCTTGCCTTGGAGTTCTCTCCATTTTTCCCCTTTTTTCTATGTTTTTCCCTATTTTTTGGTCGTGGGGGCTGTCTGGTTCTGGCTTACTGTCTCTGTGCTGGCCAACTGTGTTTTTTGTCCTGGTCGACTGTATATGTGCTGGCTGACTAGCTTTATCCTAGTCGTGGACATTTATGCTGTTGTCGGCTGTTTTTGGGCTGGCCGACCAGCAGCATAGGGTGGTATAAATGCCACCCTTGCCTTCCACTTCCAGTTTGTACCAGATCTGTGTTTATGGCAGAGTTTATACAACTTCTCTCTCTCTCTCTACACTTCTGCGTTTTCTTTCTCACAGCAGTAGTCTCATTTTCTGTTGTGCATTCTGACAAAGAGTCCTTGCCCTCAATTACAAGTTGGTCGAGCATATCCAAGAGCTCGAAGATGGGAATCAAAGGGAAGAGAATCCCCAAGAGGAAGCCCGCATGATACGTATTCCGTGTGTATTGGCGCCAAGTTTTGTTGCATGCGCGGAAGCCTTGCTGTAGTGATTCACAACCCTAAGCCTTTTTAATTAGAACATGCTAATTAAACATGATTAAGAGAGAGAGAGAGAGAGAGAGAGAGAGAGAGAGAGAGAGAGAGATTTTATTAACGTCTTCCAAAAGACCGAACTCGGCCTATGAGACAAATCGGTGTACTTGTATGGGGTATTCTTTGTCATCAAAACAAAATAAAAAAGTAATGAACTAAGAAGCTGAATCTGGGTGTGCAATAAGTACAATGAGTGGGGGAGGGGATGGAGCTCTACTACTAGGAGAATGCAAAGCTATATGCATGGAGTATACAATCATGATATGCAACCTAGCTAGCTCCATCCTGTACCATACTGGGGGTATAAAATGGTATACATCAATGAAGGGGGTGTCCACAGCTCCCTGAAGAACATGCCTGGGTCTGCTCTGAAGCGAGCCAGTCGCTCCGCACCCTCTCTGTGAAACTGAGCTTTGATCTTTGTCATCTCTCTGGTATAGGCGTGGTGTCCGAAAGCCAGGTGTCCTCTGTCTCCTGCGGGCTCTGAGTGTCTCTACTCTTTGGAGAGTAATTCCCTGCCGTGTAGGGGCTGGGAGTGGGATGGATCTCTGAAAAAATGTAGTAATCTGTGTCTGTTGTCCCCCCTCTGGAGTTGTCTGAGCTTGTAATGATGTCTCTCTGTGACGCTGTATGTCTAGAATGAATCTCCTCAGTATGCGCTGGTCTGCTGCCTCAAAGATCTAGCGTAGGGAATGTGGCTCTCTGAATAAAATGGGATCTCTCTCTCTGATGGCCGTATATGCTCTACATCTGCATACATAATGCTCTGCATACATAATGCTCCTCACTCTCCACCTCCTCTCTGCACAATTTGCATACCCTCTCCTCTCGGGGGAGAGTTGGTGCCAGGGTTCTCTAGTATTATAGTACAAAAAGGTGACAAGAATGTCTTTACCTCTTCAAGGCTGTTGGTCTACCCCAAAGGAGCAACCTCTGGCCTTCTACATGCTAATGCTGACTTCTAACTTCTTCAAAAGGTTATATGATATGAATGCAAATGATGACTTTTGCTTATATACATGCTAGAGGTGCTGGTCGGCCTACTGGATTGGGCATGTTCTTGGATTTATCTAGATATATGCTAGAGGTGCTGAACGGCCTACTAGATTGCGGTCGGCCTATTGCTGGACAAGATATTCATAAAATATCGCTTTAAATGCTGAGCTTACTTCCTTGCTAGATGCGAGTTGATGAGATCTGATGCGGATAAATGAGAAAAGATGTGATGAGATGGAAAATGATGTGATGAGAATGGGAATACATATGAAATAAATGAGAATTGAAGTGGAACAATATGGAAAGACGATTGTTCGTCATAGAAACTGTATTTATGACATGTTTCTAAATGATTTTCTTATGTCAAGAATGCTGGGGAAGCATTTTGACCGTCTTGTGAATGAGGTCGTGGAGACCTAATCAGATAAAGTTGCAACAGCTAATGGAGAGTCAATGGAGGACGTCTCGCGTAGCAAGGTCGGCCGAGGTCTTGACCACCCTCGGTCCGATTTAAATGGTGAGCTTCCGGTAGGGTCCAACTGTTGGCTGACTAGATGATGCTGGCTTGGGTCCCCCTGATGGCTGTCGTGACTGCTGTATGATAGCCTTCTTATGGGTGCCGATTGGGTTCCCATGCCCTCCATGATGTCAATGCTGATGTTGTCCTAAACACGGATTATGTTGTTCATGCTGAGGATTAAGCCATGGCATGGGTGTGCACGTGACATCTCCTCTTGTTAAACTCGATGCAGGGTGGACATTGTCATCCTTCCTCTTTGGACTACTAACTTTGACTTAATGCTTTGACTTTGACCTTTTGCTTTGACACTTTGTCTGAATACCTTCCACTTGTGGTCTCCACTTCCAAGTCTTGTTGAAGAATCGAGCATGTGTTCCACTAGTGTCCCCATGCTTGCTATCCCTTTCCCTTAACACTATGGCGGGTCACTTGTTGGAACTGATCATGCTTGTCGCTAGGCCTTCGGAACTGATCTGAGAGCTTAATGATGTACTGGTTATGAGTACATATCCCCAAAGAATGCTTTCCTCTAGCTTCACCTGTTGTGGACCACTCCATATGCTACCCTATCTGCATTCTTCTGTTGGATCTGTGCACCTCCTTGGGACTATGCTTAGTGGCTAAGTGTGAATGCTCTGATACCAACGTTACATGTGCGGAATCCTTGTTGTACTAATCCATAGTCCTAAGCTTGATTAAGAACAAGATGCTAATTAAACATGATTGAGATAGAGGTGAGAAGAGAGAGAGAGAGAGAGTTGGTGTTAGGTTTTCTAGTATTATATTACAAAAAGGTGACAAAAACATCTGGACATCTTCAAGGCTGTTGGTCTATCCCAAAGGGGTGACCTCTGGCCTTCTACATGCTAATGTTGACTTCTAACTTCTTCAAAAGGTGATATGTAATGAATGCAAATGATGACTTTTTCTTATATACATGCTAGAGGTGCTGGTCGGCCTGTTACTGGACAAGATATTCAAGATGTTCATAAAATATTGTTGGGAAGATGAATTCGTTTGCACCTTCGCTCTAGTGAAGAGAGTCAAAAAGATGGATGAAAGCATCAATGTTGCCTAATAATAGTAAATTGAATGGTAAGAATTATCAAGTATGGAAGTTCAGAATAAAAAACTTGTTGGTTTTGAGGGATCTTTGGAGATCACCACAGGTCTAGAGAGAAGACCTTTGATGCCCGTTTGGAAGACACCTAAGTAGGGGGTGATTGAAATCAAAGAAGGGATCTCAGTAGAAGGGGATGAGCCTACATCCGAAGAGAGCAAATTTTAGGGCCGAGCTTCAACAAAAGTTTGATTGAAGAGCCTGAAGAGCATCATGTTAGATTAGTATGTTTGTGCAGGACCATATCATTTCACAAATAGATTTAGCCAATTCCTGAATGGAGGCTTGGAATACCCCTCACAACATTCATGAAGCAATGAATACAACCCAGTTGCTTTACTTGAAGCAACATCTTCATAATGATGATGAAACAGGACGAGACAGCGGTGTCTTTCTTGACAAACCTTAAAGATGTATGTGATGACTTGCTTGGAATTTGAGATGGAGTTTCTGATGTGAACATGTAACATGTACACTTAATGCTCTACCTCCCAGTTATAAAAGTTTGTGTAGGGCTCTAATGTTATCAGCACACTCCATCCTTTGAAGAAGTTTCAGGCATTGTACTCCAAGAAGAGTGAGCTCTATGTAGATGAACCCCAAGAGTTTAAGAGGGAGTGAAAAAGCATGCAATGTGGGATCAAACTTTCAAAGAGGAAGAGGAGGTCGAGGCCGTGGAAAAGGTAATTTCAAAAATCCTTCCAATTGATCCAACACTCTTTTGGTTATCAAGGTCAACGACAAAGATACAGTTTATCTTACGCCTCTAGAGAAAGAGGAAGTTTTGACCATGCATTTTAAAGCAAAGATCCTTCTTTTTATTGCGGAAAATAAGCACACGTTAAAAGTGATTGCCATATCAAGCAACAAGCAAGGGAAAGAGGAAGAAACTTTCCCAATCAAGGAAAGCAATCTTCAAACTTTGTTGATCAAAGAGAGTACAAAGACGAAATGTTACTAATGGGGCTTAATGTATTGCTGCCAAGAAGGGCCATGTGGTGCATAATTAGAAGAGGTACTCAATGATGAGGCCAATTTAAGTAGCTAAGAAGCTACTTTGTCAAGTATTAGGGTTCTTCATGCTCCCTGCCAGCCATTTTTGTCCTCCAAGAGGGTTTAAACCCAGAATCTCCGTACTGGAAGATGTGAGCCTTAAGCATGCAATTAATTCCTCGAGGACATGTAGGAATATCAATCAATTATGAGAAATTCTAACAAGCCAAAAGCAACACACTTCGTGATGCTGCTTCCATTTCAGAAACGAGAATTAGAATCAGGAGGGAAATGTCATCCAATAGGATTTGAACCCACAATCTCTTGATTGGGACTACTAGGAACATAGCTTGTGGGCATGTACATAAGCTTGAACCCACAATCTCTTGATTGGGCAACTAGGATAATACCTTGTGGGCATGTACATAAGGTTAACACTGACAATCAATTGAAAGATGTTGATTCAAAAGCAAGGCTCACCTAGTAGTACTGCTCCCATTTAATAGCAAGGATCCCAAATAAAGCATTGCAAGGCAGCAAACAAGCCAAAAAGCTAGCACCAAAATCCACAAAGCAACTAAATAATATCTAACCTTCCTGAAAATATAATTACACGAAGTTAGATAGTCAAAGTTAGACAGATTCATGTTTGATCCATCAGTAGACTGAGGGAGCTAGAGGCAGAGGAGCTATTGTTATGGGCCAATATGACACTATATGAGTAGGTCAATTGAAGAATGCACAATTTAGGAATTCATTGTACAACAGGGTGGCTGACTCTCCAGTGTACTTTTTGCAATTGACTGATATTATTACCTCTTTTGGAGGGGCTACCTCTATACTAGTAGAAAGAAAGAAAAATCGTCTTATAAAAGACCACAAGGGTCTATGAGACCATGGCAATTATGCAGATGATGTAGTGCTTCAATTACACTTTCAACAGGAACTGCAACAACGTTTAGATGCCTTATAACAGTTTTGATAGGATAGGGACCTCATAGTTAATGTTGCTAAGAAAAAAGGGTATAACCTTCCACACTAACCTTGAGGCGCTGCCAGGGGCGGGGGGGGGGGGGGTCGTAAGCCCATCTTTGGTCCTTAGGTCAGTAAAAGAGCACACACTAATCACAGATGCAAATTGGGCTTGCATTCCATCTACATCATTGTTTTTTTAATTTAGTCAATTATCAAGATCTATGGGAAAAGCCTGTTACAGTGGTATCAGAGCCTGTTACAGTGGTATCAGAGCCGAGCTTTAAAAATTTTTTTTTCCTAGGAAAAAGATCCTTCTATTATTTAATAAAAACAGCCACAAAGGGCTAGATACAAACTTGCCTCCATGTCCGGGGCGGGAACAAATAGTCAAGAGGTGTAGAAAGATGCACTTCTCCTCCGGTTGGCCGCTCTATGAGGAGAAGGCTTTTTCATATAGGGGGAGAGAGGCCCATAGTCACATGGAATGTGCAACGGGAACGGGAACAGGAACGAGGCCCAGACTTTTGAACGGGGAACGGGGACGTTTGGACTCGAAATGGGAACGTGAACGACACGCCATCATGAGATAGAGTTTAGATAGGAATGAGACATTAATTATGTTGCAAACAAGTTACAAGATAGACAAATAGAGTAAAGAATGCAATAAATTCACAGCGCACAAACAGGGAAAAACTTCAAAGAGAACAATTTTCAAAAGTAGCAGCAGCTAGCCATGTTCATAGATTTCTCATGAAGAAAACAAGGGTACAACAGAGGGCTTGGATAACTAAGGAAATGAACAAAGAGCTATTAAGGCACTCTAAAAAGGAGAATGTCAAATAGAGCTTAGAATATCATCCAAACTCTCATTCGTACTGCATCATGAGATGGTGAAGTTGGAAGCTTATCAAAATCTGAATCCGAATCTCCCTTCATGATATGCTTCTCTCATTGTCAAGATTACCACTTGCAACTTGAGCCAAAAGGCGCAAGTTGGTTTCCACATACACCAAATCATTTGTTCTAGTTGTTAATAGGCGGTTCCTCTTCTTCGAGGCAACATGGCTAAAGACACTCCAATTGCTCAATAGGAGAGGAATTTGCATTCTGACTAAGAATGCGGATGGCAAGACGTTGAAGATCTAGAGTTGCTGCTCCATAATCCTCCCACCAAAGAGGCTCTCCCACGTGTCATGTCCGCTTGTGCATCTGCAGAACCGAACTTTCTAGCTTTGCTCGTATACAAGGAGAGCCGGCTTCTAATTGCTCTTTGTACCACAGCATCTGGAACCAGTCTCGCAAGAATAAGATCCCAACCTTCAGAGACTTCATTATCCCTCTCTTGCCCATTGCCCTAGAACTCTAGATCTAAATCCATCCATCACTAATGACAGAGACACCATTCTTTTGCCAACCTTCTTTGACATTTTGCATGGCAAGATCAATGGCTTCTTTCTCCTTTAGCAACCTGAGCTGCTCCGAGGAGAGGAGAGTATAGATAGGTCCAACCTCAGCAATGAGGCAAACCATTTCCTGGAAGTAGGGAGACCTTGCTACATTGAATGCAATATGGTCATGGTAAAAAAGCCCTTGCAATAGGTGCATCCACTGCTTCTCTTTTGCATGGATTCCAAGAGGTAGCAAGAAAGAAAGAAAGAAAGATTTTATTAACGTCTTCCAAAAGACCGAACTCGGCCTATGAGACAAATCGGAGTACCTGTATGGGGTATCCTCTGTCATCCCAACAAAATGAAAAATTACTGAATAAAAAAGCTGACTCTGGGTGTGCAGGGGATGGAGCTCTACTACTAGGAGAATGCAAAGCTATATGCATGGAGTATACAATCATGATATGCAACCTAGCTAGCTCCATCCTGTACCATACTGGGGGTATAAAATGGTATACATCAGTGAAGGGGGTGTCCCACAGCTCCTTGAAGAACATGCCTAGGTGTGCTCTGAAGCGAGCCAGTCGCTCCGCACCCTCTCTGTGAAACTGAGCTCTGATCTCTGTCATCTCTCTCTGGTATAGGCGTGGTGTCCGAAAGCCAGGTGTCCTCTGTCTCCTGCGGGCTCTAAGTGTCTTTGCTCTCTGGAGAGTAATTCCCTGCCGTGTAGGGGCTGGGAGGGGGATGGATCTCTGAAAAAATGTAGTAATCTGTGTCTGTCACCCCCCCTCTGGAGCTGTCTGAGCTTGTAATAATGTCTCTCTGTGGCGGTGTATGTCTAGAATGTATCTCCCCAGTGGTCTGCTGCCTCAAAGATCTGGCGTAGGGAATGTGGCTCTCTGAATAAAATGGGATATCTCTCTCTGATGGCTGTATATGCTCTGCATCTGCATACATAATGCTTCTCACTCTCCACCTCCTCTCTGCACAATCTGCATACCCTCTCCTCTCGGGGGATCCGTGGTGCTCTGCCAGTCTCAATCTCCAATCGGTGTGATGAAACTCTGAGCTGACCAATAGCCACTCGGGAGCCGTGTGGTAAAAAGCCCTCCATGTATCTAGGCCTCTCTATAAATCCATCATCAGTGATACTCATCAAGTGATCTCTGTAGTATAGCATCTTCGGTGGAAGAGGCTGTGTAGGCGATATCCATGTCTCTCGTGTATAGAGCTGCCATAGATCCTGTCTCAATACTCTGTTCCTCTCACTATGAGAGAGACGGATATGTGGTGCATCCCTGTCATACTGGAATGGTGGTAGATGATCCATGTCTAGGCCATGCTGTGAGAACCAATGTGTGACCTGTGCATACCATGATCCTCTGTCTCCTGCCTCAGCCAACTGTCTAGATGCCTCAAAAGCTCTATATGATAATCTGTCCTGTGGCATCTCTCTGAATCTGTCTAGCAGGCATATAGTCTGAAATATGGCCTCTACCATCATAGGAGGCGCAACAAACTCTGCTCGGATAATGTCATGAGGTACTGACGGTTTGTTGCGTATCATGCGTGCCATCATGAGGGCCTGTGGTCTCTCTATCTGTGTCCACCAATGGGTAGCAAGGCCTGGCACCCATACTGCTGCTCCATACATCAATGCCCGTGTGACTAATGTGTCAAATAGCCACCCCTTCGTCCGGGGCTCCTGAAAATGCGCCTGGTGGCACTGTCTCTCTAGCATAGCCAATGCTGCATATCCCCGTGTCAATCTAGCTCTGGCTGTTGAACCCATGGTGAAGCGTGTGGCTGCTGCAGAGAAGGTAACCCCTAGGTACACGTATGATGTCACCACCTCCACTTGGCATCCTGCGAGAGTGAATGTCAGCTGACTCCTGCCCTGTCTCGATGTATGAAAGACCATAACCTTGGTTTTCCCAAGGTTCACAGTAAGACCCCTCTGTGTGCAGAAATCATCGAGTGCATGTAGATGTTGCTGTAGACCACCTGGAGACTCAGACACTAATACAATATCATCAGCATAGAGCATAATATGTACTGAGGTACCTGCTAAATCAACTCCATCTCCGCCTCCCCGTGTAATGAAGTCAGCCACCTCATCAATGTATAACCCAAATAGCGTGGGGGAAAGTGGGCATCCTTGCTTCACACCAATGGTACTAGCAATAGTCTCGGACATACCTCCTGGACATCTGACTCGCCCAAAAACCTGCTCATATAATGCATAGATGCCCCATGTCATATCTGCTGGTATGCCAAGAGACTGCAGGCGCTGAAAGAGCCTCTCTCGTGGTACTGTGTCAAATGCCTTGCGGATATCCACAAAGCAGCAATAGAGCTTTCTCTTCCTCACTCTGGCCTGATCAATCATACATCTCAAAGTGAATACATGGTCAGTGGTAGAGAAAGCTCTCCTGAAGCTTGCCTGCCCCAAGAGTGCGTTGGGTGCCTCTTGGGGGTGGTTGATGCATGGAAGAGGAGGCAATTGATGCAGAGAAGTTCATGGGTTGAGAGGGATTGGAAGGAGCTGTACAGAGTGAAGGGTCCTTGTAGGGGGAGCATGAAAAAGGACAGCATTATGCTTGGCTTCAAGCTCCCTTTTTTTCTCGGTAGGGATGGCTCCACAAGGCTGTATTTCTTGACCAACTTCATGAAGAAGATGTCCTCGTACCCGGTTGGCTCATGTGAATTTGGTAATGTTGCAATAGCAACATTTCCATCTCCTAGCTCCCCCTCCAACACCCTGTTCAAGGACATCCACTTCATCCCACCATGACCAAGAGTTCACCTTCTTAGCTCTTTTGGTACCCCTTGGGAGACATTATGAGAGAGAGAGAGAGAGAGAGAGAGAGAGAGAGAGAGAGAGAGAGAGGTGGAGTGTGGGTACCCTCAATGGCTTCACTGCATCTAGTTCTCCATATGTGCCAGGTTGCAATGCTATTGGAAATCTCCCATCTTTGACATGAGCCCGGTCTCTAGTGGTCAGTAGATGGGGCTATGACTGGTACTGTAGAAATGCGGAGGTGAGAGACCTCAAAGGCAAGCCTTCCACCATCCTCCTCATAAGCCTTGACAACCATAGTCTCTGTTGCCCAAGCGACAATGCCCCATGTAATGATACGGGGGCCGAAGTCCCGTCCATCGTGAAGATAAGGAGAATCTATTGCCAAACCTGTTGAGCCTTTGGGCAATCCCAAAGGCCGTGTCGCTGAGACTCCTGCGGGTGGCTGCACCTCGGCAAGCTATTGGTTGACCACCAATGGCCAGCCACGTGCCAACTGCCAAGCTCATGTGTATCATCAGCCAACGAAAGAGGGTGATCTTTCGTGGCCGAAAACTGTCCCAGAGCCTCTTCCAAAAATCCGTGAGAAAATGTTGGGAGAGGCCCTGTGACTGCTAATGTATTGCTGCTACCGGGGTGCCATTAATCTCTGGCATCTGAATCCTGCGGCCTAGCCACGCTCCGTATGTGAAAAAGGGGGCATCCAGAGTCTCCTCCCGATCAGTAGGATCACGCCACGTCCACTCTCCCGGGTCCCACTGGAGGCGTGTGAGCTTGGCTCTCCCAATGCCATAGTCGCCAGAGTCTCTCTCTGGCCACCTTTGCCGGCGGGGGGTCTATGTGCCACTCGAGCCTACCCTCACCCTCACCCTCTGTAAGGTACAACCACTGAAATCCTCCAAGGGAGGCTCTGATGTCTCTAATCTGCCATTGGGACCAATAGAAAAAGTGAGCAAACCACAACCCTCATCCGCCCCATGGACTTTCAATAGAATATCATGCCTAGTAAACCCTCCTAGCCAGCGTGGGGGGGTTGGGTCTGGGATGTCAGCCACTCTTGAGGAATAAAAGAGTCGATGCCGAGGTCGAGTCTGTCTCTACCCCAGATCCCTGCCAGGCCTCTCTCTTGAACGTGTGGGGGAAGCTGCCTGTGTGCTAGCCAATCTCCGAGGGACCTGGGAGGTCTTGTACTCAATGCACCCCATGATACATGAGGTTGGGCCCCCAACATATAGCCACTGGGTAAACGGACCAGGGGTTCCAAATCAGTGGCTGCCGAAGAAGCTCCTCTGAGGCTACTGGAGCTAGCTGCCTAAGGGCCGGCCTGAGGTGCTCCCAAGCTCGGAGTAAGCTGGCTGCAAATCTACCCTCAAAAGCTGGGCTAAATCCGTGGGCCATGCCACCTTGGCCTGGGCAGGCCTCCCATCACTGCCGGCCCATAAGAAGTTCCGGATCAACTTCTGCATGTGGAAATGGTTTGCTTCATGTGTGGCCAGAGAATCTGGATTAGTAGAGCCCATGGATGTCTCAATTCAACTGCTCATTCACATACCTTTTAAATCAAAATGATAGTTTTTCAAACCTCAGATGAAGACATTGTATCAGATTGAGCCTTTGATGTGTTTTGCTTTTCCAATGTGAATTACAACAAACAAGTTTGAAGAAATTTTGAATAAATATTTGAGTTCATTGTGTTTTCATAAGATTACATGTGGTTTTGTGCAAGAGAATTTGGTTGGTGGACTTAAGAGTTGCAAAAATCTGGAACTTAGTGCGGTGGTCTCGTTTCTTTTTATATAAAGTCAGAAATTTTTTTGTCTCAAGAGTTGGGACTTGTGATAGTAGTAGTGATATTGTGGGATGTTCTCTGTTTTAGGGAGAGGTCCCCAGGTGCTTTTTGGAAGATGGAAACTCAGTTAAAGGAGGTTAGGGAAGAAGTGCAACAGTATCAAGATAAAATCAAGCATATGCAAGATGAGGTGGAAGCACTACAATTGGATTATGGCGCATTGCAGAAAAAGAACTCTATACTTGTAATACACTCAGGAAGCACCCATTCTTTTTTTGGTTAAAAAATAAATAAATATGAAACTGAGTTTAGATGCCTTGGGTAGATCCAAAAGTAGCATCGCATGCACGCACACTTTCACTCTCATACACACTTGTGCACATGTGCACAAGTAGCATCACATGCGCGCACACTTTCACTCTCATACACGCTTGTGCACATGTGCATGTGCGCGCGCACACATGCATGCACACTCACCTGCAAGGTACATGTGCACATCCCTACAGGCTCATTACAACACCTAAACACATGCATCCATATGTACATGCATGCGGACACAAACATGCACACCTGCATGCATGGCACATGGAGGCACACGTGCACAGTACCCATGGACATGTGCATGCACAATTTCTGGCATTCAGTCTGATTTCTCTTAAAAGCTTTCATCAGATCTGGCCTTTTGAATGCATTCATCATATCTGGCTAGTTAAGAGGCAAAGAAACAACTTTTGACCAAGTCCTATGGCTAATGCATATGGATTAGAAATCAGTTACAAAGTGGACGGGGTTGTGTTTTGCAGTTGTCTCCTACTGCAAGTCAAGATGTCCCTGCTGTTCTCAAGGATTCTTTCTAGTCAAGTGGAAAAGTTGTGCACTGGTCAGCAAGACCTTCAGTACTTCGTAATGTACTAACAGAAGCCGCCTAACAGTTATCAGTCTGACCTTCAGTACTTCGTAATGTACTAACAGAAGCTGCCTAACAGTTATCAGCCTGAAGGATACCATTCTCATCATATGCTTGGTACTCCTGGGATGCATGGATGCTTGGAAAAGATGCTACTCAGTCACAGTTTCTTGCTTGCGGCTTCTGCAAAAGTGCTGTTGGGCAACTGCGGATTATGATCTCAGTCATTCAATTATGGTCCACAGTACCGTGTGTGGTGCAGAGCATGCATTGAACGTTTGCCATTCTTGGAACCATTTCTGCAGTGGTAGCTGCTACAGTCTTTGCCTCCATATGGTTAGGTTGAAGGCGTTTGCATTTGATTTGTAGTAATGATGCTGCTTGAAAGGCATGTACTTGGAAGATGAATGCGCAATCTTGCAGGTTGCCAATGTCAAAATTTGTTGGTGTTCGGACGTGCACAGACAAAAACTTTGCAATCCATCAGAAAGGGTTTTTACATCATTGATGTAGACTCTGGTTATTCTTTCATTCTTAACATTCATGCTCGATTCTATCATGATCAATTCTTTTAGTCATCAAGTTGTTCAGCATGGTTTTTGTTGCTTATTGAGGTACCCACCCACCTTGCACGTGCGCGCACACGCACGTACTTTTTTTTTTGTTAAGCCACTATATATTAATGAAAACAGTGTGAAGCCACTGTACATTCATAGCCGCCCAATGTGGGTGGTGCTATGAATAAGGAGCTAAAAACAGTGTGAAAATACCTCAAACTGCTGAAGGGAGAGCTCTCCGAGATCGAAGCAATCACGGAGAGACCTGAAAAGAGCAGTATGGAAATGGGGAAAAGGTGGAACAGGGTCACCACAAAAGTGGAGCTGATTCTGGGTGAAGTAGATGGTCCCCCCACAACGCCCAGAATCGCGTCCAGTCAAAGAAAAGCATGAACTCTGAAAGGTCCGAAGTCAATCTACCAAAGATCCAAAAAGGCGCCCAAATTGATGGCGAGGGAAACGAAGCTGTAAGGAGCTGGAGAGGCGGTGAATAAAGTCGCGAGAATGCTGACATGTCCATATTATATGAGGTACACTCTCAGCAGTGTGGAAGCATCGACGACAAAGAGCTGGAGCAATATGCTGACGTGCAAGCAAGGCTCCTACGGGAAGCACGCCAGTAATGCATCTCTAGAGGAAAACCCGTTGTTTGAGTGGCATCTTGGATTTCCATATACCTTTTTTAATGTAAGTCGCCACCAAGACAACGGCTTGTCAATATGCCAAAGACTGGTCCCATGATCCACAATCCAAGGTGGAGGAATAATCAAGCGATATGCCTTTGAGACAGTGAGGAGATAAAATGGAACAATTGGATAACCCGGCTGCTGATGATCAAAAGACCAATCCTGCAATGCATCAACCGTCTCAAGAGGAGGCACTGGCTGAAAGGGCTCCAATAGCTGAATAATCTCATGCCAAATCAGACGGTGGTGCATTCCGAAATGACAAGTCTGGAGTGCTCTAGGAAAAGACAAAACCATGCCATGCTCATCCACAACATCGTGCACACAATGGATACCCAATACTGATAAATGATAGGCTCGTCGAGGATGATCCAAAGCAAGTGGTCAAGGAAAAGCCCGACTCCAATGAATGCTCCGAGTGCGGAAGGAGTTACCTTTATTTGGAGGCCTACAAGACCAATGTAGATAACAAAGGATACGTGGCCAAGTTGTAATCAAAGAAGTGGCATAAGGACAACCCAGAAGCCCAAAAATGACAAAAGTAGAGCTGTCGGGCATCCTAATACCATGCAAGCTTTCTTGCTGCGTAAGTTTGTCCATATATAACAACATAGGATGCATAGCAATCGCATAGAGTAGTGAATTGAGCGGACAACCTTGCCTCGCAGATCTACCTAGCGACCATGGGGCCGAAAGCTCACCAATGTGCCATCTTCATATAACCAGTAAATCACATTCCACATTTTGGGACCAAAGCCCATCGGTCCATGACCGCAGTGATGAAGTCCCTATGGACAATGTCAAATGCTTTTGCAATGTCAACCTGTTGGATCATGACATCTTGCGCAATATACTTAGCATATTCAATGCCCATATAAGCATTTGCTATGTTGTCCATAATTTGTCTTCTAGGAACAAAGCCATATTGCGTTGGATGCAAGCCAGAGTGATGTATGCCCTTAATGCGATTGACAATCATTTTGGTAAGCAGTTTGTACACAACAGGCATAAGCGAGACGTGTCTCCAGTCTTGGAGAATTTCGTTGAGTTGCTTTTTGGGCAATAATTTCAGCAAGCCTGCTTTCCAATAAGCGGGTAACATGGGTTTGCTATTGGAGGAATCCTAATGTAGGAAGGACATCCCCCATAGCTTATGGGTGTCAAACACAACAAAGGGATCTTGAGAGTGGGCCAAAAAGCATGGAAAAATTCTGTTGTCAAGCCATCCCAGCCTTGGGGATTCCCATTTGCCTAAGCATGTAAGAGCAGACTGCAATTCCTCTTTAGTGTAAAAGGCCTTCCAAGGTCTGTGCCTCATCATGAGAGACGATTGGCATGACCTCATGCAGTAATAGGGTACGGGCTGCTAAAGCATCATCCGAAAGAGGCTGTGGAGCTGCAAACAATGCTCTAAAATGAGCGTGACATTGATCAGCAAGTTGCTGTTTGTTTGTAGTCCAAGTATCATCCCAGAAGCTTAATGCGAACAATGCTTTGTTTCTGCCGAGATAAGCAACCCTTGTCAAGCAATGAAAAAAGCTTTTAATAAGCAACCATTGTCAAGCAATGAAAAAAGCTTTTGATAAGCAACCCTTGTCAAGCAATGGCTTTTGGCGGGCGTGAACTTGCCATTTCACGAGCTTGTGAATATCATTTTGTTTGAGGCAGCTTTCAACATCCATTAGCAAGACATTCTCATCAGAAGTCAACAGGCGGTATTGGTTAAGCTCAATATAAGACTGGACAAGTCTTTTGGCCTCTGCAACACGCTTGCGCAAAGCACCCATATAGAATTTTCCATAATCACGAATAAGCAATTGCATTCGAGAGACAAAATTACACCAAGCATTGTCTATGTCGTCATGCATTTGTAATAGAAGAGGCTGGATAGCCGAATGGACCAAGTCAGCAAAAGAAGCATGCGTAAGATAATTGTTATTTATGAGAATCAACCTTCTGTACTTCAATGGAAGATCATCAGTGTGCATCCCAAAGTACAAAGCAATCCACAGCGGGGCATGATATGAATGACACAGTGTATGGTCAATCCATATTTTACATGTGAAGGCATCATATTGAGTTGCATTCAACGAGTACCATCTATCAAGTCTTGCCGAATAATGCGTAAGAGTGTTATGCCGAAAAGTGAACCCAGGAGTGGTTGACATAAGTTGACGCCATAAATCAGAACCATGCAAAACCGCAAGCATCCGATTCCATTGATCACACTCAGCCCGCAGCATGTGAGAATGGTGAAAGGAGTTACACTCATAGTCCGGAGAATTGTTGAAGTCTCCAGTGAGAAAAGCATTAGCAACCCAAGGATAAGCACAAATAGAATGCCATAACTCAGCCTGTTTGAGAGAGGTCTGTGAAGCATAAACACGAGCAAATTCATAAATCTGGCCATTAATGAGACATGGCGCTATGAGCCAATGGATACGGATCATTATATGCAATAGATGGCTGCAGCTCATGCTTTACCATGATAAAAGGGCCCGAAAAATCATGTTGCCCAGCATAAAATATTTGATAACCAGCAAAAACACCATGTCGTCCAGCAAAGAGGTGTTGATTGTGCTCCTGCACACAAACTACATGCGGATGCATAATAGTCACATATGCCCAAAAGAGCCTCCAATTCCGATCACAGAGGCCTTGTACATTAAAGCTGATGCATTTTAACCGTATGTACATATTTACAATGTAGGATAAGGAGTTCACGGTTCGATATGCATAGGTGTCTGACTCCTTGTATCTCCTGACAGAGGAGTAAGCGAATCAGAGGCCATAGCAACATGTACCAACTCATACATATTAACATCATGAATAGTGCCCGATTTTACCACTGCAGCCCATAATTTTCCAACTCCACTAACTTCAGCTGTAGTGGAACGACCAGTCAAAGGAACGGAAGCACTCCAGTCACGAGTAGGAACCACGTGTCAGGCATCTGCCATGCAAAAGCATCCGATTTGTCAGTGGTTTTAACCGGAGGAGAAGAAACACGAGTTGTTGCAACCACCTTGCCCTTGCCCTTGCCCTTATCAAGGGGTTGATCCATAGAGGAGGGGGATTTGCCTTTTTGAGGCTGCTGATTTTGAGTGGGTTGAGTTGCTTGTGAGGGGTGCATGGCAGCAACAGGTGGCTGTAAACGAGCATCTGGGCATTCCGAAGCCATATGACCAAAAGTTTTGCATTTAAAGCAAGCTCCAGCAAACATACCCCATTTCAACTAAAAAAAAGCAAGACCCATTGTAATGCGATCTATTTGCAACATAAGCAAGGGAGGTGTGGGAACATCCGTGTCCCAAAGAATGCAAAACCTATTCCCATTCCCATTTTGTTGAGGGAAAATGACTTTGCCAAGGCTAGTAGCGATCATGGGCAATGCATCCGCTAAGCATTTAGGGAACTCCATCATGTCCACCCAGATCGGAAATTTATGGCAAATCAAACCTTGATAGTCTTTTGTGGGGGACCAAGGCAGAACATGTATCATTTCAGCACCAACATACATGGGTGATTTTTCCAATAGCATTTGTTTAAAGCGCGGCTCAGAGCATAACACCTCATAAAAACCAAAATACACACCATCGACTGCACATGCTTTGAGCTCAACATTCAACCATTGTGCCACATCATTAGCATTTGGCATTTTCCCAGGAAGAATAAGATGACTGCATTCTCAGCAAATCGCTGACGGGCAAAATGATAGTGGGCAAAGCAATAGACACTTTCAGCTCCTTATTCCAAGCCTTGCAAATATCAGCAAACCCCTGATGCATGGCATCAAAAACAATTTGTGCATCAACGGCATCAGGGCGACTGTCCTGCACCATAGTCTGCCTACGCTTGGCTTCGACACTCGAAGAACGAACACGCCTTTCATGATCTCTGCTGTAAACAACAGAATTCTGCACTTCGGAAGAAGTCATGGAAAAGATGGAGCTGAAAACCTTTCTCAGGAAATTGCTGTACACAGCTTACCCCGCCCCCCCTCCCCCCCGGCCCCACACACACACACACACACACACACACACGAGGGAGGCACCATCCGAGAGAAGGAAGGGGGGGAGCCAAGAGGGACCCTGAGGAGGGGTTCGACAGCAGGGGAAAAGCCCCTTCAGCAGGTCGCGGGCAGTGCAGAGAGACCTCCGACAGGGTCGCGATTACAACTACTTAACACACAGAAGAAGAGAACGCGCACGCACGCACACTCGCAGACACATACCGGTAGTTCTTTCTTATTTACGTGAACTCTGCCTACAAGAAAGCTTAGCACTGAGCCCTCGTTGATACATGGTCTCTTTTTGTTTTTCCAGGCAAAGTTCTATTATAGACGCCCATGATTCATTTTCAAACGGATGCTATCTCACTAGGGACTGTCCATGTAATCTCATCATGGAATACCAGGAACATGGAACATGAGAGGAGCATTAGCCCCCTATAGGTAGTATACCACTCTCCAAAATATCAAGCATGGGGATAATGAGTATGGCTGAGAGGTCTCCCTCAGCTACGTCACATGGAAATGATGGTGGAGCATGTCTTGGATCTAGAGCTGATGAGGGGATCGTGCCTGGCGTCCGAGATGTTGGGGGGTCGGGCATGCTCGAATGTGGGGAGAGAGAGAGAGAGAGAGAGAGAGAGAGAGAGAGAGAGAGAGATCCATTGTATGTTATGCTTATCATTCACTTGCATTTATATGTGAGAGTGAGTGAGAGAGTCAGCCATCTTGTGTGCTTGAGCTGGTAGAGAAAACTAGGAGAGTGAGTGACCAGATGGAAGAACCATCTTGGAGCACAGCTCAATGTGGGTATAACTGATAAGTCCTCCTCGACACTCATTCTAACTTAGGCCGGGCAGGCAAGTAACAGTATGTTCAATGGCAAAAGTCTCTTTGAATCCTTTTGACTAAGGCAATCTTAAAATCTGCATGCAAAGACCACTTCATAGTAAAATGTTGCTTACCATGCATACCTCATCTGTACACCATTTTTTTTTCTACATGATGTGCACTTTGATACTGTCCTCTTTGCATGAAATTTTTTTAACCTCGTGCATCATTGCATTTTCATTGGGTGCTGCCAATGTTCACAGATAAAAGGGAAAATTTCATCTTTTGCTTACTTTTCACTGTGCAATTTCTATCCATGAGAATCTTATTCATTGTGTGTTATTAACTACAAAAGATTAACTTGTGCTTGCCTAACTATACACTTGACATTTCTTAATTATACGTAGATGCTTCAAAAGGAACATAAATATCTTCTGATTGCAATTGCAAAGCAAACTTGGACTAGTAAAAACAAATACCTTGCATAGCTTATAAACAAGATTTTGTTGGATATCAATGCTCTACCCTCATATTATAATATTTGAGCACTGTCTAGTTCATGTATGTATGGCCCACATTACAAGTAGCCATAGTTGAGTAGCCTAGGCTCATTACTTTCATGTATCCACATGGGATGTTGGCCTAGGAGGCCGAATGGTGTAGGATGGCTTTGATAGACTCACACCGCTAATAAAACTACGTGCTTGTGTATTGTACAAGAATTGGTTTGGAGAATGCTTTAAGAAAAATACATGAAAAACAGCTTTTTATTTGGATGGGATGAAGAATGAAAGATATTTGTAAGCAAGGGAACCAATTGAATACAAGTATTGAGCCATGTTTTCTAAGAACTTTAAGTCTCAAATAAGTACCCCATGGTGTAGACTCTAAAGAATGGAGTGATTAAATACATAACAAATGTGAAGATTAGATGTTAATGAGTAATTGGCAATCTATTAGTGTTTTTTGATGCTTCCCACAAACAAACTTGGAAGACTTAAAATTGGTATCGTATGTTGTACGATATGAGTTTTACACGTACACTATAACTTAAATTTTTTTGTTCCCAGGTATGATTTTAGCAATTCTTGGTCCTTAATGGTCTTTATACCAAATGTGGAAGACAAGTTTTTTACATTTCTTGGTCCTTGATGGTCTTCGTACCAAATGTGGAACACAAGCTTTCATAATTCTTGGTCCTTGATGGTCTTATACCAAATGCGAAGACATTTTTTTGCAATTCGCTGTCCTTGATGATCTTCATACCAAATATGGAAGACAAGGTTTTTGCAATTTTTAGTCCTTGTTGATGGTCTTCATACCAAATGTGAAGACAAGTTTTGTAATTCTTATCCTTAATGGTCTTCATACCAAATGTGGAAGAAAGTTTTTGAAGTTCTTAGTGTTCATACCAAATGTGGAAGGTAACTTTTTTACATCCATCCATTGAGATTTTCTTTGAGAGGTTCGTTCCAAGTCAATTTATATTGGGAATATGCTATATCTGGGAACACAGGCTTTTAGATGTTAGTGTATTATCTTCACCTACATTTATGGGAGTTTCTTTTGTATCATGATTTTTTTCACCATGGTTCTTGTGGTATTGTATCTTTTCGGGTCACACATTCTTGTGTCTCTCTACCATGGGATATTTACCCTTACTAGAGCTAGAGTTTTTTGCTTGTGTTACCCTAGCACAAAGAGGTTCTTGTGGTAACTTACCATAGGCAAGTTTCTTGTGGATCTAGAGCTTGAATTTTGAAACCAATCTTTTCCTTGAGGACTCGTAATTCCTTGAGGTACTAGATTAGAAATTTCTTGAGATTTAATCTTTTGCTTAGGAGGCCATATCTTATGGTTACCCTCATAGAACCTTGGAGTTTGAATTACATGTTTATGCACCCATCTTTGCCGTTTTTTGCCAGTTCATCTTTCTTGAGATTTTATCCTTAGCTTAGGAGGCCATATCTTATGGTTACCCTTATAGAATCTTAGAGTTTGAAGTACATGTTTAGGCATCCATCTTTGCTGTTTGTTGCCAGTTTATCTAACCTTTGGTTGTCGTAGGCACCTAATCCATGATCTTTTGGTATCCAAATCCATGTGTTACCTTCATAACATCCATATTCTTTTTCAACAGATCCTTAGGTACCATCCATCTATGAAGTTATGGCCTTGTGGCCTTTCTAGCACTTTTCTTGGATTTCCCCTAAACTTTTGCTAATGTTTTCTTTGAATTCTAGATAGCTATAATAAATTCATATTAACCTTCAACTTTTATGAATAAGTTTGTGAGCACCCATCAACACTCGTTAAGGTAATTTGTTATTGGTGAAGTGGTGCTCAACTTTGGAGAGGTTGGGTCAGAAATGTGAGGGGTTATCGCCGTGGGTGGAAGGGTTTTTGATGGTGGAGGCTAATCCTACCTTCTAATAATGTTTTGTGTTGATGGGAAATGGTTCTTGATGATGTGGATTATGCTTTATTTGGCAGCAAAATAGAAGGTGGTTAATGTAAGGGTTCTCCATTGTCGAAAGTTATTGCTATAGAGGTTGTACCTCGTTGTTCTAGATTCTATTACTCTCTCTCACTGCTATTGTAATTGTTCATCTCAAATTTATAGTATCTATAGTTCTTTCCACATTAGAATTCAAAGGCTACTTTAGGGATTGAGTTGATGTTTCACTCATTTCTTATAATATTCTTGCACTAGGATCACGAGTAGTCTCCATTGAGTTGGTACAATCAAAGTTTTCATTATGAGCTGGGTTTCCACACTTTTCTTCATCTTGGGTCTCTTAGGAGTTTTCGTTAAAATTCTAGTATTGGTAACAATTGATGTTTCCTTTTAAGGATTGATTAACTTTGACAATATTTATCTGCTAAAAAAAAAGGTGCTTCTAATGGATTTCTTAGTATTATAGTAGGTTGCATTCAACTAAGATATTGTTGTGCCCTTTCTTCCAATTGTTTCTACTTCTGGTTTAAAAAACATGCACTTCTAATGCATATAAGACATTGCCTTGCACTTTCTTCCAACTCTTTCTAATTTTGTTGAATATGTATAATCAACTATTGGTGTTCTTGAAGCTCTTATTTCAGGAATCCTTTTGGCATCAACATAGCATCATTTTCCTTAGTTGCTAGCTCATGAGGTTGCAACTCATTCTCACTTTTACAAAAATTCAAAGTTAAAGGTGAAGGTAATTGTCTTTATTAACTGTAAATCTTCTTATTATTCCTCTTGGCTAGGATCTTATGTTAGAGGATTCATCCCAACATGCTATTTGAAGTTCTCATTGGTGAGGGCGGTATGATATGATTAGTAGCTTCATTTGTTATTGCATATCCATGATCCATACCCACATGTTCCTCCCTTAAATCCATCAATTTCTTATTGGAAGTTATGTTTAAAGATTCTTTGCATTAGGCCAACAACACTTGCATTTCACCTGAGTGTGGTGATGCCACAAACCCAAACTAGGTTGGTAAGAGGATCTTGGATTGTTTGATGCACTATCATCATCTTTGGATTGATGTTGTCTTTAATGATTCTTCTTGATGGCAAGTGCATTAAATGGATTGGTTCAAGATTGAACCTATTCCTCTTAGAAAATGTACACTTTTTGAATGTATTACTTTCCACCTAAGCCTAAGCTAGACTGTGTGCATAATTGTCGTGGAGTACTTACTAGTTACTCACATTGAGTGCATAACATCGTGGGAAAACTTACTAGTTACACACATTGAGCTGTTTGGTTGCACCTCACTCTCCTACTCTGCTCTGCTAATGTGTCACTCACCATGGATCTCCTCACACAAGATGGTTGACTCTCTCATAGATAAATGCAAGTCAATGAAGGGTACAACACACAATACATTGCTTCATCAAGTTCTCTCTCTCTCTCTCTCTCTCTCTCTCTCTCTCTCTCTCTCTCTCTCTCTCTCTCTCTCTCTCTCTCTCTCTCTCTCTCTCTCTCTCTCTCCCGCCCCCACGTAAGTTTTCTAAGAGCTATCTTAATTATGTGTAATTATATATCTAATAAGTGTTTAAAATTCACTTATATACCATGGCCATATGTTCACATAAGGCTTGGCATCCATAAAAACAACTTAAAAAGATTGTGGCTTTATAACACTAGCCTACATGAACTTCATAAGTTTTAACAAAATAGACTCTTGGCATAATCCTTGGAATCAAAATAGACGCTTGGCATAAACCTTGGAATTGAAACATTACAAATATCTTATGATAGAAAATTAAAAAGTGTGGGCTCAAAAATGGTTTAACACATACTCCTTGCCATTTTGACTGTAGCTTGTGCTATGAAATATGATTTGGTTACGTATAAGTGGTAGCGTTTATAATTCTTTCCTTATTAAGAAAAACCAAGAGTTTTCTAGTCTCATGGATTTCTTTAACATCCACCACCAATACTAGACCCTAAAATTTTTAAATGATTATAATGCCCTTTGAAATGCGTGTAATCGCTTATCGAAGAGAATTGATAAAAAGAACCTCAAGAGTAATAGTACTCATCTTTCCATAGAGCATATCTTGATACAGAGTTCTAAACCCACTATTGGGCATTGATGACGTTAGTGGGGATGTCGTAGTATCTAGTCCATACTATGCATAAT
>NC_141057.1:48914066-48964066 GCF_041138505.1 Cibotium barometz | reverse complement strand
TTACCGTATTTAGTGCATTTCTAGCACATAGTTTGCATTCTAGTCATTTTTTGTTAGCTTGAAATCAACTTACAAGAAAAACCAGAGCACATCACCCATCTTGTACGAGATTAGACAGTGATAGTGAAGCAAAATACAAGCTCATTTGTAAGACCTTCTTAAATGGCAAGCATTTTGTACTTCAAAGCATCAATTATTGGGGAAGGGTTAAATCCTTGGGAAACTCATCATGGAAAAATACATGTGCATAAACATCAAAAGCAAAGGAAAGGTGCATTAAACACTATCATGAGCATGCTCAAAGAACAAGTGCATGAGATGACCATAGCACACAACATAACATCCACACTAATTGCATCAAAGGTATATAATTTAATTAAGCACCAAGCATCAAGTGGCAACAAGAAGAATGATGTCCACACCAAAGAAGCTGTCAAAGAGCCAAGAGTCAAGTCAAAGAGAAAAGACCAAGAGCCAGGGAACATCCAACAAGGTGAAGAAGGAAACAACATCGACATGAAGAACAAAGGAAGCAACAAGGGATCTTCATCAAGCAAAATCAAGGAGATCTCGAGCCAGCAACAGCAGTAAGCAACATCGAGCAACCAACCACTACCCTAGCCATCTGTTGTAAGAGAGGGGTCACCATATGAGTTGACACCCATCTTATCATCTGTTGTAAGAGAGGGGTCACCATATGAGTTGACACCCATATGAGTTGACACCCATCTTATCATCTTTTTTATTATGTGTGTATCTACGTGACCATCTCCTGAGAGTAGCCACTTGAGCAACCAAGGGGGGTAATGATTGTTGTAACCCTACTCTTAGAAGAGACCTCTAGACCCCAAAGATAGGTCAGGTCTCTATCAAGGGGGGGACCTCACTCTTAGAGATGACCTCTAGGTCTCAAAGATAGGTCAAGTCACCATCAAGGGGGGATGAAAATATGTTGTAAAACCTCACACCCGACCACCTTGCGTAGCCCAAAGATTTGGCACTAAGGGGGGGTGTTGAGAAATGTGGTGCCAAAGAGCACAAGGAAGAGGTAGGGAGTGAGTTGAGTAGCTAAGAAAGTACAAAGCATAGCATGAAGCCACATGAGCAAAGGGATATATCCCACATTGATGGATTCCAACAAAATTGAATAGTCTAGGAAGGGGAGTTGCATAAGGAATGAATGGTGCTCTAAACCTAGGGGGGAAGCTACACAAAGACAAAGGGAGCCAGCCAGAAACATGCCCATATGGATCTCTAAAATTATGGGTAAGTATGATGGAGCCAGTGATCTCTGTACACTTCATAAAAGTATTTGAATAGAGATGTGAAGCTTTTGGAAATCCTAACTTTCCTACCAAAGCACTTCCATTAAATCTATGCCTTAAGTAGGCAAGGCCACACTAGGTGGTTCATTACTTTAGGGATTGAGATTAAGGTGTTCATTAGATCATTGAAGTAAGCCTTCATCTATAGAATTTCAAGGCAAGGCCCTAGCGGAGTGCAACAAGAGAACTCTACAAAATAGAGCAAAAATATGAGGAAACTATACAAGATTACATCTTGTGTATGAAAACCTTGAACTCACGATGTGTGAGGACTCAGAGAAACTCAATGATGTATAAATGTAGAGATGTTTCCTCATGAGATTGAAGAAAAATACTTTGCTTGATCATAGTCGTAAATCTAGATTCTTTTGATCAATATTACAAAGTAGCAATCTCTATTTAGACAATAACATGTTGGAGGATAATTATGAAATGGGATCTTCCTAAACTATTAGAATCAAGGTATACAGAAAATTTGATCTTTGAAGTGTCAAACAACAAATTCTATACTACCTTGCTTGAGATATTTGATAAAAAATATCCAAGAGAAGGATTAGTTTAAGCATATATTGTCACTAAAATCCCTTTTGCTTGTTGAACAAATGTGTTTTTGTACATTACCATCACTACCACCCTAATTCATAATGTGTTGTGTCCATTACCATCACTACCATACTAATTTGTAATATCCATTCCCTAAGCTATAGTTCTATATCGTAATCATTGTAAAACCTTAGGACACGATGCCTCACGATATCTCCAACTACGTGCAATAAGTGCAGAAAGATAACCTTAATTGCTAGTTGATGTCTATACTATAAGATAACATTTCTACACACTGCAATCATTGTAAAACTTTAGGACACGATGCCTCATACTGTCACTAACTATGTGCAACAAGTGCATAAACATAATCTCAATTTTTAGTTACATTACTAGTTGCACCCCAACCCTGACGATAGGTGCATCACCCCTTGCATAATCAAGTGGCATGACCCAATCAATGGGCTGCCACACCTCAAGCCCAAGAGACTCCATTGGGAAATCAAGTTCTTTTAACCTAAAAATAAATAAACCAAGGGGTAGGGAGTAGCTAGACTATCATCATGCTTCTATTGTCGTGGACTGCACCATGTGCAAAAACTACCCCAATTGGGTTCGCAACTCTACTGATGCCTTATAACCCCTATGTGAGTGATGTGCACTTGATTACATGTTCATAGACTAACCAAGTAGAGCTACTATAAGGGCCCTATGTGAATGATATGCACATATTCATAGACTACCTGAGCAAGGCTACTATAATGCAATAAATTCTGTAGTACTCAAAATATCTTGTGTCTGCAATGATGGGCAGTTGTCCACAATTAATTTGACTGTGCCCCATATTTTTGGAAACCAAGGTGCAAGCAAAAGCCAAAAAGTCTACATAGCTAACCATGTAGTGGGGTTTTCATCTTTACTTTGAGTTCAATATAATCCTTACACGAATAGCTTACTGAAGTTAGTGACAAGAATGAACTGATCGTATAACTATATTTGCCCTTTAAGATAAAACTTGCCTTTCATAGTAAGTAGAAGGCAAAGTAGAAGACAAAAAAATTACCATGTGAACATCCTCTTGCTAGAGTGAGTATACATGAGCTTTGTTAAACCTTAAAAAAGAGAGAAAATTAAATTATCATGCCAGGGTGAGTGATTATCTTTATTAAACCTTAAAAGAGAGAGAGAAAATTTGTAGGTGATTGAGCCCACGGGCACGTAGCTGAGTTGGTAGAACAATTGGGTTCCATTGCAAGGACCCAGGTTCGATGCCATCAAGTTGCGCGGACGGGGGTGTGTGTTGTCAGAGCCGATGGATAATCCACCTTCCCAATAACACAAAACTTGTATAGGTGATTGTGGGTCTTGTTCAAAGATGTGGAGAACTTGCTATTTAGCTGACTACTATATTACAATATCTAATTCCTTCAACTACTCTATGGAGCTCACTTTGCACTATGGTCTACTGCTTTCATCAATACTTGCTGCTCCTTATATAGGCATGATGCCACAGCTGTGGGATTTATTGATTTTCTTGTAATATTGATCGAGGATCATTCTTATGAGACATGAGAATGTCGTCGCGCGTGATCGCCCACGAATGGAAAATCTCCTCAACATGAAAAATCTAAATTTTCTTGTAATATTGATCGAGGATCATTCTCATGAGACATGAGAATGTCGTCGCGTGTGGTCGCCCACGAATGGAAAATCTCCTCAACATGAAAAATCCAAATCCTAAAATCTCTGATTCCCTCGTGCTTGCCACTACGAGTCTCAATCTGCTCTATCGATGTTGGGACTCAACACCCAACAACATTTGCAACCCTTCTATGACAACCTTACCTAAATCGAACAGTCTAGGAAAGGGAGTTGCACAAGGAATGAATGGTGCTTTAAACCTAGGGAGCCACCCAAAAACATGACCATATAGATCTCTAATCTTATGGGGGTAAGTATGATGGAGAGGTGGACCCTTGTGTTTGAATAAAGATGTGAAGCTTTTGGAAATCCTTTACATTAAATCTATGCCTTTGGTGGGCAAGGCCACACTACGTGGTTCATCACTTTAAGGCTTTAAATTAAGATGTTCATCAAAGCATTGAAGGAAGTCTTCATCTATAGATTTTCAAGGCAAGGCCCTAGCGGAGTGCAACAAGAGAACTCTATAAAATAGAGCAAAAGTATAAGGAAACTATACGAGATTACATCTTGTATATTAAAACCCTAAACTCACGATGTAAGGATTGGGATCACTACAAGGGAGTGATGGGTTACCGGCACATATATTGGTGCCAGAACATGGCATTGTAAATGCTTCGAGCACTAGTATGCATGCCGGTATAGGTGCCAGTATAAGAGTCGGTATAGATGCCAGTATAGACACATGTAATTGTATAATATTGGCGTGCATACAAACCTATGCCGGCACTCTGTGTGTAGAAACATTTTCTTTTGGGTAGAATGGTATTCAACTATAGATTATAGCTAGATAGACCATTCTACTTGGTAAGAGTACTTGTCCAACTGTACTCATAGCTGAGAGAAAACCTGTGTTTTAATTATGTAAGAAGATAATTACATATTTGCAAGATTATATCAAAGTGTTGATCCAAGGCATGGATAGCAACACTATGTATATGCCAAAACATCATGTGTATAAGTCAAAATAGCATGCCAAAAGAGGTGTGTAGAGATAGCAACGCACTACTAGTCAGCACTACTAGAGTCATCGTTGCTAGGTTGGGGCATATCATTCTACATAAATGCATATCATTCTACTATGCAATGCAAACATTATGCAAATCAGTTAGATGGATGTAAATCAGTAGATGAAAAAGAAGAAATTACTATGCAATGCAAACATGGTAATGCAAATTAGTAGACGACTGCAAATAGTAGTAGGATACTTATTGCATTTGTTAACTGCTCCCCAATTGATGGGTGTGCCCTCAGACTCCAATCGCTCGAGGAGTGCCTATGTGCCAAACTTGTAGCCATATTTATTCTCTTGCGAAAATGGAGGACGAGCTACCACGCTCTCATACATCAACAAATTCCACAAGGTTAAATGCATGAAACTAATGCACATTATAGACGCAAAATTACAGAGATATGCAAAATAACTTATGAAGTACTCGCAAAAGGACTTGTAGCCTCCACTACTACCAAGATGCAATGAGTCTACAATCTCCATGTGAAACCATGCAACTTCCTTTTGCTGATTGTATCTATTAGGTGTGTCCCTATACTTTGCCTAGATCATCCACCACTCCTCCTCATCTATTTGCGTGATGCCATGGTTTTACCCATGACATGGTTGATCCATTGATTAGGCACTGCTTTGCCTACAGGAGTGTACTTGCTCTTAATTTGTGAGATGATGAAGTTCTTTTTGTCCTGCTCTAGGGCTTCCCACTTCTTCATCACCTCATGTGCAAACTGAATCTTAAGTAGTTGGCAGATATGTGCTTTCATCTTCTTCCCTATCTCATCCTACACCACCGCTTTGTTATGCACACATGATAAACTTTCTCTGTGGATGCTATGCGAGGAGCATAGGGACTTCTAGGTGTGCGTGGTGAACTAGATGTGGAGGAGATGGGTGGGCGCTGATGTGTAGGGGTTGATCCATCTGTGCCACCACTCCCGCCACAACAACCACCCCCACTACTACCATCTCTATGTGTAGATGAGTGACGAGTAGGTGGGGTGCATATCGGTGTAAAGACGAGTGACGAGTAGGTGGGGTGAGCGTATCGGTGTATGCGAGTGAGTGGGGATCGGTGTGACTATAGTGATAGAGGGATGGGAGGGCCCAACCCCCCAAAGTAATTCACTGCCATGGCTCTCTACCTGGGGGTTGCTTGTGACATGAGCTGGTAAAACTGCTCAAGGCTCATGGCTTATGGCCTAGGCATGAAAGAAAACTCTGGACTGCAACCTTACAAGGTTTCAACCATGATTCTACACACACTTGCATAAAGTTAAGCTTGGTCAAATGCATGTGTGCATAATGCTTGACATATGTATTGCAAAGCCTATGCATAGTCAAGCTTAGGCAAGGGCATAGGCTTGGCTATGAAAAATCCAAACCTACACCCTTGCTTTGCCTTGGCCTAGCCTTGGCTATGTATAGCCAAGTCTAGGCTAAAGCAAAGCAAGGGCAAGGGCATAGCTTGGCTTTGAAAGTAGGCTTGGCTAGGCCAAAGCAAAGTAAAGCAAGGACAAGGGCAAGGGCATAGGCTTGGTGCCCTTGCTTTGCTTTGGCATAGGCTTGGCTATGCATAGCCAAGTTTACTGTCAAAGCCAACCTATGACCTTGCCCTTTCCCTTTCCCTTTCCCTTTCCCTTGCCCTTGCTTTGCTTTGGCCTAGGCTTGGCTATACATAGCCAAGCCTTACGCATGGCTATGCCTATGCCTATGCATAGGGCATAGGCTTAGCTTTGACAAAGACAAGCCTATGCCCTTGCTTTTCTTTGGCCTAGGCCAAGCCTAGGCCAAGGAAAAGCAATGGCGTAGGCTTGGCTATGACAAATCTAAGCCTACGCCCACAATAAAATACGTGCACTGACTGCAAAAATAGAATCTCTAGAGGAATAAAGAAACTGACGTGCATTTAACACAAGGGAGTAACTCACGTCACATGTAAGACTCTACGTGCTCATAACTACCTTCGGATATGTTATACAAAATCTTTGTTCTTTTGAGCATTTTGAACCTTTACCACCATCGCAAAGTTTTGATTCATGAAGAGGTGTTGCATTGTGAGAACGTAGAGAAAAACAATGGCAACCTGCAATCAAGCGACTGAAGAATCTAATAAGAAGAGACTATACCATCTTTACATGGACTTACAAGAAGAGTATGCTCCTCTTCAAAAATAAAGAAAAGGTCCAAGAATAGATGCCATGCATAGGAAAAAAATGAGGAGAGAAGGCCTTCACCATATCGACTTATGGTGTGATGGAACAATCTACCCCAAATACCTAATCACAAACTCCACACCTCCTTTTTCCAATCCAACACAAACTACTGAAGTTTGCAGGTGACGGCTGCAAAGGCTTGCTTGGATACATATCTAGCCAATCTGCTATTACTGATATGTATAGGTGTCTATACCAACAAGAGGCAAAAGACAAAGCTTAGAAGGTTGCTGAGTGCTCACAACTAAAAGAACAACTTCAAAAAGAGGTTGACAACCCAGAAGAAGCTTAGAAAAGCAAGGAAGAAAGCTACCCCATTGGGAGATAGATAGAGAAGTAAAAAAATTTACAATATTGTTGAACTGAAACCTAGTAATGGAGGGTGCAAGCGCAGGGTCAAGGAAGCAAGGTAAGATTTCTTATGCCTTTATTACTTTGAATACAATGATAATATAGATTTAAACTAGCAATTGAGGAAACCACTCTTATTGCAAAAATGTTTTAGAGCTTGAGAAAGAGAATGTCAATCCTAATATCCTTCCAATCAAACAAATGAAAGGTTTGCTCTATAGAGCAGCATTACAAAAAACATGATTGAAGAGAAGAAGTACAAGATAGTTAAACGGAATGTTGTACAAAAATTTGTGGAAACTAACAAAATTGATGTAAATACTATTCAAGAGGCATTAGATGAGAGTGGAGTTAGCATTAGATGAGAGTGGAGTTAGCAGAAAAGGGTACACCTCTATCTTCAAGGCTATGTCATTGACTTTGAACGTGTGCTTTTGCCTACACCTGCAGAAGTATGGAAGCTAAGAGGCCTACTAAATCAGCAAGTGAATGACTACATTGGCCAATGCTTCCATATATTGAAAGCATGTTTGAGGGTGAGAACAGGAGTACTATGTATAATCCTTGGAAAAACATTTTTGTTAATCTCCAACAAGAGGCAAAGAAGAATGGTTGAGTCCTATGGTATCAATTTTGAAGAGTGCCAAGGACGTCTGAAGTTTGTTATAAAACTGGATGAATGTGAAATTGTTAAAGAGAAAAAGATTGAGCATGTGACAATCACACTTATGAATAGAGAACTAGACCCATCAATTACAGAAGGTAACCCAAAATATTTCAGTGTGCAATCAGTATAGCACATTTGGTGGTTAGGGGCATTTGAGGTTAGTAAACACTTGTAATTGGCACACTATTGCTGTAATGTCTATGTTAGTTACTAACACAAGCTTACGATTATCAATGATAAGTTAAGACAGAGGACCATGAGACACTTGAGTGGGTATCAATGATAAGTTAAGACAGAGGACCATGAGACACTTGAGTGGGTATTCCACAAAACAGAAATACCAACTATAATTAAAAATCAAGTGCAAGGAGAGCATCTTCATGTGGAAGGCAAGCAAAGGTGATTTTCAAGTCGAGTGGCATATGGCAAGTGACCTTAAAACCCTCAAATGCATGTACAACATAAGAAAAGGAGGGAGCTCAAAGACTCCATGCTTGTACTGCCAACAAACCATCATAAATTTTAGAAACTTTCTTTAGCCACATAGTGTAAACAATTCACACTACAAAGTAACATGTTTTGTATTATTTGTGCATCATATAATCTACAACCACCTGTCATCTTTTACCAAAAAAATATGGATGCCCTGCAATTTGTTCTACACAAGGGATGGAAAAGTCTCATTACACAGCACGTAATGCTTTCTTTAGACATACACAACATTTTGGGGGAGCTCCGAAAGCAAATAGTATGAATCAAGTTTTCCAATGGTTCTACCGAGGAATCCTGTAAAGATTGCACATCAAGAAGACACTTAAAATCTCACAACTAAAATTGGCATTCAAAACTGTCTAAAAGCAAAGAAAAAGGAAAATTCTTATAACAAATCAACAGTTGCACACAAGTATGCATAGTGGAGACAAAAAAAATGTACTTCAACCATCGTTGGGTTGATAGATAGGGAGCTAAACATTCACCTACATATTAAAATGCAATGTACAAGCATATTCAAGTTCCTATTTGTCTCTAAATATACAAACTTTTTTTATAATTATCTACCGAGTAATAACATGTGCAATTTTACTGCATTTATTCCCACGGCTTACGAGTGGGTGCTTTTCTTGTTATCTTGATTGGTGCCCTATTTTTTTTCAAAAGGCCTTGCTCCTCTTGCTCTTCAACAATAGGATCATCTAGCTTTTTATGTGATTGATCTCCTTCACTTTGCAAAATCTTTGGCTTCGGTGGTGTAGCTGCTTCTTTGTACCTGATAAGATGATGCTTACCATGACCATCCAACATTAAAGGGTCTTTTATGCAACTTGATAGTGCATAGGCAGTGTAGCTCATATAATATCCAGCTCTAGAGAACTGCTTGCTTGGATAATAGCCAAAAATATTGAGAGAGTAGAGCTTCTCAATCAATATAATCTTATCCTTTTGGCTATTGATCGGATGTCCTCCAAGAAATTGAGATAACCTTTTCAAGAAGAAGACAACAACTTCCCCATCATTGCAGAAATGTCGGTGATAAATTAGCATCTGTGTAGATGCTAGCTTGCTGATATAGTGTGACAAACTAGATGATTGACCAAGGCCTCTCTCTTTGCTCCTAGACGATCTCAGAAGAAATCTTTCATCTTCAATTAGCACCACTGAAATGAAGAAAACAAAGCTTTAATGAAAAAATATAGTAGCATGATAACTTGACACTTTAAATATAAAAAGACAAACCTTCATATTCTCATCTACTTCCAATTACTTGTCTGACTATAGAAAAATGTTTCTTTTAGAAGAGTCGTCTGTTGGTTCCTCAGTCTTTATGTCCTTGCTGCCAAGCATATCATATTTGAGATCCTTTTGTACTTACTTAAATGTTGCATCATCCATGTCTTGACTCTTCTCTCAAACTTGGTGGCCTTCTCAAAACAGAAAGCCAATGACTCTTGTGAGGTAAAATTGTCCTCCAGAGAGATGTAGGGATCATCCTCATCAATGAACCCAGAATCCAACCAGAATCCAAAGTGTAAGACTGGGCAATCATTGCAAGTGCATAGTCCTCAAATTCAATATACATTGTATATCATATAGCAAAACATACTCCACATCTCCAATCCTAAAAGTTGGGAGCAGTAAGTTGGGAGCAGTGGAACATCATGATTAGAGTTGTTAATGTCGAGAGCTTGATCATCAGCAACAGCTGTCTTCAATGTCTATGACCTTAAAGCAATAAGGTACATAGCAGTAACTTCTTCCTTCTCTTTCTTAATGTTGATGTCTTCCTCTACATCCTTTTCCTCAGCCTCTTCATCTTGACTTTTAATCTCACCTGAGTCCCTTGCTTCTCTCACTTCCTCAAGATACTCCTTCTCTTCAATGCCTACTCTGAGAGCTCTTGTGGTGCTCCATGCACATACCAAAGGTAGATTGCAAAAGCCAAACTTTCATCAAGGAGCATGCACTTGCATGGAACACTTTGCCTTGGTAGTTTGTGGCAATTGTTCATACCTTTTGTTGATTGCATTCTTGTATCTCATATTTGTCAATATATCCTTGATGTGGATGTAAGCTTTGTCATCAACACAAACCCTTCCTTGCTCTGTTAGACCTTGGAATAATTTGATCTCCTTAGCCAAGAAATCTTATGTTGATCCAGTATTTTTGCAAAGTCTAGTTCTTGTTGAACATCTCATAGAATATATGATAATCTTTATGGGCATTGCTTCTATGAAGGAACTCAAACAACATCATGTTACATGATTTTTTCTTTAGTAGAAATAGATCCCTACTTTTTAGAATCTAAACAAACAGAGAAGGAGACATAATATAAGAAGAACATGCAAGAAGCACATAACAAGATCTACCTTCCTTAAGTGTTTTTCCCTCAAATTTGAGGGACCTTTTCATGGGCTCTCTCTTTCCCCTTTCCATTGATCTTTTGTCTTTTTTCTACAAGAGTATCCAATCTGTATAAGCTACAATACTTAGGAATCTTGACAATTCAATTTGAGATATGGTAGTTATAGCTTGGAGCAGTCTCTTGATTTAGTGCCCAATGAGCAAAGCTTATAGATCTTTTGAGAGGCCTTTTTCTCTCTCTAGGATCTAACTAGGTAGAAAAAACAATGGTAACATAAGGTAAAACAAGTATGTTTAGAAAGAGCCAAAGAACGCGATGTGAGGGCTGGAGGATTGCCAAAATCCTAAATTGCGTTGTGTAGCGCATTTGCTGGAAAGAAGCCAAACAATGCGATATAGTTGTTTGAGGAATGCCCAGGGACTCAAATCGCTTTCTTTGGATTCTTCTTCATATAATACAACAAAATACACCCCTGACTAGACAACCCCCACACAACACAGAATCGTGCACCACCCCACAAAGCACATAATAGTCATGAGAAAGGATGAGGTTTCATACCTTCTTGGTTTTCCATCCCTATTGGTGATGTCTTGTCAGGGTTGGCAAGTCCTCCTTGAACTAGTGACAGGGTGAGAGGATGCCTTCTTGCTGGATGCTAGCTAGAAAAATGTGAGAGGGTTTGTGCTTGCAAGTGCTCCTTGAAATGGTGACAGGGTGCCTGCTTGTTGGATGCTAGCTAAAACTATGAGAGGGAGCTTTCCTGTTACAAGTGCTTCTTGAACCACTGACAGGGTGCCTACTCTGCTGATGGTAGCCAGCAGGGAGCCAGCAGGGAGTGTGGGGGGAACCAGCCACATGCAAAAGCATTGAGGAAACAAGGCACATGCTAGCTAAAACTATGAGAGGGAGCTTGCCTGTTACAAGTGCTTCTTGAACTATTGACAGGGTGCCTGCTCTACTGATGGTAGCCAGCAGCCAGCAAGGAGTGTGGGGGGAACTAGCCACATGCAAAAGCATTGAGGAAACAAGGCACATGCAAAAAGGCATATTCCTCGAGTTCAACGGATAGAAAGTGCATTTAATGCCTGCACGTGTCGCCCGCTTTTCCCACCTCGAATTGCACTGACATCATCATGAATTGAAAGTGAATGGACGTCGTTATTCTCTTATGCATGTCATTCTTTTCCATAGCTTTTGCTACTCTTCCACCACTCCTGCTCACTCACCATCTCCTTACATCAGCACAACTGGACAACCGGCTCACCACTTGACATCCATCTTAATCTGTCTATCAAGGGACACATAGGTAAGTTCTTCCTCAAGTTTTTGCAAGTTCTGGTGATAGTTATGGTGTTCTTGGGTGCATTGGAATGGTTACATAGGCTATCATAGAACACAATATTAGGGGCCACACATTGCATAGATTTTGGTGGAATGCAAATTTGCTTTTTAGGTTTGGTGTAGGTTGTACTACATATTAAAAAGTGCTAAAGAATGCGATTAAGCACTAGCAAGGGCTTTCAATCACTCAAATCGCATTCTTTGGCATGTTTCCAAAAAGACGTCGCAGAATGCAATTTGGGCAACTGGAATCAAGTGGTCTAGGGATATCGCATTCTTCGGCGTTAAATACCAAAAATTTTATGTATTTTCTCTACCAGGTACAAGTCCTTTTTTGATGAATGGCAACAAGGACTAAGCAAATAGCTAGGGTAGAGGGACAGGGTCCTCCTATTACAAGGGTTGCCACCACAGGAAGGGCACCAGCACCATCCAAGAAAGTCCATGCACATCCTTCAGCAAGCACAGACAAGGAGAGACACCCAGAGAGTGACAATCCTTAGAGAAATAAGAAAGGCACAAAAGACTATTTGGTTTGCTATCCCCAAGGCACCCTTCCAGAAGATTGTGAAAGAGGTTTGTGATAACTAGTCATTAGGAAAGAGGTGGTAGAGGTCTGCATCTACACACTCCAGGGAGCAAAAGAAGACTTCCTTATTGAGTTCTTCTAGGACACTATGCTGGTTGCTGCCCATGCCCACAAGAGTACAATCATGCATAAAGACATGGAGATCCTCAAGAGGGTATGTTGGAGATATGACCAGCTCCTTCATCCTATACTGACTGGGTAGATGTGAAGATGAGGGACATTCTCATGGTACCACCAGCAAGGAATCCAAAAGATGAAGGAATCAAGATTCAGGAGGTAACACATAATAGAGACACAAGGGCAAAGGCTGCCTATGAGCAGTCACTAGAGAGCCAAAATGATGCTGCTTATGAGGCTATATACCATGCTATTGCCATTCAAGATGTGAAGAACTTGCAGAGATTGCTAGACTTGGGGTCTAGAGTAATTATCAAAATAGAGGAGGTTGATGCTAACAGAGAGATCATTTTGTCAACAGAATGCACAAGGATCTTGAGGAAAAAATTTGCAGAGGTTTCAGACCCAATTACTTTTGCTAGATTATGGTAAGTTCCTAACTATTTGGTATAATGTTGGCAAAGAATTTTTGAAAGCCTACTGTAACCAAACCTTTTTTTAAAGCATGATGAGATCCAAGTTACTTGTAGATGCCCAACCAATGGTATATATTCTGGACCCCCACTTCTCCCAGGCTATAATAAATTTGAGAGAGCTAGTAATAAACTTAAGCAATTGGTTTACACACTACAACTTTCATAGGGTCAATACCATCCTTTTTCCCTATCACTCTCAGAGTAAGTGAATGCTGCCTATCATGTTGATATTTTTACCATGTCTACTTGAAGACTGATTGATTTATGTCTTTCTTGCAGTGGGAATTGGAACTTTGTATGCATTGATGTCCAGGATCATGAATGCTTTCTCTTCAACTCCTTATATGGGACCCATCAAGAGCTTAATCTGTATGTTTCCCTTCTACAAGTTTTGTTTTATTTTGGTAGTGTTATTTTGGAATTGTTATGAAGTACATATCTCTATTGTTGATTCTTAAAGATACTTTTCAATGCTCTTGATCACATCCCCCCCAATGTCGATCTTCTAGACTATGTTAATCCTCTTTTCATGCCTGTAAGTGCTCCCCTTCCCTCTACATATGTCGGTTTTCAATATGATGTAATAGATTGCTTATGATTTTTAATGCATGTCTAGACTCCACAATAGAAAGATGGGTACTCCTATGGATGGAGGACCTTGATTCATGCAAAATACATGTTGGGACACTTATTATGATTTTGAAAGACCAGACGTTGTAAGTATAGACCCCCATTCATTTATAATGACACTGTACATTGATCAATATGGGATCAAAAGGTAACTAAACTCCATTAATCTTGATTACAGCTTGATGAACGCAGTTACAATGCAAAGTTTGTGGATAATTTTAGGGCTAAAACTGTAAGTTCTCTACTAGACCATGCTCACAGAGTACCAAGAGGAGAGGTGCATGTGCCAAAAAAAGCAAAGACCTCAGGTGAGCATATCAAAGAGAAGGAAAGCATGGCATCTGATCAAGAGATAGGGGAAATTTTGAGAAGGAGACCAGAGAAAAGGAACTTGCTACATAAGAGGGGACAAGGGAACAAGAACCTGCTGCTGTGGCAGAAGAAGGCACTATGGAACAAGAGCCTGCTATTGCAGAAGAGGATCCCATGGTACATGAAAACGTTGCTAAAAAGGAGTTCATGGAAGAGGGGAAGCCCTTGGAGCATAATCTTGTGCCAGGAGTTGAGCCTTTGACCTCCTCTCCCACTATGGCAAAAGAACAGCCCCTGCTTGTTGAGGATCAGCTTGTGCCTTTGCCCATGGATTAGCCTCTCCCAGATGATTAGCCTTTGCCTATGCCCATGGATTAGCCTCTCCCAAAGGATGTGCCTCTCCATCATCTACACAAGCAAAGCCATAATCTGATGAGCTTGTCCCATCACTTAATCTCATGTAACTACTTTTGTAATGATGTGTAAACAAACCTGTAATTGTTGATCTTGGAAATTTTGACAATCATATTTGGGATATCTTTGCATTATATCTTGTTCTCCCTTCGATGCAATACCTGTTGTGATGTTGTGTCAATTGTATGTATGACAAAATCAGATATTAAGAAAGCTTAACTTATTTCATTTACCTTTTTGTTATTCAGAATAAATGAGAAGCTTCCTGAAACATTGCATGTTGTCTCTAGGAGCACATCAGGACGACGTAATTGTGTAAGTGTGCAACATTGTCTAAGCGATATAACACCTAACATCAATCCATCTCCGTAAACCTTAATATCAACCAATTCACTATCATCACCAAAAGATTTTAGGTCTTGATCCATTGGGACCATTTGATTTTGAATAAGCCTGCTGCATTTGTAGTAAAAAGAGAATATGAAATTATGAGTCGCAATCATATATTTGATTATTGCAATTGAGTTTGGTACCACTTCATAATAGAATTTATTATAGGTTTTTCTATCCTATCCATCATTCAGAAAGTTAAAATTATCTATAGTAGCATTGGCTTTGTAGTTGAGCATTGTTCTACAAACCTTCACATCATATTTGCTGAACAAGTCCATAAAAACTGTAATGGGCATGCAAATATTTATTTTGACAATTCTAGTTGCAATGCCTGGCCATAGAGAACACTACACTTCCGAGAAGAGTTTAGCTCTATAAGTCTCTATAATAGTGGCATGAGGAATAGGTTGCTAATCCATACTATGCCATTCCGAAAGATCTAGCCTTCTCAAGGCACCATAGGTGTTTCCTTTGTCTAGCAATTGGTATCGTAAAAGAAAATACTTGATTGGACTAACTGGGTGGTAGATCTATTTTGGTACTGTAACTCTCCAATGCTACCACGTAGAACATCTAATAGTCCCAAAATACACTTTACTAGCTACCATTCTTGATAGCATGATGGATAAATATCTGCAACAATTAAATTCTATGGTTAGAAAACACTTAAGGTTTACAAAAAACATTAAGATTTACAAAAAAAACATTAAGGTTTACAAAAAAAACACTTACAATTTGGTCTATGTTGTTGAAGATACTTGGGATAAACATGCAACACAAGTTCTTTGTGCATGTACACATGCTCGATAAAAATCTCCCTTACATTTTTCTTCCCTTCTATAGTTCTAAAATCCTTCACCCTATCTTTCCATGCTGCCAAAAATTAATTCTTTGATCTTTGCTTCTTTCTCTTATTTAGTTACATCAAAACCCAGCTATCTTTTGATACAATAAGCTTTTGCCAACACCTAGTTGTAGAAATTTTGTTGGTGGCAATCTCAATAAAGTTAATAGAAGAAGCAGGTCAACGGGGAAAAGAACTCACCTTCCTTCTTTGATCCTCTGCATTTGTCTCTACACAATGTTTTGCACAATCTTGGTGATAGTTTTTTGTTGCCATTCTTGAGAGCACGAGACCGTAAGAGAGGGTAGAATGTAGAAAATTGAAGAAGCTAGAGGAAGACGTTATTCAAGTGAGAAAACTGGTTTAGGAGGGAACCTTTTTTTGTGTCTTTGATAATATAACTACACTCACAATAGAATAATCCTATTAGAATCGAAAAGGATCTCTTTATTGAATGCAAACAGTTGTATAGTCAATAAAATATGATTCTTATTTCTTTCTTTTTTTTGGTGACGTTGTTTTCACAATTTTCCCAATGTTATGTTGGCCTTTCTCTGATTGGTGGAGAGGGATTTTTTGTTTTGGCTAAAAGGCCGCAAAATGAGCTTCATTCTTCCCTAATGAGCCTAGGCCAAGGTAAAGCAAGGGTGTAGGCTTGGCTATAACAAACCCAAGCCTACGTCCTTGCTTTACCTTGGCCTAGGCTTGGCTATGCATAGGAATGGCCATGCATAGTCTTGGCTATAGCCAAGCCTAGGCCAAAGGAAAGCAAGGACATAGGTTTGGTTTTATGCGATACCTATGTATAACCAAGCCTAGGACATGGCAAAGCAAGAATGTAGACTTGGATTTGTCATGATAATGCGACTATGATAATGTATGGGCCGCCCCACAGGGCCTTTAACTCTTACAAGAAAGAACAAAACCCAAAGCAAGGGTTTAGGGTTCATATCTCAAAGTAAGGGACTGGTGTGGAGAACTTTCCCTCTTGCAAATACACACAAAAGGAGCAAACTAATAAGGAAAAATCAATAGATAAGAGAGCAATAAGGGCAAAGGAAACATGGGCAAAACAATAAGGAAAAATTAATAGATAAGAGAGCAATTAGGGAAAAGAAAACATGGGTGAAGGAAACATGGGAAAGCTAAGCCCTACGCAACATTACATTGACTTGAGAGAGAAAGACAAGAAGATATGAGCCTGCAAAACAAAAACATACACACACTCATACTAGAAAATCCATGGCAAAGGTAAGAGAAAGAAGTAGAAAGGGTTGGAGAAAGAAGGGTATATCTCCTCTATACCTTGCAAACACACAAAAACATTGAAAATGGTTTGCACATGTTGAGAAACTCAATTTTGTAATTTTTACGAGCATCAGTATGTGTGTCATTATATGTGCCAATTAATATATACCAGTGCCTATACCGATAAATATACCGATGTAAATACTGATGCCTATACCATTGCTCATCATTTTAATTGAAAACTTAATTATACCAATGCCTATACCGATAAATATACCGACACCTATACTAGCACTTGTCATTTTGCTTAAAACTTAAATTCATAATTTGAACCTTTGCCTTTGAGTTTACCATGCCCAACATTTAAAATTTGGTCTTGAATTGGTGAAACTGACGAATTTGAACTTTCCTATGTATAAGAGACTCCATTAGCCCCAAATAAAAACATCCCAACAAACATGTGCATGACCCAAAAACTTTGGCAAACGGAGCAGACACGGAGCCACAAAATTCTAGTGATGTGGTGTACATGGAGCCATGAAATAATGACAACATAGCGCTCTAAAACACTAGTGATGTGGAGCCACAAAGTGGCAACATGGCTAATATGGATCCCCAAAACATTGGCATGGTGCCCATAAGCATGTCAATCTTGAGGAGAGATGCATGTGTTTGTGTACATGTTGTAAGTATCAACAAGTCACTCGAAAATGAAGAATTTGTAACAACCATATACGTATGTACGGTATATATCTGATGGAACGTCTATAAAATGTACATTTTTGCTCCCATGTAACATTGATGAGCCTATTGACTACATGGAAATTCAGCATGACATGACACTATCAAATACTATTTTCAAGATGAGACACCAAACAAGAAATATACAGGGACGGTACGTCATAATAAGAACCCATCCAACCACCTCAGCCAATGAGAGGACATGTTAGAGGAAGGCACGGTTGCATGAATTTACAAAATTAACAGGCCATGAACATAGGATCTTGGTGAGGAGGATGGTAGCATAGTACAGCATCGAGATACAACACACAAAGAAGAGGAATTGTGTAACCTCACTGTAACCTCTATGGGGACGCCCATTATTTTATTTCAGGATATTTTATTTTGGATGCGCCTTTTATATCATCTACCATGATTAATGTGTTTAATTAAGCGTGTGCGCTGGTATGATGTCTACCAAGATTAATGTGTTTGATCAGCTATGTGCGCTGCTGCTATAATATGGTCACGGTTAATGTGTTTAATCAGCTATGTGCATTGACTAGTATTATTTTGGATGAAGGCAATGATTCAGTGGCAAATTATGTGCTAATCACAGGTGGACCACTATGATATATTTTGGAAGACATGTGAATACCTTTTATGGTTTCATATTTAGGCATTTATGTTTTTGTAAGGCTAAGGCCTCATACCTTTGTGCATACTAAATAGTATTTTATACTTTTGGTAGGCCCAAGACTTTATATTAATGCTTGCTATATTTTTGTAAAGCTTGCACACTCATAAACTCAAACGCACTTATGCTTTGTTTTTGGAATTATCTTTTTGGAAAGCAAGCACTTTTTCTAATACATATAAATATGGGTGAGTGGTACAAGGGCCACACTCTACCCAGGGGAGATTTAACCCAATCTTATGTCGACGGTGGATGGAAAGAGCATGGAAAGATGATCATCCCCTAATTTTAAATTTTAATAAGGTCCCAAATTCACAAAATCCATAATGTGGGTGTTGAAGAGGCATCAATTTCTTTTTAATAATTTTTGGGACTTCAATTCTCTCTCTGCGGAGCGTTAGTGCAATCTCTCTTTGTGCAAATTGTAGTTTCTTTAAAAAAAATTTGACGAGAAACATCGGTTTATATACACTACTCACACACCCAACTCCGGTTACATAGATGCGCAACACCGTAGTGAGCACAGATGGAACTGGCACCACCAGCTTGGACTTCGTCCCCTTTAAGCACTTCACTACAACCAGTTGCAAAGCTTTTAAAGTTGTGTGTTGATTGCAAAGCTTTTAAAGCTTAGTTTTACAAGCTTACTATTAAAGTTTTTTTAATTAAAAATAAATAAATTTTGTAATTACTGAGCACTGCTTTCACATTACACCGACTCGCTCTCTCTTATTGTTGGGTGCAATCGTCCAACAAGTGGCCCCCTTTTGCTGTTCGGACGATAGCCCAAAAAGGAGAATGTACTACCTCTGCCAGCCGTCTGAATCCTCTATGATGGGACTAAATGACACATTATGAATCAAGAGGGATCTAAGACTGAGAAGAGGCTCGCGATCTTGCCTAATCTAGACCATCGGCGGATTCCCATCAGGCAAGTGAACTAGGGGTGAACTCAAGGTGATTGAACTAGGGGTAAACTAGGAGTGAACTTAGGGTATACCATGGGGATTTTTGGGACTTAGAAAATTTTGGAGGGGTTGAGCTCTATGCAAAAGAGGATTCGAACTTGGAACCAACCGCTCAAGCTTTCAACATCTAACCACTATGCTATGGAGAGTGTTTTCAAATTTAAATCTTGATATTTTGGTCCCTAGTTCACTTTCTTACTGGAAAATGTTTCCCTAGTTCACTTTCTTATCGGAAAAGGTCTGGATGCTAGAAAAAGTTTTTCCATTCTTACCAAAATCTCATCCACTTATATCATCCATACAATTGAGGTCAATTGTAACCTAAGCAAGAGGGATGTACCATCTATAGGGCTGTCCATTATTTTATTTCGAGATACTTTATTTTGGATGCACCTTTTATATCATTTACCATGATTAATGTGTTTAATAAAGCTATATACACTGGTATGATGTCTACCAAGATTAATGTGTTTAATTAGTTATGTGCATTGACTAATATTGTTCTGGATGGAGGCAATGATTAAGTAGCAAATTATGTGTTAATCATGGGTGGAGCATATGTTGGACCACTATGAGATATTTTGAATGGAGGTAATTATTGAGTAGTGGATTATGTGTTAATCGTGGGTGGACCATGTGTTGGACCACTATGAGATATTGTGGAAGACATGTGAACACCTTTTATGGTTTCATATTTAGGCATTTATATTTCTGTAAGGCTAAGGCCTCATACTTTTGTACATACCAAATAGTATTTTATACTTTTGGTAGGCCCAAGACTTTATATTAATGTTTGATATATTTTTGTAGAGCTTGCATGCTCATAAACTCAAAAGCGCTTGTGCTTTGTTTTTGGAATTATCTTTTTGAAAAGCAAGCTCTTTTTTCTAATACATATAAATATGGGTGAGTGGTATAAGAGTCACATCCACCCAGGGAGGAGATTTAACCCAATCTTGTGTCAACAATGAATTCTACTCTATTCTCCATCTCTCTTGTTTATTTTATTTGGTTTATTAAGGTTTGTGCTTTCAATTTATACAAATATATGTTATGCTCTAATTTTTTTGTTGAGAAATTAGAACTCCTTCTCCAAGGGTCTTTAAGGTCCTGACACACATCTACCAATTTATCCTCGAGCTCGGATATCCAAATATGCACATGCCTATCTATGTTGAACTTACAATCAATGTTTGGGTGGTTTGAAGTGTTCAAGTGTGTATGGCATGCATATGACTTAATTTTCTTGTGTATGATGTACATGGTGTTGATTAAGCATAGCTATTTCATCCTGGTAGGTTATTAAAGCACCAAATCTTGTCAGAGGGAAATGAGATGCTGAGCTCTCATGTGGAGGCCAAAAGATTGTTAAGTGCACTTGTATCCATTCTTGTCCCAACAATTGTATCCTCACATCTCATAAAATGTTCAAGTTGTGGGGCGCTTAGATACAAGCAAGATGTTCAAGGACAAAAGGTTCCTGTAAAAGTTCTTAGACACTTCCCTATCATACCAAGGAACACATGTTAAAGTGCAAATCTATAGCAAGTTTAATGAGATGGCATCAGTCTACTAGATCCACAGATAATGTCATACAGGTACCAATTGATTCCCTCATGTGGAGACACATTGAGAAGAAATGAACTATTTCCAAGGAAGAGCCTCAAAACATTCATGTGGGGGCTAGCAATGGATGGTGTGAATCCATTTAGTCTATGGAGTTCATCATGGAGCACATGGCCTGTTTGCCTTGTGAATTATAACCTTCCATCGTGGCTAACAATAAAGGAGGGGCACCTCTTGCTATTATTGATAGTCCTAGGAATGTACAAAGTAAAGAACATGGATGTATACTTGGCCCCATTAATATAGAGGATCTTCGAACACTTTGGGATGGCATGCAAGTTCGCGATATGTCCAAGCGCTATGGGCAAAGAGTTGTAACTATGCAAGCTATACTTATGTGGACTCTCTATGGACTATGCATGATTGGCCAGGCCTATGGAGAATGCTCGAGTAAACGATTAATTAAACTTGTGAGCTATTACACAACATGCCTTTTTTGTCGGTTTATAATGTTGGTTTATAATATTTTAAAGGGTTTACTATATCTAGATATAACACATGCCCATTATGTGGACCTCGATTGGATGCTCGTTACTCTACATCACTTTGAAAGATAGTATGAGGGTCATGGGCGATATTTCCCTGAGGATCACAAATTGCGAGAGGGAAATCTAGGTTGACCACCTCTTTCTTTAAAGACAAGTGAGATTGGAAGAAAGCATGGAGGGATAATGGAAATTCTACACCCCCGAGACCATTCTACCATGCACCAATAGTTGGCTACAAAATGGCCCTAGGGCCATTCTACTAGGCACAGTGATGTAGCACAAGTGAGAATAAAATGGTCCTAGTGTCATTCTACCAAGCACATTGTGTGTGGTACAATGGCCCTAGGTCTATTCTAAATCACATTGTGCATGGAAAAATGGCCCTGGGGGGATGAAAAGGCTCTCATTTTCCACAAACTTCTTTAATGGAGTGATCTTCTAATCATACTAGACCAATGCACATATTCAAGAATATGTGTGCTTTGGAAACCAATAAGTGGAGCTAAAGAAAGCAAGGACCAAAGGGATGATCTAAAGGTTGTTGGCCGCGTGGACGAATTGTATCCACAACCACAACCTGATGGGAAGGTGGTGCTACCTAAAGTACCGTGGGTCTTAAGTAAATTGGAGGAAAAACAAGTAAAGAGGACCATTACAAAGTTTCGCACTCCAACTAGATTTATGCATTGCCTGAAGTGTGCATTTACAAAGGATGACAAGATTGCTAGATTTAAGTCCCATCATTAGCACAAAATCCTATAATTTGTGCTTCCAATTGTAGCAAAGGGATGCCTCATTTTGAAGAAATAAGAGCTACCATATACAAGATTAGCACATTGGTGTGTTGGATCTCAACTAAGGAAAAAAGGAGAGATACCTTGGAGTTAGCACATCTAAACTACATTGAGGCCATGTGCATGGTCGAAAAGTTTCTACTGACAAGTATCTTGACCATTCACATCTAAACTCCATTGAGACCATGTGCATGGTCGAAGAGTTTCTAGTAACAAGCATCTAAACTCCATCAAGGCCATGTGCATGATTCAAAAGTTTCTACTAACAAGTATCTTGACCATTCACATCTAAACTCCATTGAGACCATGTGCATGGTTGAAGAGTTTCTACTAACAAGCATCTAAACTCCATCAAGGCCATGTGCATGGTCGAAAAGTTTCTACAAGCATCTTGAACATTCATGTCGTCAACGAGGTTGTAGTTACAGGGTTAATCCATAGTCTTTGGATATTTTTTTCTAGAAAGATTCATGAAAACTCTAAAGGGATTTGTTTGTTAACAAGTTTGCCCAGAGGATAGTATGGCTAAAGGATGGATTGTATAAGAATATCTTGTTTACATAACAAAATTTCTCAGTACATCTAACCCAAAGATGCCTCGGCTATGGAGCCACGAAGAAGATGATAGAGTAGTTGGGGAAGCGCCATAAGGAAATAGACTCGTAATTAAGGACGATGGACAACACCTTACACGGGAGAAGATAAATAAATTTTGAATCTTGAATTCTAATGCTATGATTAAATGGATTCAAAGATATGAGGAGGTCAAGGCACAACCCAACCTTGATCTATAGAAAAGCAAGCCATTTAAGGCATTCCTTGAAATTAATCTTTTTTAGGGCCATAGATCTACTCGAGGATGATAGAATAGATGATGATCTATGAGTTTGTAAGTATTAAATTTCAATATTTTTCTTGATTAATACCTCCATGCATTAACATAATATACATAAAGAGAAGTATTAAGTGATTGCTAGCGCCAAAGGAGTACTCCCAAAATTGTGTAATTTTAGCTAGAGTGGTAATTAAGTTGCCATATATTATAAACACATCCATTAGCCTGGAAACTTTGTAAAAGTAAAAAAAATTACTATTTAGCAATACATATGCAATATGTATGCAATTACTATTTAGCAATACGTATACAAGGTTTCACCACTATGCCATTATTGAGAGTTTTGATCTTCCACAGTACAAGAAAATTAGAATCTAGTGATATTTTTATTTTATACATTGAATTGCACATTTTTAATATCATAGATGAGCTCAAAAAGGCTAAATATGGTAATTTCGATTATAAATATGACTACACTTTAATATTTTTTTCGGTTTGTAAAAAAGTAAAAATTTTAAAATTTCCCCTAGTTACTGATGTGTTTATCACCGCATATACCAGTGTATATACTGGTGCTTATATCAACGCATATACTAGTGCTTATACCTACACATATTCTGGTGCCTTATGATATGTCTTTTCCTAAGGTGTACCACCCCATGACTTATACCAATGCGTAACTATCACCGGTAACTGAGTGCCATCGGTAACCCATCATTCCCTTATAGTGGATATATGCATGAAGAGATGGACAAAAACCTGTGTCCCAGATAGTGGTTTATAACCGGTTGTAAAACACTTCTAGGCAAAGTTAGAGAACCAAAACATCTCCAAAACATGTTCATTAAAGCTTATTATAAATTTAAAACATCTAAAAAAGCAATAAAGAAGTTACTAAATATAGCTTATTATTCTATTATATGTACTAATAGTGACCAGTCTTCTTCAAGTAGTAGAAACCAGTTCAAGCAATCAGTTGAAACTCTAACACCTTATCATGCTTTCACCCACCACTCAGAGAAACTCAATGATGTATAAATGTAGAGATGTTTTCTCATAGGATTGAAGAAAAATACTTTGCTTGATCATAGTCCTAAATCTATACTCTTTTGATCAATGTTACAAAGGATCAATCTCTTTTTAGACAACAAGATGTTGGAGGATAATTATGGAATGGGATCTTCCTCGTCTAAACTTGTAGAATCAAGGTGTAGGAAGAATTTTATCTTTGAAATTCCAAACACAAAATTCTATATTGTCTTGCCTTAGAGCTTTGATAAAAAAATCTAAGATAAGGATTAGTTTAAGCATCTACTACTGTCCCTACTAAAACCCCTTCTACTTGTGGACCAAATGCATTGGGTACATTATTGTCACTACCACCCTAATTCATAATGTGCTATGTCCATTACCATCACCACCACCCTAATTTGTAAGATTCATATCCTAAGCCAACATTTCTATACTGCAATCATTACAAAACCTTAGGACATGATGCCTCACAATATCTCCAACTATGTGCAATAAGTGCACAACCTTAAGTTTCTAGTTAATGTCCATAACCTAAGCCAATATTTCTATACTACAATCATTATTAAAATTTAGGACATGATGCCTTATAGTGTCTCTATGTGCAAGAAGTGTATAAAGATCATCTCAATCCTAACGCCTAATGATAGGTGCATCACCCCTTGCATAATCAAGTGGCATGACCAAATCAATGGGTCACCACACCTCAAGCCCAAAAGATACCATTAGGAAATCAAGTTCGCTAGGAACTAGTTACACAATCATTATGCTTCTACTGTTGTGGATTGCACAAGGTACAAACTACCCCAATTGTGTTGGCAACTCTGTTGATACCTTATAACCCCTATGTGAATGATGTACACTTGATTACATGTTCATATATCAAACATGAATCTTTTCTCCAAGTATTTACATGAGCCTATAATTAAAATAAATAAGGGTGAATACGTTAAATTAATACCCATAACCAGGGATTTCATTAACGTCTTCACAATTTCGTGATCACGTTAACAAAACCTGTTGTTAACATATTAAAACTTGTGATCACATTGTATATTCACATGACCTGAGCAATGACCTGCCAAAACCCACTAGTCCCGTAACACCTCCGGGCTTCTTGTTTTCCTGGCGGGCCTGTCGGGATATTAGATATCCCGGTGGGCTTGCCGGGAAAACAAAAGAAGCCCGGAGGGGTTCTGCCATGTTTATAAACATTGCCCGACACCCATCATGCAACTTTTGGGGAGATAGTCCTTGTTTTGGGAGCGTGATATCTCTCCTCAAAGTACTTGTAGAGCTCTCGAGTTGCTAGAAGTGTCCTCTTGGGAAGAACGTCCTTATCTTAGGGGCTATCGTCTTTCCTTGTAGGCACTCCTAAGGCTATTGAGCCACTCGTCCTTAGTTCTTTGAATTGGGGGCAGGGTGTGGTTCGTAGCTAATACTTGCGGAGATTTAGGGACAAAGTTGGAGTCATTCAGCTTTGCATTTGAGCTACGTAGGTAATCTACCTCATTCTGATTTATGAATGGTTTGATGGAGTCAAGAGTCCTGCTTAGGGGCTTGTATTGGTTCTTGATACTTGATATAGTTTAGAGTAGACAAGGGTCTATTGTCCTATACTAGAGTATTGGGCAAGCATAGATCTTTGATTTTCTTTGTGAATGTTAGAGAAGGTCTATTGTCCTATACTAGAGTATTGGGCAAGCATAGATCTTTGATTGTGTAAAGTATCCTTAATTGGGTATAAAAGGCAACCTTCATTGGGGGTGCAATGTGCATGATAGTTTGGAAGTAGTTTTGTAGTCAGACCTTGCAAGATAGTTTCGAAGTAGTTTTGTGTTATGTGATGATCTTTTGTGTTTGTCAAGATAGTTTCGAACTGCTAATGTATGTTTTGTAATACGTGAGTGACTTTGTTGTTTTTTCATTTGTGTATTCATTTGTTATATGCTTGGTTGAATAGGTTATTTGAGATGGAGGACAATGTTGGATCCAGTGATACCTCCAATAGAGTCCAAATTCCAAATAGTAGGAAAAAAAAGGCACCTAGGATAGAGTGGCAATATGCAATTAACGTTGGTGATCGATTCATAGATTGGGAGTGTAAGCTATGCCACGCAGTAAAATCAAGTGGGGCGCCTCGACTAAGAGAACACTTTTTAGGCGGAGCGAAGAAAAAGTCATGTACCCACCCCTCTGCACCTGCAGTGGCCAAAAGCATAAGAGAAGAAATTCAAAAGAAAGATTCAAGAAAACATTACACTCCTACCGTTAATGTATCAAGGCAACAAGAACACTGTTGTTCTAATCATCAAACTCCCGCTACATCGCCTGCTTGTACTCCGAACGTCAATGTGCAAAAAGTAATCTACCCAGTGCATCTTCCTGCAAGCAGAACTTTGACGTAGGAAATATACCCATGCGTCAAACTTCATTACAAGAAAGCCTACGTCAAGGTCGGCTCGATGATGCACAACTCGCCCTTGCTGAAGCGATTTACTTTTCTGGGAGTGCTATGATGATGGTGGACAGTGAGCATTGGAAGAGAGCATGGAAGAAAATTGGTGAGTTTGGACCAGGGTTTTCACTGCCTACGTACCATGCTATGTGAAATGATCTATTAGAGAAATGTTATGCTCAAGTAAAAGAACGTATACAAAGAATAATTCTTAGCAATATAGAGCTTTCTGGATGTAGTATAGTAAGTGATGGATGGTCTAATGTACAAAGAAAACCATTAATTAATATAATGGTTAGTTCACCTAGAGGTGAGACTTTCATCCGTGCCATGGATTCTGCTGGTTCAATCAAAACTGGGGCTTACATTGCTCAAGTCATTAGCTCTGTGATAGAGGAAGTGGGTGCCAAAAATGTAGTTCAAATCGTCATGGATAATGCAAAGAATTGCAAGAATGCATCCAAAATCCTAAAGCGACACTATCCACATGTTTTTCTGGTAGGCTGTAATACTCATAGTTTGAATCTTGTATTAAAAGATTGGTATAAAAGTGATGATACCAAATGGTTTGCCTCAATCGTCGACACTGCTCCAGCTTGTGAGATTCATTCTGAAGAGATAGAGAGTGTTAGATATTTTTCGACCTCGCATGTCAATTATGTTAAAGCTTCCAGCGGAGACTAGGTTTTGCACTCACTTTTACACTTTTGAGTCTCTTCTTCTAAATAAAGATGCAGTTTGCGAAACATTTACATGCATGGCATTTCATGACTGGGAGAGCACTCAACTTGAAAAAGTGAAAGAGAAAATCGAAGTCTTGAAAGCAGCGCTTACGAGAAGAAGTTGGTGGAACAGTGTGATGGATGCATACCATGAAATGATGCCTGTTATGTATGCCGTACGAAGTCTTGATCAAAGAGCGCCTAATCTCGGGAAAGCATGGATGCAATGGTGGACTATTCCAGTGGAGTTTGGAGTGTCCTGAGAAATTAGAGCATTCAGTGGTGGAAAAGCAATGGCGTGTATCATTCTCCAGTAGACAAAGAAAAATCCTATTGAAGTACTTTCATGCTAGATGGATTGGAGCGCATTCACCACTACACAGTGCTGCTTACATGTTAGATCCTGAATATTGGAATATGGATTTGGTGTCCAACGTTGAGGTGGTGCAAGATTTTTATAAAGTGGTAAACACTTTTTATAATAATGTTGATGATCGTGTAAAGTGCATAAAGGATATGACCTCATTTCGATTGAAAGAGGGTTTATTTTCCAACTCCCTTGTTCAACAAATGGCTAAAGAGCAACCTGCATGGAAGTGGTGGATGATGAATGGTGGTAAGCATTATGCTTTATTGCACAACCTTGCGATGAAGGTTCTAAGTCAGTGCTCTTCAAACTCTGGCTCAGAAAGAAACTGGAGCATGTACAAATATATTCACAGTACAATTTCTTGCAGATCGAGCAGATAAACTTGTTTACATGTATTGCAATGAAAAGATCTTGCGAGACATTGAAAGCGAAGAGTATGAAGAAGATATGCCCAGATGGATGTACGATTGTGATGATATAGTAGACGAGAACTTTGATGTTGGGACGTACATCATGCACTACCCTTGAGATAGAAGACAATTTAGACATTGACTTAGAAGAGCTTAATTTAGCAGACGAGAGGGTAAACGGTGAAAGAATTTTGGAGCAAGATACTGACATAGAGGAAGAAGTCATTTCATTAATTTCATAAAAAGTACTTGTACAAATGATTGTATTTGGAGAAATTATCAATACAAAAGTAGGATTTATGTCTTTCTTAGCTTTCATCTTGAAATAAATTGCGAATTGCACAAGGAGTTGCATCTAAAGGTCCTGGTGGTTTATATTCGCTAGCCATGCCGAACACTGTATAAATACCTTGATTTATTGGGACACTGCACAATGCACATGTGGAAATATTTTGCATTTGCCTCACTAAACATATTAAGTGGTAGTAGTGTCCACAAGGTAGTATATACTGGCCACTCCACCCATCGAATACTTTGTAACATACAGGACATTGGGGGGTGGAGGAACTAGTAGCCTCAGCAGGACATTGGGGGGTGGAGGAACTAGTAGCCTCAGCAGAAACTCCCACAAGATCAGGATGTATCAAAAAATGAGAGATGTGGTTCCCTTGGCGCACAAGAGCTATACGTGAAGAGATGGTCTGTACATCTTGGCTGATCTTTGTGAGCTGCTCTTGAATCCCTCTATTGGCCGGGGGAGGAGTTGACGCTTGAGATAACCGTACAGCTTCTTTCTCCTTCTCTGCTAGCTGTGCCCCTAAGCTTTCTTTGACCTTGTTTAACTCCAATCCAGCACCCTCCACCATGAGAGCAAGTTCCTCCCTTGTGAATGTCACTGTCTCTTCACGTATGTCGTGGGTGTTGACAGTAGTGGCCTCTCTGGAGGCGAAGTCCACTGGAGTTTCTAGGATAAATTGTGCCTATAGCATCTTAGCAAAATAGAGTGGAGCGTTGACGTTATGGAGAGGTCGACCGTACACCTCCAAGAAAATGCGCTCGGCATTAATTTTGATATCATTATGAGTGCAATGCGAAAACTTCCATCTTCCCTTCTTAATCTCGCCATCTGGACATGGCCGTATTTCCTTTATCATCTCTGTGGTTACGCGTTTATTTATGTCTTTCCATTGGGCATAAGTAGGATTTGTCCATTTCGACAACCTGCATGTTGTTCTCGTAGCTTCGCGGGCTGTCAGTCCATGTGCAAGGGCCTTCATTCGCTCATATGCCTTCTTGGCTAACTCTTGATGCTCGTTTGCTTGCGCTTCTGCCATATCTGCATGAACGTAAATGACTTTAGGATTTTAATGAACTGTAAAGATCAACGTAAGATAAATTGACCATTACCCTCAAAAACTTAAAGTTTAACACCACGAGATGAGATATGTATTGCAAAGACTCAATGAGAAATATCCACTTGACTCAAAAAATACTTCAAACAATGCGCGCACATCAAATTTTGAAGAGAAAACATAAACTTAAACACCACAAGAGGAGAGAGATATTGCAAAGACTCAATGAGAAAATATTTCAAAAAATGGGCACATATCAAATTTTGAAGAGAGACAAACAAAGAGCCATTCTTGAAACTTAATCTCCTGATACTGTATCATTACAAAATTGGGGTGAATGACACCGATAGCTCTACAAGAGGACGGTGTGCCCTCGTTGGGTCAGTATTTAGTGATCTAAAAAATTCCACTACTTGCAAAATAGATTTTCGCTCGTCGCGATTAGGCAGACACATCCAATTTTTGACTCTATAAATAATAGTATCCATGGTAACTTTGTCATAGGAACTATTGTCCATCCACAAATCTTGTACTTTCTGCCAAAAGTCATATAAAATTTGTAATGAATACCCTAAAGTAAAAACATCAGATGCAAGAGTGTATGCATCTGCCAAAAACGGATCATAAATTTTCGGGGCTATCCACGGCCGTTTATTTCGCTCTCTGTCTGCGTAGGAGACTGCCTGTGCCACCTTCTCAGGGTTCTTGTCTGCTTCAAATACAAAATTGAGAGACACCCATTTTTTGGGCACTCTCAGCAGTAACCCGCAATCGATAATACCTACGCGTGGCTTCAACTCTTTTGTAAAATCCAACACTACATTGAATGGATGTAGGTCGGTATGTACAATTCCTGTCAAATGTGCTGCCGCTAGGCCTTCCACCAGGGCATGCATAATATGTGGCATGGTTATTACTATTTGTTTTATTTTAGAAAGTTCTAGATGACTTAAAGGAATATTATCGGACGGGGGTTTTCTCCATCCTCGATCCAAACGGAAAATTGCTCTGGTGAACTTGCTGAATCTGAAGGAGACCTTCAGAAGAGTATCACCAAGCGAGCCGCCATTATAGTATGGGAAAATAGTGATCCAAGGAGATTCTTTTGTGAAGGCAATACACCTGACAATTGATGGGTGTAGAACCTGCATACCCTGCTCTGCCTGGAAGCTCTCAAAATTGGCGCTGCCTTCTCCTTTGTAGTGCTTTCCGCAAAAAGTAATGTGCTCTGGCAAAAATGATATACCTCTAACTGTATACTCTTTTACTATGCCAAAAACACCAGAGCCTATTGTTCGCCCTTCAAGCAGAGCCTCGTGCGGGATGCCAATGAGGTGTGTGCACATAGAATTGTAGATTGTACGATTAATGGCACCTGTCCCACTCGCATCTGCCTGGCTGGACGTTGCAGCGATGTCCTGGGCAATGCGCACTCTTTTTGGGGAGTGACTCTGCATCCAGCGTCTTCATGCGCTTGCTCTTGGCTCTTTGCTTGCTCCATACAGCGTCCCATAATTGTAGACGATGCTCTTAGCTTCAGGCGGGGCAGCATCTCTAAGATCATTGCATGCTACACGCATGCTTCCCAAAATAGTTCGTGTTATATGTTGATGGTTGAAGTCTGCTATCTTTTGTCTATCAAGCAACTCAGCGTTGCCTCCGCTTCGAAGTCGACGCTCTGCATTTTTCCATATCTGCTCTAATAGATCTCGCATGAGTATCTCAGACTCATTGATCTTTTTGACGACGTCATCTGCACATTGTGACACTGTGATGACTGCTTCAATGCGAATTGCTCGTAGAACTATTTTACGCTCTTCAGGAGAAAGCATGTTGGTCGTCTTCGTAAATCTAGCAAATATCACTAAATACAACAAAAACAGAATATTAAACAACATTACTGAAATCAACATCAAGCAATACATCATCAAACGTGAGAGAACAGCAACAAGTGTATCATTACTTATCAATGATCAAACAAAAACGGAATATCAAATAATATTACTGAAATCAACAACACACCTATCGTGACAGAGAGACAGAGAGAGAGAGAGAGAGAGTTGTGAAGTGTATCATGAGAGAGAGAGAGAGAGAGAGAGAGAGAATTGTGAAGTGGGGGAGGAAGAGAGAGAGTTGTGACAGATAGAGAGAGAAGAAACATTAGATGATATTTTCAATAGTTTTGTGAGTTCCTAAAGAGAGGAAAATAATGTACTGTCCTATATTTTAAGAAAATAGAGGGAGAAAAAGGAATTTATTAGGGATTATGTATATTTTAAGAGAAAAAAAATAACTCCTCATCTACACATCTATCGTGTTGTGAAGTGTATCATGAGAGAGAGAGAGAGAGAGAGAGAGAGAGAGAGAGAGAGAGAGAGAGAGAGAGAGAGAGAGAGAGAAAGAGTTGTGAAGTGTATCATGAGAGAGAGAGAGGGGGGAGGAAGAGAGAGAGAGATATTCATTTTTTCGAGTTACGATATTATGAAATTAAACTTAAAGATAATATGATGTAAACTTTGATCCATGAAATACTCATGCCGCGTTACCAACCAAGTATCGCATGGATCACACACAATAAAAATAATACAAGTCAAATCAAGCAAATTTACGATATTTTTTCGACCACGTTAACGATCAAATGCCGCAATATGCAAAAAACAATATATGCACTAGCGGACGACACCAACTTGCCGCGTTAACGACAAAATGCCGCCCGATTCTATGGGAATACGAATAGGATACAGACATACACTGGCCGCGTTATCGACCATATGCCCGCATTTGACAAAGGGAAGGGAAGGGAAGGTGACATCGTCATAACGATACTATGCTTGCTGCGTTACCGACTAGTATCGCTACGGCGTGCCATACTTACCATAGGACACAGACCAGTCGCGTTACCGACTAAGTGCCCTAGGATAAACACCATTCCAAAGAATGGCCTTACACACACACCCCTCGTGTGGTGGACCACACACATCCTGCCACGCATTGCGACAATGGGCGGCTGCCCGCACGAACACACACAAACACACACACCCACACAAACACACACACCCACACACACCCACACAAACACACACACCCACAACTATCATTACCTATGTATACTGTCAGCAATGAACTCCCAAAGGGCCCCTCTGGCCCATATATATACAAAATTGTAGCCTGTCGGGTTAGATGACGACCCCGACGGGATCCGCCGGGTTTTTAATTTTCCCGGTGGGATTTTAGCCGGTTATCAGGGAACCTCCCACCGGATTTTTTGGGAACATGTTAACATGTTAACATGTTAATAACATGTTAACACATGTTATTAACAAAAAAAAAATTATGATCATGTGAATATAAAATCATTGCCCATAACATAACATAAGAAGAAAAATACTCCACAACATAACAAGAGCATTGGGTGCAATATCCAACTCGAGGTGTGTGGCTTCTCCTCCCACACGTGGTATTTATGTCATATTCATAGCACCTTTTTCACTTTTGGGCTTTTGAGTTACATATAAATAACTTTGTCCAAAGTTTCAAAGGTTTACACATGCTAAAATCGTTGCCCAATAATAAATCAAATGGACTTATACATACACAACTAATTGTGTACACACGCTCATTAAATAATCTTATGCACATAAAATAACCTTGTGCACATATGCAAACGCTAGCCACATGATAGGCTAAAAATGATCAGTTAAATGCTAATACAAAAATATCGATTAGCACATGATCTTCGTCTTCACACTACCACTTAGTCCACCTTCCCAACAAGAGATACCTCAATCAATATCTCACTACCTATACCCATAGACATAATCCACGTTAGTTAAACAATCAATTGAAGTCACATCAATCAATCCCAACACCGTCATGAGACATCGACAACCATAATATTAAATCACATGTACCCACACTGGCATGGCACACCTGAGCACCCCCCCATATAAAATTAGCAATATAATTCCCAATAACTCAAGAGTGATTTCCATAAACAATTGTCCTCAGTTGCATAAATGTATGAGAGGATGGCTTCATGATTGGTGTGGAAAACTCGATCAACACATAATGCAGATATGCAAGAGTCTAATCAAATGAACATATGCGAAACGAGTCTAAGTGTCCCCCATAGCGGCACATTCCACACACATAAGATGGTACAAGATAGAAGACATAAATGTATCTGGTGTAACTATATGAAATGAACTTGATGTCTCATACCACTAAATTAACTCCATATATGGCTCCTTTAGAATTCAAGTTTGAGACGACAGAGTGGCTAGGTTTCTCTAAAACTTAAATTTTGATACAATTTTAATTTATCTCAAAATAATTTTTAATTTAAATTCTTTCTTGGAAGATCATAAATCAATATCTATGCTGTGAAAAGTGTTTAGAGAATGTGTGTTAAAGTCTAGAAGACTCTTTAAATGAAAAGTGAGTAACATGTTAATGAAATTGTTCTTAATAATCAAGTTATTATTCAAATCTTGTTGTAGAGGTTGAAATGGTCTTGACTTAAATTTAAATTGTTTAGATATGTTAATATAGATGTTAATACTTGAATTCAAAAATTATAATTTCTCTTAGAACGTTTATAATTCCTAAAGTATTAATCTCTTGGTAGAGTTATTAGAATAAAATCTAAGTGTTTCTTCAGTTACTCAGTTTGACAAAATGTTAACCTTGGAACTATGGGTTACTAAGGTTTACTATTTAAGTGTTTATGATCTAGAAATGATATAACAAATGTAGAAACAAATTTGAATTATTTATAAAAAGATTTGAATACATACCTCCACAGTTTGATGGAGTGTCAGTGATGTTATCCTCTTGCTTGAGATATTTGCCGTTGGTTGTGCATGTAGAAAAGAACTTGTTGTTCTTTTTCATCAGTCAAAAAACTTTTATCATAATGTCCCTTTTGACGACATCTGAAATATGTAGCGACACGTTTCTCAAAATTTTTATTGCTAGTCGGGTCATGTGTGTCTGTTTTCTTAGATTTGTTAACTTTTCTTATTTGATTCTTATTGCTTTTACTTGATCATTTTAAAACTTTCTTTTGAAATTCTTCTTGAAGTTTGGGTTCTTTATATAAAAACTCGCAAAGAGAGTCGATTTATTGTTGGATTCTCGGACATTGTGGTGTATCTTCCATAACTAAAACTTAAGGAATAATAAATATTTATAATGAGAAGAGTGTCAAAAAATGCATATCTCATTTGTGTTATATCAACATCGTTGAAATATTCTGGCAAAATAATTTGATACTCCAAAAGCATATTTATTAAGTATGATTCTATATACTTTCCATGAATATAAAGTATAAACTTTTGCTAAAGTTAAATATTTTTGAAAAAGAGAAAAATAACATCTAGATTTGATTTTAAAGTTGCAATTGTAATAGATTTAAAAAAAACTATTTAAATAAAGCTTGATATCATAAAATAAAGTCTAAACTAATTATTGATGTTGAGGTAGTAGAGTCTTACCTTAAATTGATGGGTTGATTACTACATAATGAAATTTGAAATCAGTAACAATGTTAACAATAGCAAATTTTATAGAAAATTTTAAAGTCTTCTAATGATACAAGTATGATTTGATACAATTACGTTTTTAGATGGTAACTTAGATTTAAGGTAATAGAAAAGAGTAAGAAATTCTTCATTAGTCACTATTGGATCATATTCTATGTTGTATCCCTGAATGATATCCAATGGTCCATGATTCGACAAAAATAGATGTTAGGAGTGAAAAATCTAGTGTTTCCCATAGGTATTATGACAAAGCACTATTCATGATCCCGTGTCCATATTTTTGACCATTTATGCTCTGGTTTATTGTTGAAGATTTGTAGCAGCTAGTGGAATAATTTGGCATTTCGTTATGATAAACAAGTAAGCTGGGTACACTCTGACATCAGTCGTAGAAGTTCTGAGAATGGGTAAGGGTCATGGGGAGATGTCCGAGTCATAATGCTTCAGCCAAAAGATTTCTAGTGATTAGAAAATTTTAGATTTTTAGGATCAAGAATCTATAATGTGTACTTATAGGTATTGTCTCTTGCATCTACTTTTGGTTTCAACTGGAAGCTTAATGAAAAGCTCTTTGGATTTTAAAAAAAAAAATTGGAAGATAAATAAAGATGAAAAGATCTTTGGATAAGTTCTTTTTTGAAGAAGCTCATAAGCTTATAAGGCTTATTTTACAAAACTTTTGTTATATAAATCATATTAAAGCTTTATTCTTTATAAAAATTAAAAAAAAGCTTAACAAAGCTTTAAATCAATAATCAGCGCAACTTTTATTAGCAAAAGTTTATAAAGCTTTAATCTTTTTTATTTAAAAAAAAGCTTAACAAAGCTTTTAAAATCGACGCAAGCTTTATTAACAAAAGCTTGCAAAGCTTTTATTTCAATAATCAGCGCTAATCGTGCAGCGCTGGCCGGGGAAGATGGTGGAGGAGATAATAAATTTTTTTGAAAAAATGAAGCAACATATATATATTTTTTATAACTTTTAAGATTAAGCGCTCAACGCATAACTTAGGGAGAAAAAGAAGAAATAGTAAATTGGGAGAAAATAAATAAACCCAGGAGCCCCTCATCCATCCATCCATGATGGATTTCTTGCTCCATCATCAGTAGTCTTGTGAAGATTAGAGAGTAGGGATAAGGGTTTTGGGCTATGGTGAATCCATCCAAACCATTGGATTTGAGTGAGAATGAGTATGGAATCAAACCACTTTTAAGCTTGACACCTGGTTTTCTCTTGTGCAGGGTGGTTTCAACAAGAAGGTGATGTATTATTCTCATCCGTTTTAATCAAGACCTTCATCTAAGGGTTCACAGATTTCCCATAACCATTCAAATCTTTGGCCGAAAGGTCTTCTAAGCTTTCTCCTCTTTACCCTTTGGTTTCTTGTAAGCTTGACCTTCTTCACGAATGTAGAATGTAGTATACCCACCCATAAGAATATAGAATGTAGTACACCCACCCATGCTCTGATACTATTGTCACAGGACCCTTTTGTACTTCTTGAAGAATTAATTAAAAATCTCACAAATTACATCATAATTGAAACAAAAGACTTGAATTGAAATTGATAATTAAATAATTTAGCTTAACACACGACAAAAGAATTAGAATAACATCACCATCAAAAGTAAAGGATAGAGAATACCACACAGTAAACCACATTGGGTGCAATCTTCCCCCTCAAGTGTGTAGCTCCACTTCCACGACTTGAGTATTTAGAGAATTTTATTCATAAAAATAGCCCAAGGAGCTAAGAATAGATGAGCGTAGAAATTGGGCTTGCTTTTCTCACTTTTGGGGTATTGCTTTACATATTTTTAATTATACCAAAATCCCTAAGGTTTGTGCATATAAAAACCTTTGCCTAAATAAAATTGCTAGTAGGCCTTGTTACATAAAATGACTTTATGCACATTTGCACATATATATTAATCTTGTGCTCACTTGCACATTCCATTAAGCTGAATCCTACATAAATTAAATTAAACATATTTTTATATGATTATTAACTCATCAAAAATATAATAAAATATATATACCTGTAACAGTTAGATGCCAAGAAATATGGACAAGCATTTACTCGTGGATATGTTAAGGCAAGTATCTTGAAATTTTTATGCATTCTTACTTTAACTCTCTCTCTCTCTCTCTCTCTCTCTCTCTCTCTCTCTCTCTCTCTCTTTTAAGAAAACACACACACACACACACACACACACACACACACACACATGAGGTCATGGAAATAGACATTTGTGGTTTCAATTTGGTGATTACTTGGTACTAAACTATAGGTGTGTGAAAGATAGACAAAGGGAAGTGAGCCAAATGATCTTTATAAATTGCCATTGAGTGTGACAACACAAGGGAGATGAGGGAATCAATGTCATTTTGTTTTGGGGATCTTCAATGAGGACATAGTGAAGGATCACTTAGGTCCAGTGTGGATGTTCCTTGTGAATGTGGATGTTCCTTGTGAATGTGGAGGAGGTTAAGGTTTCTATATTGGCAATTTATGGTATTTAAACACTAGCCATTTAATAAGGGAAAGTACAAAGATATCCATTGCTTATTAGCCTAGCCATTAAATTGTAGAAATCAATAAGGCATGAGTAGGAAATCTATGAAGTTTTATGTAGGATGAAGCCAAAAGATGTTGAAGCCAAGGGGATAGCGTGTGGTTGCAAGCGAGGCCTAAGTTAAAAGTGAGAAATATTAAAATTGACTCGTGAGGGGTCCAACAAAGGTTTAAGACTCGTGAGGGGTCCAACAAAGGTTTAAGACAGTGCAATGCAAAGTGTGCAATGGCAGAGCATGCATGTAGGGAGTCTGCCTATTAAACTAGAAATCATCATCGAGTCGAGAGGGGAGTGACAGATCAGAAAAATAAGGAGGAATGTTGGTAATCCATGGCCTTGCTTCAAAGATGTGTCCTCTTGTACTTGGCCTTTGCTCTGATAATAACGACTGAAACATGAGTCTTTTCCCCAAGTATTTACGTGAGCTTGGAATGTTGGTAATCCATGGCCTTGCTTCAAAGATGTGTCCTCTTGTACTTGGCCTTTGCTCTGATAATAACGACTGAAACATGAGTCTTTTCCCCAAGTATTTACGTGAGCTTGCAATTCAAATAAATAAGGGTGCACATATTAAATTAACACACCATAGCATAACATAAGAAGAAAAATAATCCACAACACAAGAACAAGTGTATTGGGTGCAATCTCCCCCTCGACGTGTGTGGCTTCTTCTCCCGCACACGATATTTATGTCATATTCATATTTTTAGCCCTTAGAGCCAATAATAGCACCTTTTTCACTTTTGGGATTTTTCTTTACATATAAATAACCTTGTCCAAAGATTCAGAGGTTTACACATGCTAAAACCTTTGAATCAAACGGACTTATACATACATAAATACTTGTGTACACACGCACATTTACAGGGGAAGGGATTTTTTTTGTAGGGTGAGAGAAGAAGAAGCTAGCAAATATTCTTCCATATAAGGAGTACAGGACATGAAAGACGGTGGAAAGGTGATGATGGGGGCTAGGTGGAAGGCGTAGAGTGAAAGAGTAAATGTGTTAATGTGTCAATATAAACACATCAAGCTTTATAGAATGAATGTGACATTAGGTGTGTAAATGAGATTAAAAGTATATGACCTATTTGCATCTCAAACACAAATCTAGATACATAGATGGGTATTATTTGCATTTTCCCCAACACTAACAATGCGGAGAATGACAAACATCTATTGGAGTGAGATTTTTTATAGCCTTTTACATGATGTCAAGAAATTATGACATCTTCTTGAAAATGCATCTAAATCTTGGACTCACAAAAATTTTAAGTTATAATTATATATTCTCTCTTCTTTCCTAATATATGGATTTTAATACAAATGTTTTTACCATATGAAAGAAAAGCTCCATGAAGTTTTGAGAAAACAACATACGAGGCAAATGCAAGTTCTACATGAAAGGTCCACATGAAGTTTTAAAAACATCACATTGTTTGTTTTTTGATATACATTGGGACTTTCAATGTCTACTATTTTTCCTTCAATATTTTACGAGGAGAACTTGGCTATTCAACACATTAAGCTTTAAGAAAAGACAAAGAAAGATGGGCCAATGTGATCTCCAAGGGTGTTGGATGCCAAGAAATATGGACAAGCCTTTATTGGTGGATGTCAAGGCAAGTATCTTGAAATGTTTATACATTCTTACTTTAAAACACACACACACACACACACACACACACACACACACACACACACACACACACATACACACACACACATGCACACACGCACATGCACATGTGCACACACATGAGGTCATGGAAATAGACATTTGTGGTTTCAATTTGGTGATTACTTGGTACTAAATTGTAGGTGTGGGAAAGATAGACAAAGAGAAGTGAGCGAAATGATCTTTATAAATTCCCATTGAGAGTGTCGCAACACAAGGGAGATGAGGGAATCAATGGCATTTTGTTTTGGGGATCTCCAATGAGGACATAGTGAAGGATCACTTAGGTCCAATGTGGATGTTCCTTGTGAATGTGGAGGAGGTTAAGGTTTCTATATTGGCAATTTATGGTATTTAAACACGAGCCATTGATGAATAAGTACAAAAATATACATTGCTTATTAGCCTAGCCATTAAATTTATACATGAAAGAGCCATTGAATATGTGATGATGCGGGCTAGGTGGAAGGAGTAGAGTGAAGGAATAAATGTGTTAATGTGTCAGTATACACTCATGAAGCTTTATATACTAAATGTGACGTATTAGGCATGTTAATGAGATTAAAAGTACATGACCTATTTGCATCTCAAACACATAAATCTAGATACATAGATGGGTATTATTTATATTTTCCCAAACACTAACAATGATGAAGAATTCCAAACATCTATTGGAGTGAGCTTTTGTATAGCCTTTTACATGATGTCAAGAAACTATGACATCTTCTTGAGAATGCATCTAAATCTTGGACTCACAAAAATTTTAAGGTATAGTTATATATTCTTTCTTCTTTCCTAATATATGGATTTTAATCTAAATGTTTTTAGCAAATGAAAGAAAAGTTCCATGAATTTTTGAGAAAACAACATACAACGTAAATATAAGTTCTACATGAAAGGTCCACATAAAGTTTTATAACCATCACTTTGTTTGTTTTTTGAGATACATCAATTGGGAATTTCAACATCTAGTATTATTCCTTCAATATTTTACAAGGAGAACTTGACTATTCAACACACTAGGTTTTAAGAAAAGACAAAGAAAGATCGGCCAATGGGATCTCCAAGGGTGTTGGATGCCAAGAAATATGGACAAGCCTTTACTGAAGGACATGTCAAGGCAAGTATCATGAAATGTTTATGCATTCTTACTTTTAAAAACACACACACACACACACACACACACACACACACACATACACATAAGGTCATGGAAATAGACATTTGTGGTTTCAATTTGGTGATTACTTGGTACTAAACTGTAGGTATATGAAAGATAGACAAAGAGAAGTGAGCCAAATGATCTTTATAAATTGCCATTGAGTGTTGCAACACAAGGGAGATGAGGGAATCAATGGAATTTTGTTTTGGGGATCTCCAATGAGGACATAGTGAAGGATCACTTAGGTCCAATGTGGATGTTCCTTGTGAATGTGGAGGAGGTTAAGGTTTTTATACTAGCAATTTATGGTATTTAAACACTAGCCATTGAATAAGGGAAAGTACAAAGATATCCATCGCTTGTTGTTAGCCTAGCCATTAAATTTTGGAAATCAATAAGGCATGAGTAGGAAAGATCTATGAGCTTAGCCATTACAAGGAAATCTAGGCTATCCTATTAGCTTAGCCATTACAAGGAAATCTACATTGTCCACAATACAAAGATATTGGTTTCCTATTAGCTTAGCCATTACAAAGAAATCTAGGCAGTCCACAACCTCGATAATTTTTATGGCCTATCGTAAAGGACCTGCCTACCTTGGGCTGGTTACATATAGTTCACGGATGGGGCCACCTATTAGACTACATCATGGACTCCCAAAGCCCATGGATTTGGGCTTTTTATAAAGAAAAAAATTTGAGTGAACGTGAACCTTACATGAATTCTTCTCACCAAGGGAAATGCTCGTTTCAAACGAGCAGTTTCTTCATATTGTTATCGAGATAATATGGCTAGTTTTTAAAGAATATATGGAGGAGGCATTGTTGTTTCTCCTCTAGATACTGAAATGGGCAGTTTCTTCATATGTTTATCCGGACAGTACGGCTAGTTTTTAAAGAATATAGGGAGGAGGCAGTGTTCTTTCTGCTCCGGATACGAAGCGAGTTTTCAGAAAAGGTGAGGTGATTATTGAAGGAGGCCAAAAAGAAAAAGGAAAAAATATTGTTGTGATTATGTGAATGGGAGAGGCGGATGTTTCAGAAGAAGGTTGGGGCAGGATGAAGCCAAAAGGTGTTGAAGGCAAGGGGAGAGTGTGTAGAAAGGGTTGGTGGCCTAAGTTAAAAGTGGAGAAATATTAAAATTGACTCGTGGGGGGTCCAATAAAGGTGTGAGAGAGAGGTGAGAGAGAGAGAGAGGTGAGAGAGAGGTAAGAGAGAGAGAGGTGTGAGAGAGAGAGAGAGAGAGAGAGAGAGAGAGAGACGTGTGCGGTGCATGCAGGCAGCCTGCCTATTAAACTAGAAATCATCGTCGCGTCGAGAGCGGAGCGGCAGCACATCAGAAAAAGGAGGAGGAAGGTTGGTCAGCCATGGCCCTGCTTCCACCCACCACCTCCACCACCACCACCACTACTGCGCCTACCTCGCCTTCTTCGACCTCAGCTTCCATGCGCAGCTTCACCGGACTCGCCGTCACACCACCCTCCCTGTTGCCGCCTTCCGCTCGCAGCAGCAGGCGCTGCATCCACACCCATCCTTTTAACACTCCTGAAATCTCCAATGGTAGCCGCTTCCACTGCATGCAGGTCCTCTGCTTGCCTCCTGAATCTTCCCTTGTTAATTAATCCCTTAATCCTGCAGGCAACTTTTGTCTTACGTTTGATGCGCGCGCAGTCGACGTCTTTCATGATTCATGATTTGCTGTGGCTCTCTGTCGTAGTTAGATGCTTAAGTTTGATGCGCTTGCAGCCGTCTTTGATTCTGTGGCTCTGTCGCCATTTTTTTTCTTCTTTTTTACATAATCTGACTTAATTAAGGCTAATCGACCCAACTACTCTATCGATTTACATGATTTTTTTTCCCCATCATTATGATTGCAGGTGGTAAACCCCCTCAAGAATCAGCGGTTCGAGACGATGTCCTACCTTCCGCCCTTGAACGCCGATCAGGTTTACAAGCAGGTGGATTACATCGTCTCTAAGGGCTGGATACCATGCCTCGAGTTCGATAAGGTAGTAATCGTAATTTGAACAGATTCATAGCCATGCCTGCATGAAACTAATTAGCAAAGATGTTTAACACACACACAAACTAATTAGCAAAGATGTTTAACACACACACAAACTAATTAGCAAAGATGTCTCACTCACACACACACACACACACACACACATTTCAATTCTGTTTACATGGATTCATACAAGAAACTAATTAGCAAAGATGTTTCTCACACACACACACACACACACATTTTCCAATTTTGTTTACATGGATCCAAAAACGTAAAATACAATTATTTTATTGAATTAACATGGATCCTCATTTACCTCAATAATATCTGTAAATTTGAAATCCAAATCACCACTCACAAGATACCAAAGACGCCCATTAATATCAATGTTGTCCTTACTATATAATGAATACATTAATTGTTATTATATTGATAATACTAATGGGACTTGAATCGTGCTTTTTTATTTTTCTATTTTCACCTAAATAGAGGAGATTTGAGCCTCAAGGTTTCTTGCTTTTGATTGAGGCAATGAAGATACTCTATTTCTACTTTATAATCAAGCAATGAAGTTGCTAGATTTCTAGCTCTTAATTGTTTTATGTAATTAAGGCAATCATAGTGCCCAATTTCTACTTCTTGACTAAAATGAGTAAAGTTTTCTATCTATGAATTAGAGCCACCATCCTATCTTTTATTGTGCATATTTTTTATAGGAGTTGGTGCCAATCATATGCTTATCTTTTATGGTTTAGTTTCTACCTATGAATTAGAGACACCATCTTTGGATAGGAGTTGGTGCCAAGCATATGCTTATCTTTTATGGTTTTACAGAGAGGGAGTGTGTTCCGAGAGAACTTGCGGGGGTGCGGCTACTATGATGGGCGGTATTGGACCATGTGGAAGCTACCCATGTTTGGGTGCATGGATGCGAGTGCTGTATTGAGAGAAATCGATGAGTGCAAGGATGCCTACCCAGATGCCTACATCCGTGTCATAGGGTTTGACAACAAGCGCCAAGTTCAATGTGTTGCCTTCCTTGTCCAGAAGCCCTCCTACTCACCCTTAAATAGAGGGCCTCAAGGACCCCTACTCTGAAACAAATGCATCAAGAGTACATTTTTCTACTACATTAAGGCTATGCTACAAGTGAGGAGTATATTTGCATTTACCCAAGGACTATATATCAAACTTTGTTGTTGCAAATAATTGCATCTTGCACCCTAAGGTTAGTTTTAGAGTACTTTCTCAATTTTGTTGGTGATTGAAAGAGGTTTTCAAATAAGCTCCATAAGATTGTGAGCTTCCATGCTCTGATTTTGGAGGTTATGAAAGACATATGTTTCTAATTAGCTTCAGCTATGTCACTCTTTAAAATTGGTAAATGTGATACACACTTGTCGTACCTATAGTAGGTGGTTGCATGTTTAAGTTTATATCTCAAATTGGACAGGTTCTTAGCTTCTTTCAACTTTGTTCCAGTACATCTTTGTTGAAAGACAAAACCTAGTCTCAATCCAAATTCCAAATCCCTTGTGTGGGCTAATGTAGTTCCTTTGAGTAACATAACCTCTTCTCCACTTTCGAGTGGGTGATGTGCTATTAATGTACCTTTTTTGTCAGTTATTAAGATATCATGTGTGAAAAGCACGGTTTAGATTGCAACTTGCATTTGATTAGTTGCATTATTGACATGATTGGTTTGACACTAATGAATCAGTTGCATTATTGACATGATTGGTTTGACACTAATGAATTAATTGGATTATTGGCATGATTGCTTTGACATAATACTTCTTTATTCTAAATGAAGTTTTATCCCGAGGAGAGGTCCACTCAGGCTACATTGGAGCCTGAGTGGAGCTCCAATGGCACAGCTATTTAGTATTTTTATTGAGTAATTTTTAATCCTCAACATGCACTAGGCTTTAGAAAATTATGAGCTCACTTTAACCATATATAGCTTGTAGAGAGCTCTTTGTTTCAAGAAAAATTTGAATTAGTATGTGTATTGAGTTTTGAGCTTCCTTTTCAACAACATAGCATGTAGAGCTCTATTACTTTGAGTACAAGTCAAGCTAAATCAGTACAAAATTAACAAATGTATATCCTTTTGAGCCTTTTTAGCTATGGTTCATATCTTTTTAATGTCTCTTTAAGATGACTTAGTTTAAGTCTATTTGATATTCACACATGCATGATCTATTTGATACACCAAAAACGTATAATTCTTTTGAGCCTCTCTAGCTATGGTTCATACCTTTTTGACGTCTCTTTGACACTCCTTAGTTTAAGTCTATATGATATTCACACATGCATGATGTATTTGATATCCACACATGCCCATTTATTATCAATTCTACATGGAATTAATAGAAACAGAGTCTTTTGAGCCTCTTTAGCTATGGTGTAGTCTCTTTGAGAATCCTTAGTTTGATATATTTGGTGTTTATGCACATTGCCTTTTGGCCCATTTGGTATTCACACATGCATGATCAATATAAGCATATTGCCTTTTGATCACTTACATGCACTTCTACACCACACTTCATACCCATAGATCTTAATAATTCTACATAGTTGATAGATAAATATAGGCATTTGATGTAGAAAAATTACTCTCCACTACAAACATGTAGTCAATTGGATGTATTTAATTACTCATCTAAGATAAAACTAATAGAGACATTTTCAAAAAAATAATAATTAAAAAGGTCTCTGTTCCACATATCTACACACAGTATTGACCACCTTTTCAAGTTTCTTTCCATCTACTTTTTTTATTTGTGTTCTACTCATGAAATGAATTTTGCACATATTGAGATTAAATATGCAACTTAACCTTAATGAAAATAAACATGATAAAACATTAACTTTGTTCATGAAAATAAGCATATACTACGTATCCTCAAATTTCAAATTTGATTTAACCTTGATGCAAATAAGCATGATGAGCATTAACTTTCTTGATAAGAAAAAAAAATCTTAGCATTAAGAAATAACTAATCTAAGAGCACAAAAGCTTCATCTCGTTAATAATACTTTTGCCTAGACACATGTTCATATGTTATTAATACTTTTCTTGATGCATATTATATATAGTTTTTATGAAAATCCCCTTATGAACTAGAGACACTAAGGAGAGATACAAATATACTACAAGATCCTTAAGACGGAATTAAAATGTTAGAATAGGCATGATGTCAAAGCTATACATGATTATTATTTTCTCTTTGTAAAGAAACATACATCTTGAAAATGCATCTAAATCTTGGAAATAAATTTTTTAAGTTATAGTTATATTTTCTCTCTTTTCTTTCCTAATATATGGATTTCAATCTAAATGTTTTTGCCAAATGAAAGAAAAGCTCCATGAATTTTTGAGAAAACAACATACGAGGCAAATATAAGTTCTACATGAAAGGTCCACATGAAGTTTTATAGACATCACTTTGTTTGTTTTTTGAGATACATTGGGACTTTCAACGTCTACTATTATTCCTTCAATATTTTACAAGGCAAACTTGGCTATTCAACACAAAGACAAAGAAAGATGGGCCAATGTGATCTCCAAGGGCGTTGGATGCCAAGAAATATGGACAAGCCTTTACTGGGTGGTGGATATTTTAAGGTAAGTATCTTGAAATATTTATGAATGGGTTGTTGCAAGATCAGGGTGTCCAGTTTTATCCGGTTTATGCTAGACTGGGACAATGCTTGGAGAGCAAATTTTGGGGGGCAAGGTACCTAAAATGAGATCAAGCAAATAATAGAAAATACATTTGCCCTTAAATTAACCTAATATAACTTAAATTAATATAAATTAGTCTAATTAATCAAAATTAATCAAAAATATGATGAAATGATAAACAAATGATCTTTCCATACTTAGAGTGATCCAATTTATTTTTCCATAGATGCACCATTACAGGTACACTAGTCCCTATAGGTTTTAGATGATTCACATCAAAAATGTAATTTTACTAATTAGATTATTAATATTTGCAGGCCTTCTAATAGTCTGAAAGAATTTTGAAAAAGAGATCATTAAAAATCCAACCATTGGATTTGCAATTTTTACTAACCACCACATTCTACTAATGTCTCAGTATCTACCCACTCTTTTGATCTACAAGATTGAGGATTTTAAGTGGTAGCTATTGTGGGTACAAGAAGTGGCGTATATTATAACACTTTAAAGACCTTGAAATATTTAAAGAAAATAGACAAATATCTTAAAATTTTCTCGAAAAATCAATTTAAGCTCCATATTATGTGAATATCTAAGGTACAAAGTGGGAATCTCATATGAGTTTATATGTAAAAGATATTAGCATTTTATGGAATTAGTTCAAATTTGGGACAGGGTGTATACATTGACTTTGTACCTAAGAAAATGATGACTTTTGACTATCTATTGCTTGATCAAATTATGCAACTATATTTCCAACTTTGAATATGATGTTCCAACAAAAGAACTGTACAAATATAAAACAACTGAATTTTAAGATATGATTATTCTATTCTTGCATTTATGAATAACTGCAAGCTTTTCATAAATTTGAATCCTAATATAACCTTATTTTAATATAATTCTTGTCAGCTTGTCATAAAGTAGTTATTTTCCAATCTTATATACCAAGATAAGGCTCTTTAATGAAGCATTTCGCACTTAGAATTGAAATTTTAATAAACCCCTTGATAGTATAAGCAAGATATTATCACCCTCTCTTCACTCTTACACATAGAGCTACAGTGTAAGCAACCATTCTACTAACTAATGTGCTTAACGAAGTAGATAATAATATAAAATATCATCTCCACATTGATCTTGATAGTGAGTATGAGCCCATTCAAAAGCGCAGAAAACAATCTACAATGCTCTCATCAAATGATAAGGTAAACGTGAGAGAGTCTGGTTTGCAGCACATATATCTTTGGTGTGATGGATCAATCTATCCTATATCAACTCTACAACCGCTTCCCATCCTCCCTTCTCTAATCCCACAACTCTATTACGTTTTATGAGAGATGGAGTCAATGGATTATTAGGATACTATCAATCAATTGCTGCCTATGCAAATAGTGAAAGGCAATACTCTCAATACCAAGCAGCTCAATTTCTTCATTCAATAGAAGAATGCAAGGCACTAAAATTGAGAATGGAGGAAAATGATATTGAACTTGGAAGATACGGAAACAGTTGAGGCAAAAGGAAACAAGCGTTGGACTACGACAAAGAAAAAGAAAGCTCAAGAACTTTAAGAACCTGAAGCCTGGCTCGGGTGGGCTAAAGAAAAGAATCCAAGCAATAAGGTAAGAGATGTATTTAAAGCTTTGTTTATTTTGTGTTCTTGATGTTAGAACTTATCATTAGGTGGCTTAAAGAAAAGAATCCAAGAAATAAGGTATGACTGTGTTAGAAATTATCATTGACTATGTTTTGAATGTCAGAAATTATCATTGTTTGTAACTACAGGGTTGTACTGCATCCTAACAAGGAAAATATTAATCCAAATATCCATCCAGCAAAGCAATTTAAACCTTTTCTTACATCAAGAATGGCAAAGGAAATGTTGTAGGAAAAGAAGTTCAAGGTGGTTAAAAGAGATATAATAGAACAATTTGTCAATAGTAATGCAGTCTCCACAACAGAAATACATGATGCTATGGATAGTAATGGAGTCAGTTAAAGAGGTTACAATGCTATTTAGAAGTCACTATCTTTAGTCTTGATGCCAAGGGAATCAAAGGGAAACTACTTTCAACTCCTATTAGATGTCTGGAGATTTCGGAACAAGCTGAATGCAGAGGTATTGCAATACATCGGTAAACCCTACCATATTGAAGAGGAGTTGAATGGAGAAAGTGGCAGCATTCAATACAGTCAATTCAACAATATATTCCTAGATATGGAGCTTTTGCAAAAGAGAGTGGTAGAGTTCTATGACATCACTTACGAGGAGACATGGGGTGTGCTTCAATTTGTCATCAAGCTTGATGAATGTGAGATTATCAAAATGAAAAAGGTAGAAAGAGTGACAATAACACTAATGAATAGAGCACTTAATAAATGCATGAAGGATGATAATCCGTAATATTTCAGCATGCAATCTGAAACAAATATATGGTGGCTAGGATCATTTGAGGTAAATCATATTACATTTATCTACATACTTGATTTTCTCTTGTTTAGGAAGAAAGTTGACATCATCTATTTATCTATACAGGTCAAGAAAGAAGATCATGAAACATTGTTTTGGATGTTTCATCATACACCCATTCCTAAATCGATCAGCGAACAGATGAAGGGAAACAGAATCATTAGCGTCGACAACAAGGGAGATTTCCAAGTTCAGTGGCATCTTGCAGCAGCAGCAGGCAGGTGACCTCAAGACACTCAAGTGCTTATTCAATTACAGAAGGGAGCTGATGCAAGGTCACCCTGTCTTTATTGCATGGATTCCGCAAAAGAGCTAGACTCTAAGTGGTGGAGAAGACCACCAAACCGAAATTTGATTGATGAGAACTTTCACCCTGTATTTGAGATTCCTCTCATCAATGTACATATTTGTACCCTTCATGCGTTATGCCGTATCATTGAGAAATTGGTGTTTCTCTACATTGGCTTTACTTGGAAGCTAAAGAAGGTGCCAGAGAGAAAAGAAGCCCTTTGCTCATTGGAAAAGGTGTTGTTTGAGATTGGACTACATGGGGGAAACGTTCGTATTCTGAAAGACACTAAGAAGTCAACCAATGAGAAGGATATACCAATGAAACCATCAATTGGAGGTGTTAAAGCAAGAAGATTTCTATCAAAACCCCTCCACGGCCAGAAACACAAAAGCACCAAGATAGGAAAAGTATATAAATCTAACTTCATTAGAAGAATCAAGTACGAACAATGGAAAAATCTCCATAGTATGCAGTGAAAGATCAAGAGAGTGAATCAAGGCATGCCAAGGTAGAGGTTTGGTGATCAATTGATGTTCTTTCCAGAATGTGTGACAAAGTTAACTGGACACTAAAAGATAAAAAGAGATTTCAAGACAACCTGCAAAATTTCAAAAGAGTCATGAAGATAGCTTGGACAGATTCCAACATAACACACTACATGGTAATGTTCATGATTTTGTTCTTTTAGTTGATATGCACAACTGATTGATGCACAACTAATTGATGCACAACCGATTCTCTCTTTGTTGATATGTAGCATATTCTCTACAACCATATGCCATTTTTTATTCAAAAATATGGAAACCCTAGTACTTGGAACAATCAAGGGATGGAAAAGTCACACTATATGGCACGAAATGCATATTTCAGGCATACACAACATGGTGACGGAAGGAGAAAAGTAAACAGCATGCATGAAGTGTTCCAATGGTTCTACTGCAGAATACTCCAACAACTAGATAGGAAAGAAACCTTAAAGTCATCTAAGATGCTTAAGACACTTAGAGATGTAGAAAAGAGAAAAGAGAAAAGATCTGAAGCTTTTAAAAACTCAAGTGCTATCAAAGCACAA